>NW_006238929.1:3294535-3337147 GCF_000226075.1 Solanum tuberosum
ATTTACTATCAAAAGCATGTACCCAATAATTTAGTCTATCCTGTATTCCTATCACAACCCAAGAATTCTGTCTCTCTATCTCGTTTTTGTATATTTTTGTTGTTTTTAGTTGTTAGTTAATACAAAACCCCCCATTGATAATTGACGCTTGCGTCACCCCTTTAGATTTAGTATGTTTATATTCGATAATGTTTATAGCTATGACTAATTAGAACTTATTATTTTTCTATTAATTCTCTAAACCGCTCCCTTGGGACTCGACCCCAACCCTTGGTTGGGTTAATTTACTATTGTGCGATCGTAGAGACTTGAATTGGAAGTTATGTCTTGATTACGCAAATATCAAAATGGCGCCGCTGCCGGGGAGTGGTGTTATTTGAGAATTTTTAGTTTAGTAAAATTTTTATTCTTCTAAGTCATAGTTTACTTACTTAATCTTTAGTTTTGTTTTGTTTGTTTGTGTAAATATTTCAGGAAGTATGAGTGTGAAAGACAGCAATGGCAGCCAGGTGGGCCACCAAGACGACATCGAAAATCTCAACGATGTCCAAGAACCCAACATTAATGACCTCCATCTCATGGGAGGTATTGGGGCCATCCATTTGCCTCCAGCCGAAGGAAATGTAGTGTTCCATATAACGAGAACTATGTTGCAACTGTTGCAACTATAGGGACTTTTCAGTGAATTGGTG
This sequence comes from Solanum tuberosum, assembly GCF_000226075.1. Classification (NCBI taxonomy): domain Eukaryota; kingdom Viridiplantae; phylum Streptophyta; class Magnoliopsida; order Solanales; family Solanaceae; genus Solanum; species Solanum tuberosum. Next base: position 3,295,228 of record NW_006238929.1, read on the forward strand.
CATGAGGATCCTCACTAGCATCTTCGAAACTTCGTGGATGTGTGCGGAGCATTCTCTTTCAAAGGCATCTCTCAGGAGTCGGTCCGGTTAAGGTTATTCCTTTTTTCGTTGATGGGAGAAGCGTGCAAGTGGCTGGCGAAGTTGCCACGCGAATCCATCACTTCTAGGAAGGAGTTGGTCACCGCATTTAATGTGCGATTTTTCCCTCCCTTGAAGATAATGACTCTTCGGGACAGTATCCAAAGCTTTAAGTGTTTGGAGGGCGAGCCAATTTATGAGACTTGGCTGCGATTCAAAAAGTTAGTGCTCCAATGCCCGACTCATGGTCTGCCCGACAATGTTTTGCTGCAGTACTTTTACCAAAGCCTGGACTCGGTAAACAAAGGTGTCGATGATCAACATTCACCTAGAGGCCTGATGCAGTAACCGTATGCAGTAGCAGCCCAACTTTTAGATGGCATGACAACCATAAACAGAGCATGGTACACCCGTGAAGATCAAGTCTACCCTCTCACATTCAAGCTCTCTAAGGAGTAGATGGAGAAAGATCATGAGAGAGACCAAAATATGACCAAGATCATGACACAACTTGACATTTATCCAAAATATCATGGGGGTTGGTTCCCGTGGTGTCAATGCCATTGGGTTTGGGTGTGCAAATCCTGAGGAGACGAAGTTCAAAGCCTTGTATAATGAGGAGGTAAACTTTCTAGCAAACCAAGGCGGTGGTTATCATTCAAACTACCCGAGGCAGGGTGGTAACCAAGGTTGGGCTAGAGAGGATGGTTGGAAGGATCGCGACAAAGAATAGAGGGACCGAAATCCTAACTGGAAAGATGGGGATAAGGACAGGTATGTGCCTCCCCATGAGCGCCAAAAGCCGTAAGGATTCGGAAGGTGGTAGGTTTGAGGATGTGCTCTCTCGTATCCTCAATAAAGTTAAAGGGTTAGAATTTTTTTTGAAAGAAGATGTGTCCACCCTTATCCAGATCGTCACCTCCCATTCAGTGTCGATAAAGCAGTTGGAGACCCAAATGGGTCATATATCGTTTCATCTCAATCCGAGACAACAGGGGGGTTTGCCTAGTGACACTATGGCTAACCCCAAGAATGAGGTTTGAAAGTGGATTTGTGTCGTACCGCGACGTTAACTAAGGCGTTGTTTAGGAGGCAACCCAAAACCCCTTATCGATTTTTATTTGTGTTTTGGAAAAATAATGGTGTGTTGTTTGTACAGGTTGAAATGTGTAAAGTGTTCTAAAAAGTGCAGGGTGGCGAGAAACAAGTCCAGTCGGCGAGTAGCCGATGTGGTCGGCGAACCCGACCTAATCCGTCGTTTGACTCAAGACATCTTCAAATTGGAGTCTGTAAATCTCGGCGAGCCTAGGGAAATTATTGGCGAATCGTCGGCGATTCCGACGAAGACCGTCGTTTGGACTCCCACAGCAACTGGAGGCCCTGTAAAATTTGGCTAGGCAATTGACCACCCAGCATGTCGCTGAGTGGCTCGGCAAGCACGACTAATGTCGCCGAGTGGGCGAGAACTGGATGGTTTTGCAGGCCAAAGGTTTAAAAGTTGAAAACTCATTCACTTTCCCTCACTTTTCATCTGCCCAAACTCACATCTGCACTCTAGTTTCTATATTTCTTGCGTTGTTAGAATATTATTAGTGTTGATTTGTGCTCGGAGTTGGATTACATTGCCGCCTAGCATTTCAATATTCTCATAGTCAACACAAAAGGTTGGTTTTCTATTCCCCGAGTTCATCTTAGCAAAAATTGTGCTTATTTGCAATTGATCTTATTGAGTTGTTGTGTGATGGGCCTCTCTGATAAGCTTAGATTGTTTACATGCATGATTTAATCTGATAATGTTGCTCAAGTAGTTGTCACTGTTGAATTCCCGTAATTGTATGCCTTAAACTGGATTAAAATTCAAAGGGTTGTGTTTGGTTGCTATGGGTCCAACCTTAATTGTACTAGTGCATACTTTGATTTTGTTTTCAGGGGTTACGGGGTTGAATTCGAGAAGTTGGGTTGAAAATAGGCACGTTGAGCCGTTTGGCGAGTTGGGTCGAGCTCGCCGAACCACTTGGCATTTCGCTTAATGGCCCAATCTTGCCCTTAAATTTTATGCTCTAGATGTTGATGGGTTCTGTAACTTCCGGCGAGAAGTTGAAGGTCGCCAAAGACTTTCGGCGACTCGCCGAAAGTCTCTTTTTATCCTTGTCAACTCCACTAGATCTATTTGCACTATAACTTTCAAATGGACTAACCCTAGATCACCGAATGATATCGGCGACTCACCGAAAGAGTCGGCGAAGCTTACCAACAACTGATCTCCGGTGCTTTTGTCAAATGTTTCTCTAACTTCTCTTCGATATCTTGCAGATATGACTAAATCTAAAGTTGCTGAAAGAATAGCACCATCTCAAGAGAAGTCCAAAGGGATTGCGATAAAGGAAGATGCAGTTACGTCTAAAGGAAAAGCTTTGAAACTACCCACAACTAGTGGGAAAGGCAAGGGCAAGAGACCCACTTCTACCAGGAAAACCATTACCCTGGACCCTAATATTCCTTCATGGGCCAGGGGATTTTGCAGAGCGGTGCATGTCCTTCTGGTAAACTCACATTCAACAGATCTTGGTGAATCTGGCACTGTTGTTCCCCCTGAGGTGACCTCGGGCACTGATGCCCAGGCTAAGGGTGAGGCATCGAGCACTGATGCCCAGACAGACAGAGTGACTGCGTAGACAGACCCCCTCTTTACCTCCCTCTCTGTTTTTGCTTTATTTCACTGTTGGATAATTTTTATTTGCATTTGAGGACAAATGATTCTAATTGTGGTGGGGTGTGATCCACCTTTGTGTGTGTTATATTCTTGCTGGGTTGTGAATCATAATGTTGTGTTTTATACTATTTTTCATGAAAGGTTTGAGCTTGTGACTCCTTTTGCTTTAAATTGCAAATGAATTGACCCTTCCGAAAAATTTTCGCCACCTCTTGTATGTGTTAAATGTGGTTGTTCTCTTGCAAATTTGAGTATCGGTTTTGATTAATATCGATGACTCAAATAGTGCTCTTAATCGAACAAACATGAATGTGCGGCTATGATGAGACCAAGCGAAGTTACACAAACAATATATGAACTCTTTGCATCTCGTTGTCACTAGCCAATTATTAAATCGAGTCTCTTGTGATAATCGTTGCACACTAGCGAAAGTGTGAAGTTTTAGTTGACTTTAGTGTCGATGTCTTGTGTGATGAGCTTACTGTGAACCATGCATGATAACACCTAGAATTTTCCCCATTGGTTTGGTCGACTAAGTAAGGCTATCTCTTGAAATGATCTTAGGCAACTTCAAAGAGCGTGAGCCAATTTGACATATACCTCTTTTGTGGCCTACCTTGTGAGTGTGTGAACCTCTTTTGAACACCCCTTGAGCCTTACCTTTCTTTGGATGAAACTTGATGAAAACAAGACCTCTCTTAATCCACTACCTATAATCCTCTTGATTTGTGGTTGATTGAATAGTCAACTTAGGCCAAAAGCCTAAGTTGGGGGTGTGGTGAAAAGATAAGGGCAAGTCAAGAAGTGCTAGAAAAGTTATATTACTCATGGTGTTGAGAAAAATGGAATCCCTCCATACAAAAGAAAAAGAGAAGAAAAGAATGAAAAAGAAAAATAAAAAAAAAGGTTGTTGAATAAAGTTATGAAAATGCAAAAAGGAATGGGGTTCCAAACAATCCATGGAGAGTGAATAATGGGATGACTTATGAGCACTAAAGAAAATAATGAAGGAAGAGGAAAGGAAGTGTCGTGAGTACCACATTTCATGAGGATGAAAGTCACCGAGCCTAAATGACCATACATTTGCACTCATCCCCATTACAAGCATTGAAAAGACCTTTTTTATCTTGATTAAGCTGAAACAATTGTTGATTGCAAAATACGGGCAAACCTATGGGTGAAAGCATGCATTGTGTTTTTCTTTGTGAGAGTGAGCATTGCATTTGATTCTGAAACATTAAATGATTAAACCATTGTGTGAATATGGAATCATTCTTCGTGTGAGGGCATTTGAACACTTTAGTTGAGCTTGAACTTGCATTTAAAACAAGTATTGTGTGAGCTTGAGATTCTTTGATAATGGTGAGTCACAACTTGAATCTTTGAGTAAACAATTGATCTTTGCATGAGTAAAGTGAGTCTTGTTGTGTGCATCCATGATTGAGTCTTGTGTAGCACTGTTCGAGACATCCTTTATGAACAGGCGAACTCGAGTTTGCTTGAGGAAAAGCAAAAGTTTAAGTTGGGGAAGTTGATGAGTCCACAATTTGGACTCATTTAGGGCAATATTTTGATAGAATTAGTGTCCTCAAATACATATTTTGTCTCAATATCTGATAAAAATCCTTAAGTTTCAGGTATTTAGAGTTTGAGGCAAAGCATGGACACAACTTGGCAAGAAAGAACAAGGCGGCTGAAAAGAACGAAGAAATGAAGGCCTGAAAATCGCCGAGCCCAATTGGCGAGTCGTCGATAAGCCTGGAGATTGCCTTTTGTTCCAGTGTGCTGAGCCCTGAAGGAAAAGGTCAAGTTGACGATGAAATGGAGCAGTCGGCGTGTCGCCGAGCAGTTCCGCGAAGCAATACCATATCGCCCAACGACTCAAAATGCGAAGAGGCTGAAGGATAAAACAGGAAGGCAATGAAACTTCGCCGAAGGGTCCTCTGCAGCACAAATTTTCAAACACTATATATACTTGTTTAAATCTCTAGTTTAGTATCATATCACTATTATTATTCCAACTTTTTACAATTTTTAGAAAGTTTATGTTTTAGAGGATTTTGGAGACTTTGTTCTAAGACCTTGAAGATTCAAAGGGTTTCAACTCCAAGAAATTGGACGTGGGTCTAGAAGATTCTTCACTCTTAACGTGTTTTAAGACTTAATCCTTCATACCCAGTTGATGGAAACTGATATTGGTATAAATTTTTATCTCTTTTACATGTCTAGCTAAAACCTCTATTCTTGGGGTGTGATTTTGTGAATATGGGTTAGATTATCTGTTGGGTTTTACTTGTTGATGGTTTATTTGTTGTTTAGATGTGATTTCATTTAATAGTTATGTATGAACTTAATGGAATTGTAGTTGCAAATACGATTTCATCTTAGTGTTTTTGGCTTGCTCGAGAGAGAGAGATCGTAAAATTAAGACTACTAAATTGATAGCCAGTGGTATTGGGTCGACATGGGTTCAGCTCGAGAGAGTGAATCCTAGTCCTTCTCCCACACATTCAGCTCGAGAGAGTGAATAGACTAAGGCGGAGGCAGTGCTTAATGTGGCAACTCGGTGTTCGAGAGAAACTGAGTTGATTCAGGGTAAGTTGCTCGAGAGAGAATTTACTCCCACTATAGTCTAACATAGTCACAAACACTCAACAATTTACTATCAAAAGCATGTACCCGATAATTTAGTCTATCCCATATTCCTATCACATCCCAAGAATCTCGTCTCTCTATCTCATTTTCATATATTTTTGTTGTTTTTAGTTTATAATTAATACAAAACCCCCCATTGATAATTGACGTTTGCGTCACCCGTTTAGATTTAGTATGTTTATATTTGATAATGTTTATAGCTATGACTAATTAGAACTTAATTTTATTTTTCTATTAATTCTCAAAACCACTCCCTTGGGACTCGACCCAACCCTTGGTTGGGTTACTTTACTATTGTACGATCGTAGACACTTGAATTGGAAGTTGTGGCTTGATTACACAAACATCAGCTGGGCGGCTAATGCCCTATGGAGTGGGCTAGCTGGTTAGGTGGCCTGGATATCTAAGATCATCTATAGAGTTGAAACGCCCCCGAGGAACTCTTTCTAGCTAGGTGGCCGATGTCGTAGGTGTGGATTGTATGGCTGGGCGGCCTAGGTTGATTGTCCCTCTTGCTAGATGGGTTGGGAGTTGACTGGTTGAGTTGATTGTCACTCTTGCTAGCTAAGCTGAGAGTTAGTTACTTGGGTTTGGAGACCGACTAATGCTCTTGGAGTCGGGTTTGGATTAGTCTTCTTTCTTGTACACTTAGCTATTATGTGTATATGCCGGGTGATAATACTCAACTACACTTCATCCAATTCTAAGTGTAGGCGGTCACTAACAAGTATAAACCCAACTAAGAGTTGGGGTCGATCCCATGGGGAGTGATACAGTAGAGAATTCAATTATGAAGTAAAATTGTGTCCTAATTGTTTGTAGAAATGGAGGTTTCGCAACATTAAAGTAAATCTCAAAGTCTCAATGAATAATATCAAATGGGGGGATTTAGGTAACCAATTTATGACAACTAAAACGGGAAGTAAACAAGTAGAGAATGATCCTTGGGAGTGTGATAAGTTGAATGTTAATTTTACATAATGGATGATTACTAGTTAATCAAAGATGTTTAATCTCGGTGGGTAAGCTAGGTTTTGAGTGCAATAGTCATTTCTCAATCAATTATTGTGATTCAAGAGGGTTCTTTCGAACCTCAGCAAGCAAAACACAATCAAACAATCCAATTCCTTAATTAATCCACTTTCTCAAGCTGGATTTGTAAGTATGCAATCAAACCCACTTTCTCAAGCTAGATTCCTAAAGATACAGTCAATACAATTATCAACTAATAATTCGCCTCTAGTACCTCTTTCTTAAGCAAGTATAGAGTACTAAGCTAGAATTGCATTTGCAACTACAATTTCTCAATTAAAACATGAACAACTAATTGAACCCACTTCAAAACAACAATAAAATCAGTAACTAACAACACTCATTAGCTAATTAATGCATTCAACTACATAATCACACCCCCAAGAAAAGAGGTTTTACCCAAGCATAGTGAAAAACAAGGAATCGTTACCAACAAAGTTTTCCATCTGATTCGACAATGATATACGATTCCCAAATGCTGAAATTAAGCTAAAAATCTCACAATCTCTAAATCTCTACTCCAAAATATAAAAACAATGTTCTAGAATGTAAAAAAAAACTCAAAAACCCAGAAGTGAAAAATGTGGGAACTCCTTCTCTTCTTTTCAAAATTTCATTTATACATTCCGAGATATTCAGCACGGAGTCAACTCGACAAAGTAAGTCGAGTTTGCCGAACTGGTCGGCAATGCACTGAGTGCTTCTGTTCTCGCCTTTTTTGCGTGGCTTTTCACCAAATCTTTCTGTACTTTTCGGCGAGCTAGGTAGGCATCGTTGATCTCTTCGGCGTGTCTCCGAACCACTTGTCTACTCGCCAAGTTGGTTTTGTCCATGGGCTGGTATGTAGGAACTTTAGGTGAGCTGAAGGTCCACTCAGCGAGTCGCTGAGTGGCTTTGACGAGTACCAGCTTTGCTTTCCTTCAACTTTTCAGCTTCTTTCTCCCCTATTTGCCTTGTAATGTCCTTGCCTTACTCTCTAGCCTTCTTTACTGCAGATCATCATATAAACACCAGTTATGAGCTTAAATAGGCATTGAGGACACTAACTCCTTGAATAATAAGCCCTAATATGCATAGCATGGTCAATACACACCAGCATTCATGTGCAATATGCACCATATCATATTTTTGGCTAATACACCAAATCTTATGGCAACCCACAAAAACAATACGTTCCATTTGAAAATCTAAGGGCAATACGCCTCGTTTCTCCTTTTCTTCTTAGGATTATACGTCCTAGTTCAAGATTTTCATATTTGTTATTTTCCTAAAAGGAAACACATCTTATTTGGATTCTTCATTTTGTGATCGTGAGTTTTGAGTTTCAATTGCCAACTCAAGTCAAAACATGCACCTGAGAAAGCTTCGTAGTTTGTCAAGAGAGCATCAAGATCAATCTTAAGAACAACACATAACAAGTCAAAGATCAAGACAAGACCCTAAGAAGACACATCAAGAAGGGATTTTGTAACTCCTATAATGTAGATAAGCATAGTTCGCTTGCTCTTTTTCTTTTATGTAACTATAGACAATAGATGGTGACAAGCAACAAGAAACAACTTTTTAACCACAATGTTCGATAATTTCAGCTACCAAATTTTCTTGAATTATATTGAATCTGATTTTCTTTTAATTAAGGATATGTAGGCAACCTCAGAAGTAAGGTTCGTTCATCTTTTTCAAAATGACTCTCAATGAAGTTTAACACTAAAAAATTAGCCATTTTTTTCACTTTCTTTACTTGAAAACTCTTCATGTTTGATGTTTCCAAGCAAAGAAGGGCATGTTGCGAACACCTAATTTTTGACGTGTTTAAATTACTCTTACAATATATATATATATAGTAAGGTCTTTTCTCATATTTTATTTTGTATTTTTCGTTTGTCATTGTTATTTTTTATTGTTTTTTAATTGGCCCAAAGGATTCAATTTTGATTGAATTTAGCTGATTTAAACCCAATTTTGATAGCCCACTCAATTTTAAATCTAGTCCAATAACAATGGTCAATGTTTAATCTCAATCATTCATAACATTTTGATTCAATGACTCTTGTGTGACTCTACCAAAAATACAAAAAAAATTCAAAAAAATTAAATTTTGACCCTATTTTTTTTGTTTATTTTTTTCTCCCCTTTCTTCCCAACAACCACCATCGTCGCTAGAAAATCACTCCAAATTGCACAACTTCTTGCTTCCACCCTCCTCTACACAAATCCAAATACCGTTTATCGTTATTCGTAGTCAAACTTCATAGATCTAAGAAAATGAACACAAATCGTCATTTTTTTAGATTTATGAAGTTCTGATCATCCCTGTCCTATATCCTTTACATAAATGTGTAGACCTCTTCGAAGGCTATATTTTGATATAAATTTTATGTCAAAACCCCATCGAAAATTTTCTGGTGAATTTTTCCGGCAACCCCCATTCACCCAAAATTCTATGTCAGTCTTTTTCCCTCTCCCCCTCTATCCAAATTTGTCACTGTCATCACAACTTATTAAAACCATATAAGTCATTTTGGTGTCGGATTATAAATATTTTTGTCAGTGTTATATAAGATTTAGCATATTGAGTTTTGCTTGAATTTTTATTTCAAATTTTATTTTTATTTTATTTTTTATCTTTATTTCTTGTGTTTGATCTTCAAGATAGGTTAGATGTTGAATTTTTGTATTAGTGAGTTGGGTCACTTTTTAATTTTGGGTCTTAATGACTAAAGTCAAATGAGTTCTACATATTGCACCTATTTTAATTTTTTAGATGGTTCATTTAACTATTATTCAATTAATGAATAGAAGAAATGGATCCTCTAAAAGGGCTATGCAATCTTTTTCTATTTAATCTTTTCTTGGAAAGAGAAAAAAGAAAAAGAAATAAAAAATTTCATTGGTCATCTTGGGTGGCATATTGGGAAGGCAAAAGATCTAATGCATGTATTGGAGCAAAAAATAATGCATGCATTAACTCTGTGCATTAGTAATACCTTACACTTTTCATGTTATGCATTAGTTATACATTCTATTGTATATTATGAGGTCATTTGGTAGAGTGTATTAGCAAAAATAATGTATGCATTAACTTTGTGTATTAGTAATACCTTGTTTGATATAATTTTTCATGTTATCTATAACTAATATTTTTTATTGTGTATTATGGTGTGTATTACTAATATCGTGAATTTCTAGATATTAATAATGCAAGAGAGTTTAATGCATGTATTAGCATAGTTAAAGACCATATTGCCTCTAAGAATCATTTTACATCTTTTCACCATAATTGTGAAGGGTATCTTTATAAATAAATTTTTTTATGCAATGCATGTTTTTTTTAATACACCAAACCAAACAATGCATAAGAAATAACCAATGTATTGTCACTGTAAGCATTAATATACACTCTATTTAGCATTATTTGTATATACTCTACCAAACGAACGAATGAGTCGTTTGATAGTTAGAGTTATACAAGTATTAGTTAGGGGAATATTAGTTATGCAGGTATTAGTAATGTGGGTGTTAGTTATGCAGATATTAGTTATGTATGTATTAGTTATGCAGGCATAAATTATACAAGTATTAGCTATGTAGGGTTTAGTTATGCGGAGTTTAGTTATGCATAAATTTACCTTTGGATGTTGTTTTTATATATTAAAAATTAGTAAAATTATATATTTTTAAAATTAAAACAATTCTTTACACTAATACATCACTAAATTAATATATGTGTGACCAGAAAATATTATTATTTTATAGATATATGATTTAATCGAGAAATTAATATTTATTAATTTAAAGAGTGTTTCGACACTGAAAAATTTGTTCGGGGATGAAATTTCAAAGAATTAGAATGAACCCACTTGTGAAAACGACATTCATGAACTTGAGGTCATGACTAATGATCTCGGTTACCACAGTAAAATGGATGTCAATAACCTATTGAATGGGTGAAAATGATAAATTTTCAGAGGTTCAGAGCATAGAACAAATTATGGATATCATCAGAAAAACAATGTTGATGATAAAGTTGAAGATGATACAATACCTTTGGAACTAGTTACACATAAGGAAACACTTATCACATCTAGAACTCTTCACAATTTTATAGTGCAGTTCAAAAAGACAACACCAAAACTTTTGAATGCAATAATAAAAGTTAGAGATGAGCGATTTAAAGTTTAACAAAAAAAAAGAACATAATAGAATCATATTTCACTAAATTGTCTTAGATATATTTGTACTTTTAAAGAATTATTAATTTATAATGTTAATGGGACCATATATTTATATAGGAGTCTTCTAAAAATATATTATCTTATTGAAATGAGTCAATGAGTGATTTTTTTCATTGGCCCAAGTCGGGACCGGATGAAACTATTATCTTAGAGAGATTATTAATTAACCAAGTATTAATTTTGTGATGTTTTACTGTTTACCCTTTCCTTCTTTAACTTTGTATTTAAATTAAAACTTTTCTTTAATTATGTAGAAGAAGAAAATAGTCAAGTGGGAGTGATAATGGTAATATTGTCATTTTAACTTTTTATTCATGTATTAGCTAGACACGTAATAATTATTCCGCCTTCTACTCCACATAAATAATACACAAATTTCCTCATAACTTATACATGTATTAGTTATGTGAATTTCAAAATTGTCAACCAAACACCGTATCAATTTTATACATGAATAATTTTTTTCTTATCTACCTACCAAACGTCATATTAATTATATGCATGAACAACTTTTTTCTTATCCACCTACCAAATGTCGTATTAATTATATAAATGAATAATTTTTTTCTTATCCACCTACCAAATGTTGTATGAGTTATACAAACTGTAATACATGGATAATTCTTGTTTTATATAACTACCAAACGACCCATAAGTGTGTATTATTAGTATCATGGATTCTTAGTTATTAGTAATGCAAGAGAGTTCAATGCATGCATTAGCATGGTTAAAAACCTCATTGTCCCTCAAAATTATTTTTTTACATTTTTTCACCATCTTTGTAAATAATTTTGTGCAATGCATGTTATTTTTAATACACCAAATCAAATGATGCATAAGAAATAATTGATGTAAAATTAATACAAGTATTGCTAATACAAACATTATTAATACAAACAATACTAATACACTCTTTTAAACATTATTATTGTTATAGATTCTAAGGGGGTCGTTTGATAGAGCACATTAGGAAAAATAATGTATGCATTAGTCTTGCGTATTACTAGTACCTTGTTTGGTATTCTTTTCTAACCTATGTACACTCTATTGTGTATTAAGGGTTGTATTACTAATACCATGAATTTCTAGGTATTAGCAATGCAATGGTTTTAATGCATGCATTTACTCAATTAAAGACCCAATTGCCCCTCAAAACCTTTTTTACATCATCTTTTCCACCATAATAGTGGAGGACATATTTGTAATTTTTTTTTTTAACGCAATGCATGTTATTCTTAATGCATCAAACCAAACAATGCATAAAAATAATCTATGTATAATTAATGCGAAAGCAATTAATATAGGCTGAATGCATAAGCGACCCCTTAACTTGTTCATATTTTCATTTAGACACTTAAATTATAAGGTTTACCGATTGAACACTCAAACTCAAACTATAATGTGTCTATTGAACACAGTGTGCTGACATGACACAACATGTGTAGTACACTCTTTTGAGAGAGTGGAACGCACCAATTGTTTTTACTTTTGTCTTCTCCAATCTCACCATCGCCGATCACTCCCAGGAATAAACTTATTTTTTGTTAAATTGCAATGAATAATTTAGGACGAAACATAATATTTGTCTCTTCATAATTTAAGTATCTAAATGAAAAAAAAGGGACAAGTTCAAGAGGCCGTTTATATATATGTTAAGCTATTAATATATGCATTGCTAATATAAACATTACTAATATAAACATTACTAATATACTCTATTTAACATTATTTTTATACACTTTAACAAATGACCCGTTGGACCTTGGATCACCATTAACACTCTGTTTGGATCATTGTTACTATTGTTTCGTAATGTACTGCATTGTATTGTACTTTATTGTATTGTACTGTATGATGGATACAATGTTGGGTTAGACTGTATTGTTTGTTGTTGGTTAATAACATTTTTATTGTTTGATTTGACTGTATTGTACTGTATTGTAATTTATAAATTTACTAAATATACTTAATTATTCTAGGCTAGGAGGTTTGACTAGAATTAAATAATATAGGGTAAAGAGTAAAATAATATTATGAAATACATTGTTTGATTTGACTGTATTGTACTGTATTGTAATTTATAAATTTACTAAATATACTTAATTATTCTAGGCTAGGAGGTTTGACTAGAATTAAATAATATAGGGTAAAGAGTAAAATAATATTATGAAATACTATGTAAAGATATAATTGGAAAAAGAAATTAAGTAACAAAGGGAATACACCAAATCGATTGTTCCATAAAATGGAGGTTTTCATTGTTATGTAACAATGAAATTTAACAATACAATACGATACATTTTAAGTAACAATCAAAACAAATATTATATGTATACTAACGATACAATACAATACAATGGGTAAAAATGATCCGTAAATCATTCTTTTGGCCCGGAAGCGACAAAAGTACGCTTTCTTGTACTCGCAGACTCACTCAACCACCGCCGGCTTCCCCCCGCTCTCTCTCTCCCCCAGTGTTTGCGCAAAACGTAAACGTAAAGGATCTCAATGTCGGTTGGATAACTTCCAACAGGGTGCACTCTGGCACCCATATTCCTCTCTCTAGAACCCTAACCGCATTTTCTCTCTCTAACTCCGCAATGCCAATGCGAGGGCTCTGCTTTCTCCTCGTTCTCTCCTTGTGTTTTTTCGTCCTCTTCTCTTCTGCTGATCCGATATCTGGAGATTCAGAAAATGCCGTCGTTGTTAATGCAGCTGAATTTAATTCCTCTTCCCTTGCTAGATCTGAGGAAGGTAGTTTTGCAAACATGATTGATCGAGCTTTGGAAAAGGAGTTCAATGAGACTGAAGAGCAACCCGGTGGTTAGTTGCATCTATTTCCTTCTAGGTTTTGATTTAGTTTCCCTTTTTCTGTATTTGTATTTGCTGAGTTATATCACCTGGACATTCCAATTATGTGGAGGTAAGTCGAAACACTGGGAATATTAGAAGTTTCAGTCATGCGATATACTGGTAATCCTGGGATGGGGTAGGGTGTAGTGGGGTTAAAAGAAAAGAATTATTCCACGATAACGGAAGTTTGAATAGGTGCGGATGTAAGTGGTAACATTAGCCCGCCCATGGAACAATGTGGAGGGTAAGTGGAAAGATGCGATATATTAGTAGTACAAACACTGGGATGGGTTGATCAAGGTAAGTGGATACGCTAGTGATCTTGGAATAGGGAAGGGTGGGAGTTTGCCCTATTATTGATTAGAAGATTTAGCTTATACAGATGTTATTGGTTTGATACCAATAACGGTAGTCATTTCAGTATCTTAAGGATACATATGTATCCACGATGGGAAATTAACGGATATACCTAATCATATAGAGTATCTGAAAGTAAACTAATGCCTCATTTGTTTGCACTTAATGGAGGTTTGAATTGTCTGAAATGTTTTCATTAAGATTTGAGCACTTAATGGGTCTGAATATGTCTTAATCATTAAGATCTAGAACAGAGTCTTAATGGTATTCTTGGGTGGATAATATTCAACATCAATATTCTTGGGTGGATAATATTCAAAAGGATGCATCTGGTACTCAGGATCCTTTTTCAAAGGAAGGACCTGTGATGTCGAATACGCGTATGCAAATTACTGGCATAGTATATCCAATTGCAACTTTCTTAGTTCCTCTTCTTGGTCGAGAAGCCATGATGTCGAAGGAACATCTCGAACAAGATATGCCAACGAGGTATGTAGTTCGTAACTTTCTTTGTAGTGGCTCTCGTTTCCACAATCACTAGCCGCCACTACCACTAACCACCTCTGCCATCACAACCACCAACACCATCCCCATCTCTGTTGCTACCACCAACACCAACGTCTTTATAGACGCCGCCACCTCTACCCCCACCTCCACCACCACTATTAACCACTATCACCACTATGGTCAATTCCTACAACCAACAAACTCCGCCATCACAACTAGCCCTGCCGCCAACTACCGCCATACATTTTTCGTCCATCGCCACTGCCACCGCCACCTCCACCACCCCCACCCCACCACCACTGTGGCTAAATCTCTACTACCAGCCACCTCATCATCATAACTAGCACCGCCACCATCATAAACACATCATCAACCACCACACATTCTTCAACCATCACCATCAACACTGCCAACTATTAACATCAACCAACTTCATCATTACAATCACCAACACCACTATCAATTGCCTCCATTATGATAGTCACCACAACACCAACCACCTCCATCGTCACAACTATCACCATCATCATGACTAGCCCACTAACAATAACTATTACCACCACAATCTTAATTATTCAGTGTTCGAGAGACAACATCTTAATCATTCAAATAATCTTGATGAAAACAAATGAGGCCTAATGCATTACGCACACATGCCTTGTTATGAATCTCATTCGAATCTAATTCAACTAGACAATTGTAAATTAGTATAAGTTAAAGCCTAAAAGTAAAACAACTACATTACCTTAAATGGTTCGGATGCTAAGTGGAAACATAGGGTATTTAGGATTACGGGTGTGTCAGGGATCTGCGGAAACACATGGTTTGGCGTAAAATGGGTTGTGTTCGAGACATTGGAGGGGTGATACATGGTTGTGAATGCAGTAGGTTGTGAGATGTAGTCCCATTAGCTTATGTTGGTACTTTGGAGGGAAAGGATCTTAAGAGAATTGGAAGATGAGGTTGCACAGATTAGGACACATCTTATGTTTTTGGTGTACCCACAAGATTCTTATTCATATTGATGTTGAGTGTCTTTTGTAGAGAACGAATTATTTTGTAGGTTATTTACTTTTTGGTATTATTACCTTATCAACAAAAAAGAATGAAAATACATGTTAGTGGATGTACTGGTTTTGTATATAAGTATGTGATGGTGTTAAAAAAGAGAAAAAAATTTAAATTACTCGAATGTTTTGAAGAATACTTGGAACATTCAGTATATTATAAGTTAACATCATGTGAAGGGTAAGTGAGAACATATTTTAACTAAGTAGGTACAACGGTAAAGTGTACCACAGGTACACCTGATGATCCCGAGATAGGGTGAGAGCTGGGGTAAAAAGGGAAAAAATGACATTATCCTAACTTTGAGTATAATTTTGAAATTTAATTGATTAAAGCATGCAACGTGGGGCTTAAAATTGCATGTTAAGTGGCGAAATTCAATAAGTTTGTCAGTTTTACAACTTTAACTATTAATTGTGTTAAGGGAATTCTTTTAAGTAACAGTTTTAATAGAATTACTTACTTGAGTGACAATTTTGGTGCTTGTAAAGGCCCTTTTATACACATATATACATACACATACAATACATCACAATACAATACAATACATGTTCTATATCTATATCTTCTATATTACCTTAAAGCATGAACTTCCTAAATTAAAAGTTAAATTACATAAATACCCCTAACTGAATAAAAAAACCTAACTAAACATGCCGTCGCAATACACACTCCTTCACTGCACTTCAAACTCCTACGCCAAGAGTTGTCACTTCCAAGTTCAAACAGACGCAACTTCCTCTCTATAAGAGGGTGCTTGGATTGGCTTAAAAGTTGGTCAAACCTACTTTTAAGGTCAGTTTTTGATTTTTGGAAGTGTTTGGCAAATATAAAAAATAACTTAAAATAAGTCATAGGTAGTGTGTTGGTCTGAGAAGGTGTATCATGTAATACCTATTCGTTTACTGCAGAAGTTGGAGGTGTATCATGGAATACCTATTCGTTTACTGCAGAAGTTGGATTTTTTATGGAAGCTGCATTCTATGTTTGGTTGATTTAGAGCCCGTTTGGATTGGCTTAAAAAAAGTAGCTTTTAAGTCAAAAATAAAAAAATTAAAAGTAGTGGGAGATCAACTTTTGGTTTCTGAATTATTTTAAGTCATTTTTGACTTATTTTAAGTCATTTTTTACCTTGTCAAATACTTCATAACTTATTTTAACACTACCTATGTTAATCAAGCCTTCTACTACACTGTTTTTTCGATTTTGCTTTATGCACAGATTTTTCAGGCCAATGTTACCTTTATCCCATGAAATTTGCATGGGATAACACTGCTCCACCTCCTTGTATTCTTTTTGGTTCACATACTATCCACTATGTATATGCATATCCCTACAAATATCATATAGACTTCTTCTTCTCCGGATAATCTTCTGTGCATCCTTGTATCAGTGTCGACTGAACTAGTATTGTCGGGTGAAGACGTTACCTATTCTTTTTAAGTTTCAGTAGTTCTGATAACTTCCATCATGTTCATTATGTTTTACGTCAAAAACTTAAATTATGCTAGATTGTGGACTTAGATTTCAGTAGAATGCATATCATCCAACTGTTGTCATCAACGCAACTATTTCAATAATGATAGAACCCCTGCCAATTGGTAATAGCAATCTGAGACTAAAAGAATATTGTTTGAAATTGTCAGCCAACCATAACAAATGTCGGACGTGTATTTAGTTTGTTGCCTCAAAGGAATAAGTCCTTCATCACATATTTTGCTAAAGAAATGCTTATAGTTTTTTTTTTTGAAACTGGTAACATTGTATTCCTCAGCATTAAGGGCTATGCTGGCCACCTCCAAAAGTGTTAGTTACATAGAAAAACCACAAAAAAAACAGGACTACTTACAAAGAAATGCTTATAGTTTTTTTTTGAAACTGGTAACATTGTATTCCTCAGCATTAAGGGCTATGCTGGCCACCTCCAAAAGTGTTAGTTACATAGAAAAACCAACAAAAAAAAACAGGACTACTTACAAAGAAATGCTTATAGTTTTTTTTTGAAACTGGTAACATTGTATTCCTCAGCATTAAGGGCTATGCTGGCCACCTCCAAAAGTGTTAGTTACATAGAAAAACCAACAAAAAAAAACAGGACTACTTACAAAGAAATGCTTATAGTTAACCAATCAATATAAGGAATTACATCATTTATTAGCGAAGGTTAATAAGTCAAAGACATCGAAGCACTGCAATAAGGGAGTCCGAAAACATTTCTCTCATTAGCCTGCAGAATATGGCACCCTTAGGCTCACAACTAATCCCTGAATTACTAAACCCATGATAACTTGTTTCCCAAACAAACGTGCCCTAAAGGTTAATATATGAAACGTTAGACCAAACAAGCAATTCATGTGGTTCAACTTGATCAAAATTCTCCACAATATCCCGGATATATCATATTCAACCTCAGAAAAATCAATGAGAACATTGACCTTTTCCCCTTCAAAACAGAACGTGATATATGAATGTAAGAAATATTGTAATTCCATAACCATAGATTAGTTGCAGTCTCGACTTTTCGTTAGCTTTAGTACTAGCATCTGCCTACTCTTATGCGTAGTATGTCTTTCTTGGAGTTGTAAAAGATGAAAATCACCAATCATGACTAAAACTTAGATTGGGTGTTAATAAATAGATAGGGAAACTACAGGGAGTTGTTCCATAACAACTTGAGTAGAAGTTATTGGAAATATTACAAATGATCTACTTATACATAGTAAAACTGAAACAAAAAGGAAAATCAACTGTAATTATAAACTATAACATCACTTTATTTGGGTTTAAAATGGAAGTCCGGACCATGAATTCTTATCCTTCTTCATTGATCCTATAATTTCTGAAGGTAAGGAAATAGCATCATTTAAGATGGTACTGATATTCAGCTTCTTCCCCATGTTAGCAAGTTGATCAGCTGATGCATTCCTTCCCTAAAGCAATGTTGAAAATTACAACCAGCCTGTTATGCCATCTGCCATATTTAAGCAAAATTATCTTCCACATTCAAATTCCTTTCTTTCTCTCTTAACTGAAATCAGAGAGTGCGGTTATATGATTACTTGAGTAATCCCGTTTCCAAAATTTACTCCAAACATTACAGCCTTAAGCTTCATGATAAGAGCATTTCCCCATAATTTGTATAATTTTGCTTTTTCTTCAGTTGATAGTGGAAAAAGATTAGGTGTATATTACCATTCTCATATCTTTTGACTTCAGGCTTGATAAGTTTGTATTTTTGACAATTTTGTGTATTGTAAAATGCAATGGTCTTGTTCGTTGCTTCTATGTTCATGATTTTGCCAGATTACTTCTATATCCATTACATAACATTTGTTAAAGAAGTCCCACTAGGATCATAATGGACGAGATCATTTATTATGTGTTTAGCTTTATCAAAACTATTTATATTCTCCATTGGAAAAAAATGTTAGGAGATGGAGTAAGAAAAAAATCTAGCGCTCATGGGAATTAGGAGATTTTATCTGCCCTAAGCTTTGTAGGAAACAAGTTCTCTAGAGTTTTAATTCTAGAAAGCAATTGAAACGGATGTCAGGGAGTATGCTAAGAAATCAAGTGAGATGCGATTTATTATATTATATACACAATTCATCATTACATTGAAATTTATTCTTTTATGTATAATTATTTATCACAAGTTTTGTTTGAATAATATTCATATTATCTTACAAAATTGTGTACAGTATGACACGGTATAAACGTGCAACGCACGTGTCGATAAACTAGTACATATAAATGTATGTATATGTAATGTGTCAATGTAATTGTGTTTCTAGATTTGATTGATTGTTCTCAGAGATGCTTTTAGAGCGTGAGGTATTTTCTTTTTATGTTTGGTGCTTAATATATTCTTTTGATTTTATGAAATGGTCATTATAGCTTTAGAACCCAACTTGCTCTTTTTCTTTCTCCTGATATGATAAACCCCATACCCTAAACATCGGGAGTCAACGTGGTCCATTACAACTTTTTCCAGTTTATAACTTGAAGCCCAAACCGCAAAGATGGAGGTGAAGTGTCCTTCCACTAGGCTATCTCTAGCTTATTAAGAACCCTTAATTTGCTTTGAAAGGGAAATTATTTGGTAATACGACTTAACTCAATTCAACTTCTTTGAGATTGAGATAGTTGATTGATTAATTTGTCTTTAATAATTCACACATGTGTCTTTCACTCTTCCTGTTCCTGCCCGTCTATCTCATACTATTACTTTTGTTTCAGCAATTGATCACGGGAGCTTCAACAATAGTGTCGCAGAGCAAGAGGTGTGCAATATTCCTTTAAGTTATTGTCTCAAGGAGTTAGTAAGAATAATTGGATGCCATGTGCTAGTAAATGATATTGATTTGAACTTCTCAACAAATCAGGCTTTATCTTGAAATTAATTGCTATAATCTTTAGGTTATTTACTCCTATAGGTAGCTGGATATATTAGAGTTTGTAGGTCTGATTGTTGATCTGTAACATATTGTTATCTTCTCTAAGGAGTAATATATATTCATTTGCTAGATTCCTTTGATGTTAAAGTATGCCAAGATTCATTTTACATATTCGTTTTTTTTTCTTTTTGTTTTTGTTTTTTTAAAATAGATCTAATAATTGTTTAATAATTAGGGAACTTGCCTTTATCTCATGTAGCCTAAAATTCTCTTTAAGGAACCATCTTAGATGTATTTATTCATGAATGCAAATTAATTTTCTGTCTTCTTTCTCCCTTTCGTGCTTGACATCATAGTTGTTAGCTGTAGATAGAAACAACTTACTGTTTAGATCATTGTTTTCACTATAAAACTTTTTCGCCATTGTCCAAGTTATGGTGAACTTGTTATCTCAGCATTCACGCTCAATCGAACAGTTAAATCATTTATTTGATCACATCAAAAGGTCTTGACAGGATGAAACGATCATCAATATTTGTCTAGAAACACCAATTAGTTTGCTGTCGCTTGTCGTTAGAAGTTTCATCACCAATGCTCCTGATACAGGCACCATTACATTTATCATGGAAAGTGGACATACCTACTTGTCTAGTTGGACCTTGAGAGGTCCAATAGATTGTTTCAGAACTCCTTTGTAAAGATAATATCACTTTGGTATGAAATCGATTAAATAAGGAGAGTCAGTAGTTATTCATCAGGCACATAAGAGGCGGCAACAACTTAAAATGTCAATGGGTTGTCCTTAGGACTTTCCGACGTACTGGCTCCTTAATTTCTGTCCCTTAGTGAGTTTTGTCATATTCTGATCACACATTAGTCATTTTTAATTCAGGAAGGATTTCAATATGAGTTGCTTAAGTAATATGACTAATTAATTAAGAAAATAATTCTCCAAAGTAGTCGTAGTATGTCCTTTTGAGTTATTGCGAAAAAAAACAGTGTTTTGAACATTGCATAGTATCTTAGTTTGTTAGTCTTGTTAGCTTATCTCACTGTGTAACTTGCAATTTAGAAAGGCAATATAAGAGAAATCTTATTATGCTTTTTTCAGTTTGATTTTTTGACTATGACCTATTTCCAAGTACAGTGGAATATGCATTTCTGAAGCACTTCATTTCTCAGGCAGTTCTGGAAACCGTTGCTAGGGTTGGTAGGGTCAAGTTCAAGAAGAATGAGACAAATGAGGAAAAGTATGCCATGCTATCTTTAGATTCATTATATGCTATGCTACTTCCTTGAAGGTTGTTATCAGAAAATGAAAAGGCTTAAATGCTAGTGTTACTTTTTTGTGTTTTTTACTAGGTCATTCCAGTTGCACACTGTTTTCAACCTGGATAATGACAATGGAGCAGAAGATACACCTACTTTGATAGATCGAAAGGTATTCTTGCACCTATGGAAGTTCTTTTGGAGAAGAGTACCTTTGTGCTCCACAGTAAGATGATTATGGATTACTGAGGATACAAGTCACTAACTGGTGCCTCCCCCTGCCCCCATCAGGATAATGTCTTTATCATGTCTAATCCGAAGTCAAAGTTTCCAGTGCTGCAGCTAGATTTAAGGTTAGCTTACTCCCTCTTTCCCACATCCTGGTTATTACACAACTTAAAAACTGTGTAATAGAAAGAAAAATTTATTAGGGTGTTAATCAATCTGATTTAATTTAACTCCATGGGCAGATTGATATCTGATCTAGTTGTTGTCATTGTTTCTGCAACTTGTGGTGGCATTGCCTTCGCTTGCGCTGGACAACCGGTCTGATAATTACTCCTTTGCTTGTTTCTGATTGATAACTGCAATAGCTTCTTTCGCTGTCTTCTGCATCTGACCTGTTTGGCTTGTGGATTTATGTTTATTTGACTTCTTTTATCAATCTTACTTTGTAGCATATGCTACTAATGTCTTGCAGGTTATCACTGGATATTTGCTGGCGGGCTCAATTATTGGACCTGGTGGTCTTAACATTATCAGTGAAATGGTGCAGGCATGTTGATTTCATGTCTTTTTCAAATAAGTAAATCAATCGTTTGAATAATCAATCAATTTAATCTCAAGTTATCTTCAATTAAGTAAGGCAGAATGGCTTGGGAGATCCTTGTACTTGATCTGGATTATGATCCTGAGCCCTGAACTTATTCAAAAAATATTTTAAACACCTTTTACAATGCGTGCACCAATTATGTCAGTATGTTATCCAGGAAAAAATATTTTACGTCATTATTTTTTCTAAAATTTAGACTTTAATCTGCCTCCATCATCTCTCCTCCCTTCATCAGCCTGCACAAACTCAAATACCCATACTTTCCATCTGCCACCATTCTTCAACCACTTAACCCCAATAAAATTCAGATCCACCATAGCTGGTTGAGTTTATCCATGAAAATTGTTTTGAAATAAATGACAATCAGAATTCGGCACCAAAATTACGCAGAAATCCGCAAATAGCTGCCGGAGTTCTCGCCGGAACTCCGATAAAATTCAGATCCACCAACCGAGCCTCTACAGCAATGCTCGAGCGTAATAGAAAAATTCAAATTTATTATTCGATGGAGTTTTATAACGGAAACAATGAACTGTATATTTGTCTATGAGTGAATCTTGTTGAAGCCTTTTTCAGTGAGGTGACAATGCCTCTTTTTTTCTTCGACAAGGTAACAGACTGTATATAAATCATCAGTACAAAGTGCTGGAAGTCAAAATTACATCATTGAATCTACACCCAAAAGAGTAAAAACAATACACTAACACTAAATCCTATCTTATCTTACAAGGATCCTAGGATGTCTACTATAAAATTGGGTAATCTATATACTCTGAGCTGCACCAATAACAAAAACTTATAATGCAATTCATTTTTAACTTTTGCAGAGAACTACTAATGCCTTCAAAATACCTAGAGTTTCTCTCTTTCCAAATGGTCCACCATATTACTGCTGGGACAATTCTCCATCCGTCTTTCTTAGTGCTACCACCACCCTCAAAATTCCAGCCAGTTAGTGCCTCCCCTGTTCTTCCCGGCATCGTCCACCTTATGCCTTTGAAGCTGGTAAATAGATATGGAAGCTGTCTAACCACTTTACAATGAAGAAACAAATGGTTAATTGTCTCCTTAGTTGCTCGGACTCTCCAAAATTGTTGCCGCACCCAAGTCAGATCCGCCAAAAATGCACTACTTTTGGAGGATCCGACACGCACCCATCAACAGTTTCGAAGAGTCCAAGCAACATAGATTGTCTCTACATTATGCTCTCACATAAATAACATCGGGAGCACATATGTATGCTTCTGTAGATTCTCCTGAGTTAAAATAGCTTCTTTCACAATTAACCAAGTGAAAATAGCAACTTCGTATGGAATCTGTACTTTCCAGATAAGCTACCACGGTAAAAATCTGATCTGAGAACCCATCTGATTCATGTCCTTATAGGGGTCTGAATGAAAAGTTTTTAAAATACCTTGGCGGCGGCGTTGACTAAGAGACGGGGAGGGGCGAGGGAGAAGATGAATTTTTTAAACTTTTTTTGTCATTTTCTTTTTAGTTTTTTCTTTTAGTCATTTTTGGTATAATTTTTCACATCATGCACCTAATACGTGTGAGAATCACGTATATTATCCAACTCAGTCGATAAGTTGCCACATGCTCCGTCAATGGTCAGAGGTTTTTAAAATACCTGTTTTGAACAGGTTTAGGGGTCTGAATGAAACCCTGTGGAGTACAAGGACCGGGATGACAATCCAGAATGAGGGTCTCCTAGGCCATTCCGCCATTAAGTAACTAAGAGACATTTTCATGTGCTGTTACAAAAACATCTCTCATGAATTTATTTGCTTGTACATGTTTGCATGCTGTTCTGGTTTGTTCTATTAAGTGTTAATGAGACATTATGTCCATTTGAGCGTATTGAGATGTGTAGAAGTTGTACACTTTTCTGCTTCCTATGATTATCACCAGTGGTTTAAAGGTGTTCCTTGGGTATCACTGCTTTATGGCTATGATAAAGCATAGTATAATTCTTACGGTAATTTTATATCATCTATCTGTCTTTGGACGGTCATATAATATTGTGGTGCTAATGGTTTGGTGTTGTATTTTAGTATGTTTTCAGTCTTCTTAAATTTATGTTTTTCTTATTTCCTGTGGTAAAATTTTCAGGTTGAAACAGTTGCTCAATTTGGTGTTATCTTTCTTCTCTTCGCACTGGGCTTAGAGTTTTCCACAGCAAAGGTTGGATTTTGCTTCTTGAAGTGGAGACATTTTGTTGTTATATCTTATAAATTGAAAGAGGAAGTGCAATTTAACTTTGTAATTGCAGCTTCGGATCGTTCGAGCTGTTGCAGTATTAGGAGGGTCTCTCCAGATAATTCTTTTCATGTGTTTGTGTGGAATAACAGCCTCGGTATGTAATTTTGGTGTCACCTATTTTGGAGCTATTGTTATGACTAGCTCAGCTTTAGTAATCTGCATCCCTGAAAAGCTTTTTAAATTTCTTGCAATGATGTCACTTCGTCTTGACCATGGTTGTTCATTTGCAGTTATGCGGTGGGAAAGCATCTGAGGGTGTTTTTGTTGGTGTCTTCTTATCAATGTCTTCGACAGCAGTGGCAAGTCCTTGTGGATTTTGACTTTTATTTTCCAATTGAATTTAGTGGACCACCACGTATGTTTTCATGGACTCTATAGCATCTTTCTCACAAGGGGTGAGAAACACAGATATTACTGCCAAATAACTCAAGTTCATGTAAGGTGTATTTTACGAGAGAAATGGATTAGTTAACCAGTAATACAAAAAAATACTATTTTATAATTTAGGGAGAAGTAGGGAAATATTACTTTTTTTTTTAAACTAGTAAGATTGTATTCTTCAGCATTAAGGGCATGCTGGGCACCACCAAAAAGTGTCAGTTACTAGCTTCCTGTCAAATCTACATCTGGTCCGTATCTACTATACACAACTGCTTACACCAAAAAAGTAAGGATACTAAACAATTCCATTTGACATAGTAGGCAGTGTCTCCACATTACATCACAGTATTCCTGCTAATGATTGAATCTGCGGGACTTCATTCACAGGAAAGAGACTACTCTTTCCCCAATTGACCTTCAACCCAGAGACTGCCTCAAACAGTACCAGTATCATCCTAATATATCTGATCTGTTCTGCTACAGGTTCACAAAAGATGATGGTGTCGTCTGCATAAAACATATGATTAATTTTTGTCACTTCCCCCCCTCTATATCCCACTTTGAAGCCCTGAATCCATGTGTTCTGTGCTGCAATCCTCATCAGACAATCAAAACCCTCCATTGCCATAATGAAAAGGAAGGGGGATAGAGGGTCACCCTGTCTCACTCCCCTCTCTAATTCAAACAAACCCACAGGTTCTCCATTAACAAGCACAGAGAACCTGACAGTTTTAATGCATGTCTCAATCCACTTCAACCATCTACCTCCAAATCCCATCTGGTTAAGAATGCACAAATCATTTTCTATATTGGATTTCATATGTCTCAATCCACTTCAACCATCTACCTCCAAATATAGTTGTTTTTACAAAATGCTAGGAGCTTGGTAGTGCTGGCAGACTGGAACTGGAAGTGATATAATTTGAAAGTGAAATATGTTTTGAGTGAATAATTTTCAATACAAGTGCATTACAGAAAATTGTGGAATGAAATTCACTTAAATTCTGGCACAATCGCAAGAAAATATGGCAAAAGCTTACCATTTACTGGAAGTGATCGAATTTTAGAGAAATGCATTCTGAATGAATAATCTTAGAAGCAATTATATTACAGAAATTGTGGAATGGGCCCAATTCACTTAAATTTTAGATCACAAGAAAAGGTTATAAAATCTTACATTTCCTCTGCATCTAGTTTTGTGCTTAACTTGTTGCTAAAGATGTAATTTCAAACATTGTTTCAGAATTCCCTTTTACAAGAGAAACATTAATTCTTGGATATTCTCTGGGATTTCAGGCTATTTCAATCCTCTGTAGGTTTCTTTCTCCAAACACATTTTCGTCTTAAATTGATAATTATAGATATAACGGGAAAGTGAGAAAGGAATGAATGGGCATTTCATATAAGCAGATTCTGTATTGTGAAGGAACCTATCTTGAATCTTAAATCTTTAATCCACTCGTTCAGCGCTGCTCGCAAAAATACTGAATTAGATACATTGTGCAGTAGCTAGTAAATTATATTAACTTACTGAAGGATATTGTATCTTTCTGAATCACAGGTATTGAAATTTTTGATGGAAAGAAATAGTGTTAACACCCTCTATGGGCAAGTAACGGTTGGAATCCTTATTCTGCAGGTGTGTCTTAGCTGCCCATCTTTTTTTTTTGATGATATTGCTATCATTAAAAGATACTATGCCGCATATTTTTTTTTCACGGATGGGTTATTAGTTATGCTAACTATTTTCAATGCTTATTATTTGCCTGTTCTTTTTCATTTACAGTACTTCCTACTGAACTTTTGAGATGTTTCTCGCTGACAGGATTGTACAGTAGGTTTGCTATTTGCACTGCTTCCTATTCTTGGTGGTACTTCTGATGTTTTTCAAGGAATGGCTTCCATGGCAAAATTGTAAGCAACAGTGTTTGGAAAGTTCTAATTTGAAACGCGAAACACCGTTATGCTATGCCATATATGCTCTAACATAGTCTTCCAGGGTGCTAATGATTCATCATCCATATCAGATTCTGGTGCCAAGTAAAAGAATTCTCAAGTTATTTTTGTTACCTTATCTTAAATTCTAATGTTCTAAGTGCTGAAGTGTGTGACCATCTCATAAAAGCTTAAGCTATTAGAGAGAGCACTTTATTAGTTAGTTGTATTCTCAACACGCCCCTAACGTGTGAGCCTGATACTTTTTTCATGGGCAAATTCTTTTTGATATGGGTTGCGAGGAGATTCGATCCCAGGACCTCTGCCTGCACTGATTCTACATTGAAGTGTGTGACCATCTCATTTAAAAGCTTAAGTTGTTAGAGAGAGCACACTTTTATTAGTTAATTGTATTCTCAACACTAAGCATGAATGTAGACAAGTTTGGGTTAACTATTGTCCTGCATCAGATGGACTTGTGCGACCAAATAGAAGTCATCTGGCTGAGTCATTTCATCTTAGTTTGGACCTGATATTGCTGATGTAACTTTCATTTGATGTTCCGAACTAACTTGTCATGCTACGCCATGATGTTATTTTCACCATAAGCATATTTTTATGGGGGCCTAAGATGTATATCTGATATAAAAGAGAGACAAACTAAATATTCTGGGGCACATTTCATTTTGTTGTAAATACAATTTGAATTCTGTTTTTGATAATCCCTCTCTACCTGCAAATTTTTTTCTTGGTTTTCTTTTTGACTTTCCGACGCTATTGAATTTATTGAATGTCTTAGAGGTACATCAGTCCCTTAATTTGCTATGTCCTTTGGATTACAGATTGGTGGTTTTGTTGATGTTCTTGACCATTTTGTCGATGTTATGCCGCACTTGCGTACCTTGGTTTCTTAGACTGATGATAGGCTTATCATCACAGGTGACTTTACCTCTGCTTGAATAATGCATGATTACTGTTTGTTTCCTTGGGTGACTTTGAATCTCTGATTTACTGGAACAATATGCAGACTAATGAACTGTACCAACTTGCATCTGTGGCTTTCTGCTTGCTTGTTGCTGGGGTTTGTCTTCCTTTCCTATCACTCTGACTTCCCTTTTTCCTTTAACGATTCATCCTGATAGCTTTTCAATTAATCACTTCTCAAGCATATGGTAGTAGTAAGCACACATGGCTGAATAAAATGAGTTGTTGCATCTTGTCAGTGTAGTGATAAGCTGGGTTTAAGTCTCGAACTGGGTTCTTTTGCTGCTGGAGTGATGATATCAACTACTGATCTGGCTCAGCATACTCTTGAACAGGTACAACCTTATGTACTTCACATACGCCCACTGCCTTTGGTCTTAAATCTTCCATTGTTTGCCAGGGGTCCTTTTCAACCTGCATAGGGAATGTACATCTGTGTAAAGAGAAGTGTTAATTACCTTATCAAAAAAAGAAAAGAAAAGAGAAGTGGGTTATTTAGAGAATCTGTAGTTCCTAAAGAACTCCTAATTTGCCTTAGAATTCAATCCTTTGGTATAAAGCATACAATGAATAGAGAGCTAGATATAGATAATTATATAACTGATCTTACTAGTTTGGGATTGGAGACACAGTTGATTGATTTACTGGCTGTTTTTTGTCATGAAACAGAATAAGTTGGCATGAAGCTGAAGGACATAGGCTACTCAAGGTTTAAGATCCTCAATTGACAATTAGCTGTATCAAATTATTAAAATTTCCAATGGATTTAAAGAGTTCAGAATTCATGATCACCCTGGTAGTTCTTTATCAACTAAAATTTGTCGACATCTTGATTGGTTCAAACCTAAAAGTTGAAAAACTTTACTGTGAAATTTAAAATCTTTAAAATTGAATTTCAGAATCCTCTTCCTTATCTAAAGGCATTTTAGTTACAAACACCAGTTGTTCGAAACTATTGTACTGTTTGGGCCACCCCATGGTCCTCGTGTTCTGAATTTGAAGAGCTTGGGCTCGAACTTTGATGAGCATCACTTTTTATGCTCTCACTTTTTCCAGACATAGAAGCAATGTTCATGTGGCCAGTGGTTTAAAAGGTGTTTTGTGCTGCGCTTTGGATTGCATCCTGGTGCAAGGAAATCTGCTTGGTGTCTGATATGAGAGGCGTATGCCTCTCGAACTGCATGCTCCAACTGGTAGAGTGTACTCAATTTCAGAAGGTGAATACTGGGAGGTCGAAGCTGTGGAACCCCTTCTCATACAAAAAGAAGCCTCTTCTCTTGACAAAGAAATGGATGTAACAGTTTGGTACACCAATATTTAATCAAGTTGAGCAAAATGCCTGGGGTGAATTTTAAAGGTCATGAAGAGGAGGTCTCAGAGCTTTTGATGCAAATAGACAGTAGCAGACAAGCAAGAAACACGGAGCAGGACACCGATTTTAAGAAATCTAGGTTCAAAGGTGCTTAGGAACAGAAAGGCCTAGTAACCTTTGATGTGAAATTCAAGAGCAATGGCCATAAAAGCTGGGGAGGAGTTTGATGGCTATTGATCCATGAATTTTAAGTTAATATCATGGAATGGGAGGGATAAAAGAAGACTAGTGAAAAGTTTGGTTCTGGATTGGAATGCATACATCATCTGTTTCCAAGAAACAAAACTAGAGGGGGAAATGAAGGATTTGGTTAAAACAAATTTGGGGAGGTAGATGGGTGAGTATGCTACTTCAAAAGCTAGTGGCACGAGAGGGAGAATTTTCCAATTATGGGATAGTGGAGTATAGAAAGTGCAGGCTCTGCAAATTGGAGCTCACTACCCTGTGCAATTTTGTAGCACAACTGCAGGATTTCTCATGCCATATTACGTGTGTCTAGACTCCTAATTGTGACATTGAAAGAAGAATAGTCTGGGATGAAATCAGTGCAGTCAGACGTTTGATGGAAGGAGCTTGGGTTGTATGTCAGGGCTTTAATATCTCCGGATACCCCTCAGAGAGAAGGAATTGCACCGAAAGATCTAGACCTAAGTACTGGTTTTAATACAAAGTTACCTTACTCAAAAGAGGAGACTTCAAACATATCAACTTGATAGGTAGTGCTTACAAGTTATTTTCAAAGGTGCTGATTGAAAGACTAAAAAAGGTGATGTGAAAATTGGTGGGACTCAACAATTTGCCTTTATTAAGGGGAGGAATATTATGGATGTTGTATAAGTGGCTAATGAAGCAGTTGACTCAAGAATCAAACAAAACGAGCCTAGTATTTTACTGAAGATTACCTTCTCAAAAAAAAGTTTTATGCAAGCTTGACATTTAAAAGGCATATGATAATGTTAGGTGGGGGTGGGATGGGGTGGGGGGGATTATTTTACATATTAGGGAGGATGGGCTTTGGACACAAATGAATTAATTGAATCAACCAATGCACATCAACTATGTGTTATTCTATTCTTATAAATGGTTCTCTTTTTGGTTTCTTTAAGGCTCAAAGAGGGCTTCAAGAAGGTGATCATTGTCTCCCTCTTTCTTAATTTTGGCTATGAAAGGTCTTAACAATATGGGAAGACAAACTAAGAACTATGGTTAGGAGTGGCAACCAAAAAAGACTTAGAACTATAATTGAATTAATGGCTTTGATATGGCTAGGAGTGACAACAGCTGCCGGGAGATAACTCATTTACAATATGTAAATGACACTTTTATTTTCTGCCAATGAGGAGCAACTTAAGTTTCTGAGTGTGATTCTGGTTCTATTTGAATGTGTTTCTGTCCTTAATATCAATTGGAGGAAGAACTCCCTATTTCTTATCAATGAAGCTAGAAACATGGAACGCTTCAATCTTGGGTGGAGTAGTTGGGTCCCCGTCCACTATCTACCATGGTATGCCCTGAGGGGCAAAGATAAAACCCATGGAAATTTTGGAATTGTATTATTGAGAAATGTGAGAAGAAACTAACTAGGTTGAAGTTTCAGTTTTTGTCTTTGGGAGGAAGACTTGTACTCATAAACTCTGTATAAGATGCCCTCCATAGTCCCTACATATATTGGGGAGGATGTGCTTTGGACACAAATAGATTAATTGAATCAAACGATGCACATCACCTATGTGTTTTTCTAATCTTATAAATGGTTCTCTTGCTGGTTTCTTTAAGGCTCAAATAGGGCTACAACAAGGTGATCCATTGTCTCCCTTGTTAATTTTGGCTGTAGAAGGTCTTAATAATATGGGAAGACAACTAAGAAATAGAGTGACAACCAAAAAACCGAAGAACTACGGTAGGATAAATGGCTTTGATATGGCTAGGAGTGATAATAGTCGGAGATTACTCATTTACAATATGCAAATGACACTTTAATTTTCTGTGATGCCAATGAGGAGCAACTTAAGTTTCTAAGGTGATTCTGATTCTGTTTGATAGTGTTTTTGGACTTCACATCAATTGGAGGAAGTTCTCCCTATTTCCTATCAATAATCCACAAACATGGAACACTTCAATTTTTTCTTGCCCACTGTCTACCTTGGTATGCCTTTTGGGGGAAAAGTCAAAATCCAAGGAATTTTTTTTTATGACAAGGGAAACCCGCAGCCGCTACCCTTTGGGTGCGCACAGGGTAAAATTCCCGCTCTTATGCAATAGCTCGCAAACCACATAGGAGAGGTAACCCGCACTAGGCAAGCCCAGTGCGACGAGCTCGACCCAGAAGGGGTTTCTTTCGCTGGCAAGGGGTTTCGAACTTGAGACCTCCAACATGGAAGTCCCAACCCCAAACCACTGGGCCACCCCGAAGGGTCAAAATCCCAGGAAATTTGGAAATGTATTATTGAGAAATGTGAGAAGAAACTAACTTGGTGGAAGTCGTCAGTATTTGTATTTGGGAGGAAGACTTGGTACTTCTAAACGCTGGGTTAGATGCCCTCCCTACATATATGATGTCTTTGTTTTCATGTCCAACTAGAGTTATTAAAGACTAGACACCATAAGATCTTTCCTTTGGCAAGGAGAAACAAGGATGATGAAGGCTTTCTTTTGGTAAAATGGAAGGTTTAAACAGTGAGCAAAAAGAAGGGGGGACTGGGAATTAGGGATCTGAAGTTCCGGAGCAAGGCATTAAATATGAAATGGCTTTGGAGATGATACACTCAAGAAGATCACCTGTTATGGGGGAGAGCCATCAAAGCAAAATATGAGGAAATGGACAAACGGAAGGAGGTCAATACTCCTTATGGGGTCGGTCTATGGAGATCCATTAGGGTCTTATGGTCTGAATTGAAGAGCAATTCCTTCATCAAGTAGTTGATGGTGACAAAATAGTTTGGAAGGATGTTTGGTTTGGACAGATAATTTCCAGGAGAGATTTTCTGATATTTTCAACCTAGTGCAGCATCAACATAAGACCATTGCAGAACTGTGCTCAGACCAAGGATGGGATCTTACATTTAGAAGGATGCTCAATGATTGGGAATAGGGAATTCTACAACATTCTGGGAAGTTTTGGAGGTTTACGGGAAAGGGAGACAACTTTTGATGGAATGGTCACAGCAGTGGTGCATACAAGGTGAATGCAGCCTATTAAGTTTTGAATCAGACCAACCAACAAATTGAAAATTGGCCATGGAAGTACATCTGGAAGTTAAAGATACCTTATAAAGTAGCTTGCTTTGTTTGGCTTCTAACAAGAGAAACTGTACTAACTTAGGAAGAAAACCTGATGAAAAGAGAGATTACTCTGTCACAGATGTTTTTTATGTGGTGAAACAACAGGGACAGTGAGCCATCTTTTTCTTGATTGCAAGCTAACAGAGCAACTATGGAGGATGCTCATTAATCTCAGAGGCATCACTTGGATAATGCCAGGCAAGATCTCAGAGTCAAAGATAGCATATAAAGTAGCTTGTTTTGTTTGGCTTCTAACAAGAGAAACTGTACTAACTTAAGAAGAAAACCTGATGAAAAGAGAGATTACTCTTTGTGACAGATGTTTTTTATGTGGTGAAACAACAGGGACGGTGAGCCATCTTTTTCTTGATTGCAAGCTAACAGAGCAACTATGGAGGATGTTCATTAATCTCAGAGGCATCACTTGGATAATGCCAGTCAAGATCTCTGAAACTTTAGTGAGTTGGGAGAAAGCAGGATTGGAGGCAAAGGATAGAAGATGGAGAATTGTCCCGGCTAGTATTTGGTGGACAATCTGGAAACACAGGAATTCCAGATGTTTCGAGAATATGAACAACTCTATTCAAAAGATCAAATTGAACTGTATTTTGCTCTTTTGTTTTTGATGTCAACCGTCCTACTCAGGAGAAACTGCTTGATGTGCTAGATTCAATTTAGATTGTCAGAATAGCTTCAGTTTCTGAGAGTCAAATTGTATATATGGTTTCAGTACAATCCATGTACTGTTTTGTTCATTTATAGAAATACACACAAGTTACCAGTTTCAAAAAATTATAAAAAAACAAATTCCCAAGGATTCGAGGACCTTTGTTATCAAAATCTTTTCTCCACCTCTACTCAATTGTTCCATCATAATTTTTCATTCCCGGGACTTCTTTTTTCAATTGGATTGAGATTTAAGATGGCGTGAGAAAATAATCTTCCAGCTTTGAGAACATCCTAGTTTTGATTGGGATAAGTGGAAGAAGGGTGGGTGATTCATCATCATTTTTGTTGAGCCCTGAATCCTCAGCATTCATTGCCCTTGTGATCTGAGTGAATAATTGCTGCAACAGTTTCAGAAAAAGTTTAGACGTGCTGAAATTTGTGTTCTCAAGTCTTAACTAGTTCTTAGTTTTTGGTTAGATTGTTGTGTCATATCCACATGTCATGGGTCTTGCCTCTTAGTGGTATTTTCATTTGTTGCAGGTTGAACCGATCCGGAACTTCTTTGCTGCTCTTTTCCTATCCAGCATTGGAATGCTTATCCATGTTCATTTTCTCTGGAATCATATCGATATTCTACTGGCAGCTGTTATATTGGTCGTCATCATAAAAACTATTGTGGTTGCTGCAGTGGTCAAGGGTTTTGGTTATACCAACAAAGCTGCACTTCTTGTAAGTAGTCCAAACTGTTTTGCCAGAGAGTTTGCTCTAGTGGTAGAGATCCCATTCACCTCCAACCATGAGTTTGGGTTGACCGTGTCATCAAGGAGAATAAGTGGAGAATACCACAGTGGCCCCTGGGCAGGAGGGTTTGGATGTGTAGGGTTTCCAAATGAAGTATTCAGAACTGTTTATGTCTACCTAAAAAAATGTTTAATGTCCTATATATAACAGTTGTTGAACTCTGTATTTGTTCCTCTGGTTTTGCATTACAAGTTCTTTGTCTGAATGGTATGTCCAGGTTGGTATGTCTCTGGCTCAAATAGGGGAGTTTGCATTTGTTCTTCTCAGTCGCGCTTCAAATGTTCATCTAATTGAGGTAGTGGTTTAGTTAAAGTACTCTGCTCCGCAGAAGTAAATTTTTTTTTCTATTAGTTTGTATGCTAATATGATGTCATCGTGAAAAAAATTACTTTACTTTGTATGCTAATATGATGTTGTGTTATTTTAAGTAGCATTAAGGAGGAACTTTTGTTTAGGAGATTGGGATTACAGATGATTTTACATATTTGAAGGGTAGTCACTGGTTTCTAATTTCCTTTTGCACTTGTGAGGTCCCTATTTGTACAGAGATTGGTTGTTCTTACTAGAGAACGCCAGAACGGTATCTTGTATATGACTTGTATGTGGGGTTTCCTCTTTTACATAAACAAAATTACTTACCTTATCGACAAAGGAAATCTGTGTGACACATGAAATCCAAATTTATCAAGTAAAATTACTCGTAATGCTTTGCTTGTTGCCACTCCTTTATGTATTTTTAATCTAGGTTGATGTTATGAACTGATGACCTTGAGATGAGTGATGGAATTTGGTCACTGCTGCAGGGTAAAGTGTATATGCTGCTTCTGGGAACAACTGCACTAAGCCTGGTATGTAAATGTGTTGCTCTCTCCATTTTTGACAAAAATAAAAATGTTCCTTTAGTCTCGCTTTTGTGACTTCTACAGATTCTCAGTAAGTCTGTTATGGTTGTTGGTATTTATGTTAAATGGGTTCTGGGCATTGCAGTCTCTGAACATACTGTACTTTTTGAGTGTTTGAGATACATGGTGACAACTTCCCTTTGTGCATCCTTTGGTTGTGAGCACAAGTCTTGATGCGCTAATGGAAGGGCATAGCATTAATCTGCCTCTATATATATCTCTCATTTTGGATGGTTTATGCTTTGATGAGTAAAGTAATTCTATAAAAGTGTCTGTTTGCATGGACCAGTTTGTGGAAAGTGGACCAATCCAATGAATGCCTTTTATTTAACTGGCCGATTCAAAGGTACTGTTGCATGCTCAATGCTCGTGCCTTTATGAGGAGAGAGCAGCTGCATCTGAAAGATGCTTCAGACTTGTGGCAATTTTGCATGCTGAACTTAAGAGCTGAATTAAGGGGTTTCCTTGACTCCATTTTGGTAGGGTTAGTAGTGGAAATTCTTGAACGATGATTTGGATTGAAAATATAAAAGATTGAAGCTTCTTCCTAGATATCTTTACCAATATTAGTTGCATTGATATTAGTTCGCTGTACATTGTGTAGCCAAATTCAAGGTGAGTTAGCTGCAGACAGATGTATTTGCAGAAAAGGGGGATTAGAAGTTTCTACATGGCATGACAAAATGTTTGTAGATTACATAGTCTATTTTCCCTCGGTTTTAGCCCAAAACAAACAAAAGGGTTCCCACATAAGTTTATTGAGGTCAAATATAGAAGGAAAGGAAAGAACAAAAGTAGAATGCCAGAGTATCATTAAGTTTTATATCTAAAAGGGCTCAACCAAAGCTAGTTCAGGCCGGGGTCTCTAAACATCCCATTTTCTGCATTTGAATGGTCTGCAAAAGTACCCCAGATTTCTTAGCATGTTTTATTTCTTAGTCCATTCTGGAAGTCTCCATCTTGGATCTTCCCCCCCATATCATCAAGGTACTACTGGTTATTATCTTTGAATGTGCCTGGTCCAGATATTATCAGCTAGCCTCAATATAGCACTGATGAGCCTCATGCAACCTGAACTAATAATTGGTGAAGAGAAATTATAATGTTACATGGGCCAATATATTTTCTTTTTTTGGTGGGGGTGGGGTAGGGGTGTTTTCTACATCAATTAGAATTGACTCTTATATTTTATAGAAATTAATTTGTGCCAACTCCAAAGCATTTCTGCAGGTTACAACACCGTTACTTTTCAAGCTAATTCCTGCTGTAGTTCACCTTGGAGTTCTACTGCGATGGTTTTCCCTTGATATACCAAATGAGGTAGGGTGGCTTTTTCCTTAAAAACAGCTGATTCTCTCTCAGTTTTATCAGCCTGCACACTCTGCATGGTTTTTCTCTGAATACTCGGATTAGCTAAGAGTTTTAAGGTATCTTCAAAATGACTTTTATCCCAGATTGGATCTAAAGGAGATACCATGCGCGCAGACAGTTCTAAGCGTATTACTGTGCTGATACAAGGCCCTCATGATTCATGATAATAAATAGAAACATGAACAGTAAAGCGATTCTCACACTTTACCTGATGGCATTCTTATGCTGGGCGACAGGTGCCCAAGTGTGCAAAGGCTGTTGATTGATTGGATGATTGATCATCATGACGCTCGTTTTATGCACCCACATCGGATGGTTTTCTTTGATATGTCGGAAACTCTTCGCCATATGCAGAGCAGTGTATACAAACATTTTTCTGGCATTTGTTTCCGGGACGGTGTTAACGGACTACTCTGTACAACCTCGTCCATTTGTAATGCAATTTTTTGTTTTCTTTAATCGCAAGTTTGAGTTTGTGGAATTGGTGGTTTCAAGTTGGCAAGTGTAAATAGCTGATAGTACATACTGTTAAGAGTGTTTAGCGTATAAAGTCTTACTTTACTGTATACAGTTGAGCTATGACCTCCAATTGTTTCACTAAAATCATTGATTTTCTGCAATTTTTTTGTGCATATCCAGATCATCTGTTTGGCAAAAAGATCTTTCAATTATTGGGTTTTTGTGGGTTACAGATTTGTAGTACTATCTAAAAATGCACGATGACAAAAATTATTTTGGAAATTTTGCTGCCTGATTTGATCACTAAAAAGATCTGTTGGCAATAGATTCTGATTCCAAATAACTAGTTCATCACATTGCCCATTGTTCCAACTTCTAATTCGAAAACGTTTAAAGAGCGAGCTTTAGAAGTAACAAGTTTTTTCAAGTTTTTGCTAAATTTTTGTTTCCCTGTTTAGAGATAATTTCAACTTTCAAGTATCTTTTCCAATTAAAGAACTTTAAATATTACTTTGGATTTTGTGGCAATCTTTTTAAATTTCATTATTCTTTTCACCCAAGATGAGAAGGGTTAATGACGTCACAATTTATAGCTATCTATCTTCTATACTACCTTAAAGGCATAAACTTTCAAACTTGAATGTTAAGTTACTATAGTACTTCTAATTAAAAACACTCAATTTAGTATATTTTTTATTTATTTATATTAAATTAAAACTAGACAATTTTTTTACATTTGAAGGGTTGTGACATTTTCGATAAGCTGTGACTTTTTCGAAAGGCTGTGAATGTTTCAAAGAGTAGAAACTTTTTTGATGAGTTGTGATTTTTTTGAAGAGTTGTGATTTTTTCAAAGGGTTGTGACCTTTTCAAAAGGTTATAACTTTTCTGATGAGTTGCGACTTTTTTTAAGGGTTGTGACTTTGTCGAAGGGTTGTGACTTTTTCGAAGGATTGTCACTTTTTCAAAGGATTGCGACATTTCCAAAGGGTAGTGACTTTTCTGATGAGCTGTGTTTTTTTTTTATAAGACAGAATTAACACCTATTCATACTACCATTTGTTAGCCATAAATAAAAAGACTTCCTCTCATTTTAAAATTGCAGTTTCTTTAAGTTTTCTACTTTACTTCTTAAAAAATCTCAAGGTGATTTGCAACAGTTGAATAAGTTCGAAGCTCAATGAAATTTGAGGTACCACATTAGAAAGAAATGGTGAACAAATTGTAGCAAATCATTCATCAATTTGCACTTTTATTTTCCTCCTACGATTATTATCATATGCATACTTTAATATTATTGAAATCATTTTAAAATATTAATATTAATTAGTATGAGATAGACGTGCAACACGCATTTTCGAGAACTAGTAAAAGTATGAACTTCCTATCTTAAAGGTTAAATTACATATTCACCCTCCTTAAAAACCTAATTAAAATTGCCTAAATAGACATGTAAATTTTAACCTAATAGCCACCAACGCTTTAGAGCACTTTTCTGAAGAAACGCCTCTCTTCACAGAGAAACAAAACCACACCTTTGAACAACCATAACCCTAATTCTTCACTGCATCAACAATATTCAGCAACACTTCACACACACAAAAAAAGGCAACACTTTTTGCAGAAACGTTTCTCTCCGTAGAGATAAAATCATGCCTTCGAACAATGATAACCCAATGCAATACTTCACTCCAATACTTCATACTCCTTCAGCAATAATCAACGAACTATTTTCAACGAGTAGGCTGATTTTTTTGGTGCTCCAAACTATTTTTTACTTCTTTCACTTATATTATTTGTTTTTGAGCATAATTGTTATCTCGATGAGATGATGACTATATGCTACGATTAAAAAATGGACGTGATGACACTTGTCTATCTCACCAAGATAAGTTAGCCTCAACCCAACGGAATGAATGAAATGCGGAAGGATAAAGCAAGAACAAGATAAAAGCTAGAAAATTTATTCTTTCTATTAACACCCCAAAATCTGGTTGTCACGTGTACAAGCCACTAATATAAAAAGAGAATTCAAAATATAAATACAAGTCATATAGTCTTTGTTTCTCAAATAGAACAAATCATAAAGTAAAGGAACAAGAGGGCTCGCTGAGATGACAAGCAGGTATCTCTCAAAATCCTTGAAAAGCCTCGAAATCAGAAGAAGAAGAATGAGGAGGTCACACGGATCCGGCTCGGAACCTACACAAGTATAGAAGTAAGGAGTGAGTGAGTACCAACAACACGATACCCAACAAACAACCAAATAAACATGGCAACCTAGCTAGAATTTGAATACTCCTTTTCATCCTAACCGAACCTCCTCAAACTACAACTTGCAAAGAAATCAACCCAACCTAACAGTTCTACAATAAATAGTTCACAAGGCTCAATATTCATAGTCCAAAGTCACAAGTCAACAACCAACACATATCAAGTAGTCAAATCGCAAGTATCAAATACACAAATCACAATTAACTAATAAGTCAATCATAAGAATCAACTCTCCCCAGAATCATTTTCCATCGGCCTTATGTCATATCGCTAGTAGAAACCATTTCCCATCGGATTTATATTAAATCACTAGCTGGGACCATTTCTCATCGGCTTTATATCAAATCACTAGAAGGAACCATTTCTCATCGACTTTATATCAAAAATCACTAGCCGGAACCATTTTCCATCGACTTCATATCAAATCACTAGCCAAAACCATATTCCATCGGCTTTATATGAATTGCACTTGTTGGAAATTACCTCGACATCACAAGCACTTGCTAGAAAAGACCTCATCATTAATAATCATCACATGTCTCATCACGATATTCATTAATCAATGCATACAAACAATATCACACCACACGAAGAGACAACACGTCATGTAATTCAACTCCACATTCAAGCCATCAAGGCATTTCATCAAATAAATCACATAAGGTCACAACAAGGCAATTCACAAATTGTCGTTATCATCATGGAGACTTTTCATTTATCCCTTCTTTGTTTATAACATTAATCAAGTGGAGCAATAAAATCCTTCACCTCATTCCAAATCACTCCCCAACATACATACAATGAAGAGAAGTAGACAATTCTTCTAGATTACAAAGCTTAAGAGATCACTTGCCTTGAACCAATCAATTAATCACTCCAAGAGTTGAGTCTTCCCCTTTCGAATCACTTCCGAAGCCACACAATCTATATATAAGCAAGCATTCACAATAAAATTTTGGAAACAACAATACCCATACCAATTTCCTTGAAAAATGGGTCAATTAACTCAAAACCCGATTTCAAAAAGAAGGTTTGAATCCTAAATTTAATACTTGAAAATCATGTTCAAGGCTTTAGGAATTCAATGGAAAAAACCATTTCGAAAAATGTATCAAAATCAAATCACAATCTCCATTTTAGTTTAAAACTTGAGTTCTTGAAAAACCTTGTCATTTACTAATCAAAATCTCAAATTTGATGTTAAAATCCATAAATAATCAAAGGGAAATGAGGTTTTAGGATCATAAAAGCTTACCCAAATAATATAACACAAGAAAATCTTTCACAAATCGCCTCCAAGGATTTTCCAAGCTCAAAAATGAAAAATGGAACTTAGACCCCAAACTTTGCATGTCAAAACCCCCTCTAATGTTGCTTTTGCGAACCAAGTTGGCTTGCTGGGGGTCTCGCTTTTGCGAACTAGGTTCCGCTTAAGTGACCATCGCTAAAGCAACTCATGGTTTGCTAAAGCGAACCCCGCACAAAGTCAGTCTCGCTTTTGCGAACCCCGCCCATAAGTACAGTCTCACTTTTGTGAACCAGTTTCCTCTTAAGCGAGGACTGCAGCACCAGAAACAACAACCAACACAAAAACATCAAAAGGGCCCTCAAGATTCGTTCGGAACACTGAGACCACAAACCACATATGCAAATTGATTATACTCGATGTTCCAGACTCAATGGAATCGTTGAAACATGAATCTGAGGTCTCCTTGACCCAACATCCGTGAAAACCACAAAAAATTAATATAACGACTAAAAAGGCTAAAACAAGCTCGAGACCTCTCAAAAATCAACCAAGACCGCACCTAGGCCTAAAATCATCCTTCGAATTCAATGGAACCGTCGAAATTCTTATCCGAGCACCCGAACCCCAAATGTTGACCAAAGTCATCTCAAAGGCTAAAATCTCAACAATTTCCAACTTAGGACCTCAAATCCTCAAAGTGACTCCGAATATGAAATCGACAACTTTTCTAGTCCAAATTCCACATTCCAAGACTTATGGAAACGATGGAATTCCATTTCGGCACTCAAAACTTCAAAAGACTCCGAAAACCACTTTTAAGCTACTTTAACATTTCAAAACCAAAATTTACCAAATTCTCAAAATTTTACTCAAAGCTTGGAAACCAACTTTCAAAACTCAAACATAAGAGACTTGGGGTCGATATCAGGAAGGTAAAATAGTAATTTTATAAGGATTACAAAAAATGACCAATCGGGTTGATAGAATTACTGTTTTACCTCCCTTCTTCCATTAGATGTTAATCTTCTAATACACGGATTATAGTGACATACTATTTGTTGATTGATGAGGAATTATTCTCTTTAATTGTCTCCCTTCTTATGTGAGAACACAATTTAGCCCTTTAAAAATGGCATTCTTTCCCTAGCAAAATTTAACTGTGTATCATATACTAATACGTTTTGAATTCTATTAACATGCAATTTGAATTACCCACTTTTTTTTTATATAATTAAAGTTATTTAAATATACTAAATAAAAACCTGTATAGAAAAGCTTAAAATTTTGCTTATTAAAGTATACCTGTTTCAAAAGAAATTCTTGGATTTCTATGTTTTTTGGTATGAATATTAGATTGGTGCAATAGAGGGGCAAAAAATAGTGTATTTTGAAAATTTTGCTACTTAAACTATACCTGTTTTAGCAGAAATATAAGATT
The DNA here is from genome assembly GCF_000226075.1 of Solanum tuberosum. Taxonomy (NCBI): domain Eukaryota; kingdom Viridiplantae; phylum Streptophyta; class Magnoliopsida; order Solanales; family Solanaceae; genus Solanum; species Solanum tuberosum. Next base: position 3,336,603 of record NW_006238929.1, read on the forward strand.
GTTGATGTTGAAATTGATCACTTTATTTGCTATAGGAGTTAAGCCATTCACCCAATTTTCAAGATAAGTGTATTTTGAAATCAAGTTCGTGTGTGTGATAATATCTTTTGTTGGGAATTGAAAGTTTAAAAGTTTTGTTCTCAATTAGTAATAAGAATTGTACTGCTCTAATGGTCTCATCAATTTCTTTTTAGTTTAATTAAAATAGTTATAATTCGAAGGGTGATGGAAATAAATACGTACCATTGAAAAAAGGGAACACATGTTTGATGATTTATTTCTCTTTTGAAATTAACGAACGTAGTTTTCTAAAAAAAATATTAATAAGAAAATACATGTAATGAAAAATAATAATTTTCTATTATCCATATATGGAGCATTAAGCTATAATAATAATTTTGATATTTACCACTAATTTAATCTCTTGCTTTTCGGATGTTTAAATGTTAGTAACATTGTTACTAACATTTATTTAGGGCTGGCAGGGGGACCGGGTCAGCCCGCCCCGGCCCGCGACCGGTTCGAGAACCGGCTCGCCGGACCCG
>NW_006238929.1:3337299-3339665 GCF_000226075.1 Solanum tuberosum
GATTCGAGAATCGCCTCGTCGACCCCGATCCCATCTATTCTCGCGGGTTGGGGGGATTATGGGTTAGGGGCCGGTTCACCCTTTGGTCCCGGTCGAACCGGCCGGTTTCGCGAAATCCCCTCAATTTTAATTTTTGTTTTAAAATTATATCCGTTGGGGACCATTGGGGCAACGGCTAGTGGGCCCCCTAACGAATTTATTTACCTTTTTCACTTCCCCAACACCCCCTACCACCCCTTACTTTTAATACTTTAATTTAAACCTTCAAGTTATCATAAATACACTTTAAACCATTTTTAATATTATAAATACCCCTCCTATCCCTTATTATTTACTTACAAAATACATCTATTCTCTCATCTATTTTCTATATCCTCTCAATCTTAAGTCTCAATTTTTTATTCCATTTAAGTCTCACATTATATCATAATACATATATTTCAATTCTAAATTTTTCATATTATATCATAATATATATATAATTCTCATATTTGCTATCAAGTATTGGAGTTCCAAATTACAAGTTACAACAAACTACAAGCTTCAAGAATCGGTTATAACGTCTGCTATTAACGCAGACGTTTGGTACATTCATTTCATAATATTTATATTTTATTTTTCGTCATTAATTTTTGTGTAATTATTATTTTTATATTACACTTCACATATAATTAAATACGAGTTCTAGCAAAAAAAATACCGGTAAAGGAAAAGAGAAAGAACCAAGTGGCATTAGTAGATTATTTAAATTTTAATAAAAAAAAAGGTAGTAAGGAAAAAAATAAGAGTAAAATGTGGTGGTACTTCTTCTAAATCAATGTCTAGAGTTTAGATTTAATACAAATGATTCTACTTATATTGATGATACTTCTTATGATATTGATTCAAATGCTCAACTCGATCATGAATTTTTACAACAAATTTTATGGTGATATTAAATCCTTATCTTGATGAAAATTCAGGTGAAGAAGTAGAAGTTGGTTCGGGAGAGAGGAATTAGAAGATACACCTACTAGTTCGGTGACAGAAGTTTCAAATGAAACTACAAATTCAACGGAGCAAAATTGTGGACGCCCACCCCTTATACCTCCTACAAGGGAGAAGGTGAAGTATCAACGCCCTAAAACTTCTGTTGTATGGCAATTTATGACTTTAGATAAGGAAAACTCTATTGCTATTTGTAATAAGTGTAATCAACCTTTTAAACATAAACAAGGTGGAGGTCAAGGTGGGACAGGGGACTTAAATAGACATTTGTTATCTTATGTGTCGATTCAATATAAAGAAGCTAAATCATTAGCCGATAGAAAAAAAAGGAATTCCAGTTAATGATTTTGATATTAATGTTAATGAATCGGTAGGGGCTTCTAACATGGTTCAAGGAACATTAGATCCTTCTAACCCCGGTGGTCCACTAACACAACGTAAATATAATAAGGAAAGAGATCGCAAAAAGTTAGCTAAAATGGTTTCTGTTTGTGGTTTGCCTTATAGTTTTCCTTCACATTCCGGTTTTATTGAATATATTCAACAAACTTATAATCCTACTTATAGAGGTTTTTCAAGAAAAACTGTTAAATATGATGTTTTTTGTATATCAAGGTAAACATTGTCAATATCTTCGTTGTATATTTAGCATATTAGATTGTAGAGTGTCTATAACTTCGGACATGGGCCGTAGTGTTAATGGACGTGATTATTTAACTGTTATAGTACACTGGATTGATCATAACTGAAATTTGCAAAAAAGAATCTTAAGTTATAAAGAATGTGTAGAGAAAAAAACTAGTGCATAATTACCTTCAAATATTTGAGTGTTCTAGATTATTACATGCTTATAGATAAAGTAATGTTTGTCGCATTAAATAATGCATCTAATAATATAAACGTTGATAGTATGTTAAAAACTAGATTATGTCCAATTGATGTTAATTCTTTTCATGTTAGATGTGTTGCACATGTATTAAATTTAGTTGTACAAAATGGTATTTCATTATTTAAATGTGGTTGTATCAAAATTGAATATGATGATGCCTGGATTTTTTATGCTCAAAGACCTGCTAGAATTAGGGAATTTAATGAGCGTTGTGTACTATGTGAGTTGCCACCAAGAAAAATTCCAAGACATATTAAAACAAGGTGGAATTCTTTTTACGAAATGTTTTCAATTGCTTACGAATATAGAAGACCCATACAAATGGTGTTTAATGCTCATAATGCTGACCCATTAGACAGAATTTGTGAAGAAGATTGGGAAGAAACTAATGAACTATTAGAATTTTTAAGACTTTTTTATGATGCGTAGATCCATGTTTTCTGAAATTTATTATCCTACTATTTCATCAGTATTAATAAATATTTGTGCT
>NW_006238929.1:3340520-3347738 GCF_000226075.1 Solanum tuberosum
AAACTTGAAATTTGAAATTTGAAAACTTAAGCATTTTTTATTAGCTAAAAATGTTATTGAAAACTAAATAAACTAAAAATGCTATTCAATAACATATAATTTCAATACAAATAAATAAACATATAAAAAAAATAAAAATCCCACGTCCCGTCCCATCCCTTCCCGCCAAACCCCATCCCATCCCGTATATATATAGTGGGACGGGATGGGACGAATTTTTATACCCCCAATCCCGGTCCCCCCAAAATCCTGGCCAATTGGTCCCCTGTCCCGTCCCGTCCCCCAGTCCCCGTCCCCGTCCCCTTGCCAGCCTTAAGTAACAGTAACATCACTTATTGGACAATAGTTACCATAACTGATAAGTTTAACTTGGAAATAAATTTCATGAAATATTCATTTTAAGTATATAAGATATATAATCTTAAAAGATACCTCTAGATAACACTTGGTTCAAAGGTACAATTCAATTACAAAATCAAATCTATGCTTTGTTAATTTCATTGAGCCGTGAAAGTTTATGAGCAACAAAGTGCTAATTGACAATTCCTCACGTTTAAAAAAAAAAAAAACTCCTGTTGAATTTATCATATGTATTTATGGTTGTTCATCTCTATGAATTTAGACTATATCCAATCATCGTGACCTTGACAAATAAGTCACTACACGGCAATCTATATTGACAATTAACAAAAAATATATTTTAATCTTTTATTTATAATTTTTACACCAAATTTTATTCTAATAATATTAATTTATTTTTAAAGATTGCATATTACTTGGCATACACGTGCCATGAAACTAGTACTACTTAAAATCATGAACTTTCAAACTTGAATGTTAAACTACTATAGTTCCCAACTAAAAATACTATACTCATATTTATTTATTTTATTATATTATATTAAAAATAGACATCTTTTCACATTAAAGGGTTGTGACTTTTTTTTGAAGGTGTCACGACCCGAGACACCCTGGATGTGGCCGACACTCGAGAATCGTTGATGGTCCCCAAGAGAAGCCTCATCCTGACTGATTACAAGCGGAAGACTAACTCAAGCATACATAAGCTTAAAATTGAATTAAATTCATTAAACTCAAATACTCAACGTTAAAAAAGTCAATTTGAACAATACTCATTGAGAATACTTATAGATTGTAAAACAACTCAAAGAAAGTAAATACGGAAAAACTCCCCAACTCTATCTATCTATGAAGCATCTACTCTTACAGAAGGATATCAGGACAAGACCCACGACATCTCAAAACTACTAACTGTAAGGTAAAGGTGAAGTCCTCTGGAATATTAGAATGCTCACCAAAGCTGACTGGAATCTCAAATGACCTCAACGAAACGCATGTTGATGATCCTGAATACGTGTATCTGCATCATGAAACGCTACAGGTCGAATGACATTACTACATTGAATGTACAAGTATGTGATAAGGTTAGAGTAAACAACTTACTGGCTTAAACGACTGAAAGCAACATAACTGGATCAATACATGAATATGAAATGAAAACCATTTAAGCTTTACAATTAAAAGCAACATGAAAATAATATACTTTACTTTGTGGGGAGTTTCTCTAACCGACAACCATTACCATGAACCTAGCAATGATAAAACGTTTAGCCTCACGTTGACAAGGCCATCCTATACTTTGTCGAGGTATAGGATGATATCTTGACTATGGATCCATATAATTGGCCTTCTCAGAGGCTGTGAGGACTCACATGAACAATCAATGTTATCATATCCTACATTGGCTACATAGTTTTATGGGACTTCCAAATCATAAAAGACTCTAACCCAATTCGGTGCTCGATATTACTCCCAAAATAATTGATATAACTTTATGCTCAATTCACCAATTACAAGGAATGGACTTCTTACTTGATTGAAATACTTCTCAAAATATTAGACGTGTTTACATTCTTAAAACATGCACTTATGAACTTATCTTTCAAGTCAAATAGTCAACATAGGTACATATGTGTAGAACCTTTAAACTTTTTTCCCAAAGTCAGTTTGAAACACAATGATTGGCTTTCAAAGACTCTCAAAACTTATAACTCAATTCGTAGGGTACATGCGGAATTATCAACATGAACGACTCAACTCGAGGACTTCAATAACCATAAAGAAACTCATGAATACAACTCTTCTTAAGACTTGGTTCGAAACTATAGTCAATTTCAAAAGAAATCTCAATTTGACTCAAAGGACCCTCTTGAACTTTCCTCTTAATCTCTCTTTAATTTGAAATGTAATTTAAGAGATATGATTAGGATATGTAGGATATCTCAATGATTAATAAAGACTTTCAGAGTCAATATCAAGGAAAGAACGAAGACAAACACATACAGACAAAAAAATGGTAGATGACTTTAGCATAGTGGGGGCACGTCGCGCTAGCCCCTAAAGTATTGGGAGTACTTTGGGGTGCACTGCTGGTGCAGGGCGCCATCCCCCCTGCCGCTATTGGGGCGCATTGCCCCAGTACGGACCCAGAATCTGATGAATTTTCTTGTTAAATTTTGGGTTGTACCTCATCTAGAATCGATTGGTTTCTTCCAAACTCTCTTTGATTCATAAACCCAACATGAAATTATCAAGATATCACTCAAAATCTATCAAGAAACACCACTCATTCGCAAGACTCTCACCTCAAGAACTCAAAACCTCCATTGAGTTTAGAATTTAGCAAACTTGGTGGCGTTGGAAAGAGGACTCGAAGGCCTTCGATTTGATAGCTCATGGGCCACCTAACTCTTTATGTGCTTTATGGTCGTTTAAAGTTGACCAAAGTGAAATCTCTTAGTGAAACTCAACCAGAAAGAAAGTTTTCAACTCAAATTTATGCTATGGAATTTTAGTGACTTTAACATCTAAGAAAATTTAAAATCACTCGGTACAATCTTATTCACCATAAATAATGCCTCGGGTCTTAACTTAGAAAATTTTGGGATGTTACAGTAGCTCCCTCTTGGAATGATTCATCCTCGAATAAAGGCTGGAGTGAGAATGGAAATGTGTTTTCTTACTATATTCAAGCCTAACTCAAAATCACAAAGTACTTAACATAGGGTAATTATTCTGATCTAAATCAAAAGACTCGTGTTCTATACCTATGTAGGAAACCTCATGCCAAGAGCACAACTCCTTACCACTACATTCAGTTAACCTTGAGCTCATATCATGAAACACCTAATGTATCTCACATTTTCCACATGTTAACAACACCAGATTCAAGCTTATAACCTTAACCACTCCATGGAATCCTACTAATCAACTTTTTAAGAATTTCTCATTCTCTCGTCACTTCTACCAACTGAACTTTCATGTATTATCACCAGAAAGCGGACTTATTACTCATCATAAAACCTTATCTCCTTCTTCCTCCACGTTTATAACCTTAGATGGAATAAACACACTATAACTATCACAATAAGAACTAGCAATCCTTTTCTCTATCATCACATAACTACTATTAACAACACCACTCCAAAACTAAAAATGAGTACTGAAAGAACTTTAGGGCGAAAGATCATAAGCAAGATTCATTCGAGATGTTTGATATAAGAATATGCATGGCATAACATTTTGTTACTAGCCATTGAGAGTAAATCATGAATTCGTAAAACTGAGAATACTATGAGATACGAGTGCTTATATGAATAGGTTTATATAATGAGGCTAATATCCATAACTTTATAGATTAAGCTTGAGATTAATGGGCTAAAGTCTTTGCCCCTCATTCTGAAAACTGAGCATAGATGTGAATCTCTCTGAAGTGTATGAGCATAGGTCATGAACACAATTGTGATGTAAGAAACATCATCATGATGTTGAAATGACTGAACTTTGAAGAATACGCTAGAGTATGAATGAATTGATGTAACTCCTTAACTCTTTCTGAAGACATAACTATCTCATTCTCAACACTTGACTTGATTTCTCATCTTATCATCTCCCCCTTAGGTCTAAAACTAACACTTGAAAGCTATGGATCTATTCCATCATCTCTACACTGGTCTACATTCCCTTTACTCTAATACTCGGGAAAGGCTTATCTCATGGCTACTGAACTCTGCATAAACAGGTACTAAGACTCCTTCTAAGACCACTTCTGAAGATGCTTCTATTAACCTCTTCTCATTGGCTTAGAAGGCCGCTTCATCTAACTCTTAAGGAAAAAATAATAATGCTTACATCATCCTATTCTACATTGATAGCTCAAATATACTATCTAGGTACACATGAAAAATCATTAACTTAATTGGAACCTCGTCTGCTTACATACAATATTGGGTACACCTCTTAATGTTCTTGTTACTCTTATGGCTTAGCCGCACTTCACTGCCCTTATCTAAAAGTTAGGATCTCTCACTTGTACCACTCATATTCATTGCAGCTAACATCTTAATTCCTCACCTACTTTATGTCGAGTCTGTCAGATCAAATCTCAAGATTAACATCATCACCCTCATGTTACCATTTTTTTTTATCACGACACTCATCTCAAATTCAAGATTAAATTTTATCACTAATCCCGGATATCAATATGATTGCTAGCTTACTATATATTTCGAATTTCAACACTTAATCTCACTCACATGCTTCTCTCAAGCCCTTCTGCAGTCTCATGACTTTCTCAAGATTTTTGCTGAGAGTAACTCATCGATAAGGATTTGGGCTTTTCTTTTCAACTACCTTGAGTATGAGGGATAGTCGAATGAATCTGAGAAATGCACGAGTTTGAATAAGTTCCTTATGACACCGCTCTATTGCACGATTTAGAGTATGAAAGAAGGGAAACTTTTCTTAAATGTCTGTAGTCCTTCATTTATAGAAGTGGGGCCCTCACAACCATACATAAGATCCTACTAACACGGTTTCATAGACACCCTAGGACACTTGAACTTTGTGCTTTGATACCAAATTTATCACAACTCGAATCTACACCCTGGACGTGACTGCACTCGAGAACCATTGTTAGTCCCCAAACGAACCCTCATCCTGGTTGACTACAAGCAGAAGACCAGCTCAAGCATACATAAGCTTAAAACTAAATTAAATTCATTAAACTCAAATACTCAACTTTAAAAAAGTCAATCTGAACAATACTCAATGAGAATACTTATAGTTTGTAAAACAACTCAAAGAAAGTAAATAATGAAAAACTTCTCAACTCTATCTATCTATGAAGCCTCTACTATTACATAAGGATATTGGGACAAGACCCACGACATCTCAAAACTACTAAATGTAAGGTAAAGGTGAAGTCCTCCGAAATATTAGAAGGCTCACCAAAGCTGACTGGAATGTCAAATGACCTCAACGAACTGCCTGTTGATGATCTTGAACACCTGTATCTACATCATGAAACAATGTAGGTCGAATGACATCAGCACATTGAATGTATGAGTATGTGATAAGGTTAGAGTAAACAACTAACTAGCTTGAACGATTGAAAGCAACATAACTGGATCAATCCATGAATATGAAGTAAAAACCATTTAAGCTTTACAATAAGATATACAATGAAAGGAACATGAAAATAATATATTGTACTCTGTGGGGAGTTTCTCTAACTGATAGCTATTACCATGAGCCTAGCAATGATACAACGTTTCGTCTCACGTTGTCGGGGCCATCCTATACTTTGCTAGACGAGATTGAAAGGAGATTCTATGCAAGGATGCTATGAGTTCTAAAGGAGCTTCTATGCAAGGATGTTATGAGATCAAAATAAGATTAGCGTCATTGAAGATGACTTAGCTTATTCATGAATGTTCATCACTATAAAGCAGCACAATTATCCCAATGTGACATTGATTTTCAATCCCCGCACCCCTTGATTACTTGTTAATTCTTGAGATTTCCATAATTTTAGTTTAATTGTGATAATTGATAACCAAAGCTTTTCATTAAATTGGTGGAATCATACACCCACTTGATTTTTACAAAAGAATGATTTTACAATCCAAATTTTTTTATAAGAATTCTCTACGATATACCATTCCCTGTGGGATTCGACCCCGACTCTTAATTGGATTTTTTATTGACTACGACCATTGTCCCTTTTAATTGGTTTTAAAGAGGACATTTGAGAGTTATAACTCCACTAATTAAGCATAGCTCAGATAAGATCAATAGGAATTTCAACAGGTTGTAATGTTGGCTAACGGACGGGTAGAAAAATTATAAAGTGGTGACTAATACTTTCCTAAGAATTTATCACCCATTATTTTCATTACTTTGCTTTCTTTCTTTCTTTCATCAATAATTTTCAGTCCTTTCTTCATCAACTATTGTCACCGGTTCTTCTCATGATATCAAGAATGTTTCACTTATTGTTTATATCAAATATTTTTCTTTATATACCTTTTTTTATATCACGTTATTTCTAAATTATTTTTTTCATCACTTTGCAACTATCATTAGTCAACATTTTCATTCCACCGTCCATTTTATTCACATTTAGTCAATTTTGTCACAAACTATGCTACAATTCTCAAGAAAGCATGGTGAATAATTAGAAATTCAACAAAATGTTCAAGGAAAAGAATGCAAGTACCAAACAAAATGTGACAAGCTCAAAGGGATAACTAGTGATATAATATTTGAAAAGGCTAAAGTTTAACAAGATGATATACCATGAGCTTACGGTATTTCTAATACATTTCACTTACAAGTTGTGTGTGTCTAGGGCCTTTTTGTATTGGTTTTTATGTATTTTTATCATGTTTTGCAGGAAAGGTGTTCAAGCGCGGAAGTTTAGAGACAGCCGAAGGAATTGCAGAAAATGGCATCCACGGAGGTGATCTACGGACCGTAGGTCCATTCACGGTCCGTAGGTTATGACCGTAGATCAGTAGGCATGGTATTGAGGACAAATCAGGGAAATCTGACCAAGTGTGGAACCACGGTGCCCATTGACGGTCCGTAGACTGATCTACGGACCGTACTGTTGATCCGTAGAGTGATACTGCGAGGGTTCCAGTACCTGATTTTTTTTGAAGATTCTAAGTATGGAGCTACAGAGAGGATTGACGGACCGTAGGTCGATCTACGATCCGTACTGCTGGTCCGTCGTTTCCTTCAGAGAAGTTGATTTTTGGATGCTTAAATATTTTCTAAGTCCCGAGTGACGGAAGGGACTTACGGACCGTAGATCCATCGACGGTCCGTAAGTCGGTCTCGTGGATTGAAGAC
>NW_006238929.1:3354599-3355439 GCF_000226075.1 Solanum tuberosum
GTGTCTAAAAAGTGTCCAGAAAATGTAAAAAGAATAGCCTATTGGTTGCTACATGTGTAGGTACACCACGGATAATCTGCAGAAAATGGTTTGGTGCAGCGGTCTACGGAGCCCATCGACGGTCCGTCGTTTGACTTACAGACCGTAGATGGTGTCCGTAGATCCCAGGTAAGTTGCTAAATTTTTCTGAAGTTTCAAGTGTATGAGTGATCTACGGTCCCGATCTACGGACCGTAGATTGACTCACGGACCGTAGATGGGTTTCGTCATTGGATGCACCTGTAAATTTTCACCAATTTTCACCAAGTGTAAAACCACGGCGGTGGACTACGATCCGTAGATCCATCTACGGACCGTTCTGCACTTCCGTGGTTTCCATCTGTGACCTATCTGTCAGGCCCCCTGATCCACGGAAGAGATCCACGGACCGTAGATCAGTCTACGGACCGTAGGTCTCCTTCGTGGATGACCACTTTAGCATCTGTCAAAAAAAAAATTTAGACTTAGTTTAGGGTCGTTATCATTTCTAAAAGTTTCTTTTGCTGCATATGGTTAATTTTGGCACTAATATCATTCTCGCAGGTACGATGGCACCCAAGAAGATGGTCACCTATTCCAAACGGGGCAAGTCCAAGTCCGTTGCCCCTAGTTTCCGGTTGATTTATGAGGACACCGACAACGACTCTGACCCAGAATATGTGCCTCTCAACCCGAGGGCTTCTCGCGCTGCACCCAGAAGCACCCCCGGAAGGTGTTCTCCGACGTAGTCACTGTCTCCCAGTCTGATGAGGAGCACACACTGATCGGGTCACCAACTGGGGCTGCTTCCAGTTCAGAGGG
>NW_006238929.1:3355488-3355663 GCF_000226075.1 Solanum tuberosum
CCGGATCCGAGTCTGCCCCTGCCTCAGGCTCCCAGTCTGCCCACTCTTCACAATCAAAGTCTGTCCATGCTACAGGGTCCAACGCCAAATCATCCACAGGGTCTGGAGAGAAAGACCAAGCAGTCTCGTCTGATGAGACAACTAGCTCAGAGTCCATGCCTGCACCAAGGAATGA
>NW_006238929.1:3355763-3355908 GCF_000226075.1 Solanum tuberosum
AAGTCACTTGGGACAGAGCGGTGATGGTTGCAGCATTAGTAGCGGGAGTAGAGATCGACTTTTCCCACATGTTGCTGGCAGAGATTCACGAGAGAGCTTTCAGGACCTCCACTACTTACCCCTTCCCATGTCTGATTTTTCATTT
>NW_006238929.1:3357131-3357390 GCF_000226075.1 Solanum tuberosum
TGAGAGAGTTGCAGGGGCATCGAGCTCTGCCCCAGTTGCAGAGGTTCAGCTTATTTTGAGGGGCGTTGTGAGCACCACTGATGGTGCGTAGCGGTTGATAGAGAGCACTACTAAGGGTGCTAGGATTGCTGAGGTGGGCACTACTGAGGGTGCCCCCACTGATGTTCTAGAGGGCTCCGGGAAATCGGACCCCCCTGCTTATTGATGATTCGCCGGTGCTTTGCGCCACAGGTTTGCTTCACTCAAATCCATTCTCTTT
>NW_006238929.1:3358015-3358508 GCF_000226075.1 Solanum tuberosum
TACCTGATTTTTTGAAGATTCTAAGTATGGAGCTACGGAGAGGATTGACGGACCGTAGGTCGATCTACGGTCCGTACTGCTGGTCCATCATTTCCTTCAGAGAAGCTGATTTTTGGATGCTTAAATATTTTCTAAGTCCAGAGTGACGGAAGGGACTTACGGACCGTAGATCCATCGACGGTCCGTAAGTCGGTCTCGTGAATTGAAGACGCGTACCTGAACAAAACTTTCCTTAATTTGTTTCCTTTTTTATTTAGGACTTTCTTTCTATAAATAGGACATGTAAGCCTCGTTTTTAGGGTTAGACACTATTATTCTATTTTTACTTTGTAACTTTGGAGATTAGGTTGCAACTTTAGCAATTATTGATTTCCCAAGTTCAGTTTGAAGATTTTGGCTTTGCAATTCAAATTAATTTCCTGGGTTTATTATTCTTTTTACGTAAGTTCATGATTTATTCATCTAATATTATGAATTGTGTTCTTGCTATTAT
>NW_006238929.1:3360355-3370042 GCF_000226075.1 Solanum tuberosum
TTCTGGGTTTATTATTCTTTTTACGTAAGTTCATGATTTCTCCCTCTACAATTATGAATTGTGTTCTTGCCAGTATGAGTAACTAAATCCACAACTAGGGTTGTGGGAACCATGATCGATTAACAAAGTATGAATAGTAAATAAGCAATTCTTGACTAGTATTTTGCATGCATTGATAATTCTTTCGTTTAAAAGTCTTTTTAATGAGTACATGCGTTAGAACTCGCCTTGTTGCTACTTGCCGGACCAAGGAGGTAATTAACAAGAAAAGAATTATCAACATAGATTTAGTGTGATACTATCTAATAGGGTAGTGTCGATTGGTGCGAAGTAATAACTAAGCCAAACATCGATTATGATGTCTAATATGAGGTAAAGGTAAGGGTTAGTAAATTATACACACGTAGCCGGACCAAGGTGCGGGGTGAAATTCTCTAGTTGCCGGACCAAGGTGCGGGGTGAAATTCTCTAGTTGCCGGACCAAGGTGCGGGGTGAAATTCTCTAGTTGCCGGACCAAGGTGCGGGGTGAAATTCTCTAGTTGCCGGACCAAGGTGCGGGGTGAAATTCTCTAGTTGCCGGACCAAGGTGCGGGGTGAAATTCTCTAGTTGCCGGACCAAGGTGCGGGGTGAAATTCTCTAGTTGCCGGACCAAGGTGCGGGGTGAAATTCTCTAGATGCCGGACCAAGGATTTAGAGATACCTAACTTATCACTTTGCATGTAATACACTAGAAAAGGATTGTTGTTACTAGGATTGCTGCATTATGAGATTGTGGGGAAGACGTATACCCTGGTTATTTCTCTTATCTTGATAACAACCAAAGTTGAGTTTGATTATTGATTACTTATTAAGTTCTTACTATTTGTTTTACACAAACACAACCCCCCTTTAATTACCTGTTTCTGGAAATAATTTGACTAATTGAATATAATTGTTGGTTAAAGTAAAGTCTAAACCATTTTCCTCGTGGGATCGATCCCAACCTACAAGTTGGGTTCTTTACTTGATAACGATCGCTTATACTTCTGTAAGGAGGTGTAATTTGAGCGTATCACAAGACATCAAAGAAAGTCTATTATATATCATTTTCTAACAGGGCAACACTTTTTGTTTCGCATTAATAACATACAAGACATGTTCTACACTAAAATGCAAAATATGAAATATGCAAGAATTTCTCACTTCACATTACTTAAGTATCAATCAAGATGGATCAATTCTACTTTTTAGATAGACAACGTCAAAGAGAACTACAATATGACAAGTCATATACAGAGTCACAACTATGGACCTATGTCAAAAAGTTTGTTGTTTTTGTAAAACCAAACATATTCACAGGAAAGTACTACTCAAACGTTGTTCCAAATATGCTAGTATCAACTAAGTCAAAAAGGGTCTTCACTTTTATTTTCTCCTAACAATATTATAACAATATACTCCTAAAAATAATAATCTCCCGATTCAATGGCAATATCCTTGAAAAATGAACCAAAAATAAAAATCGAGAACCCAAACTAGGTTAGATAAAATAATTTATCAAAAGTTCTCTCACCTCACACATAAAGTAATATTTTGTCCTCAAAGTAAGTTATCGCAAAAATTAAAACAAGGAATAGAGATACTCTCGGAGGCCCTCTAGGGCTTGGCTAAAACATGTTTCTTCTAATTTCCATAAAGTCGCACGACCCCACACATCTGACTAAATGTGATCCTTAGCTTTAATTTTGAGTAATCAAACTTCTCCTAATCTACACATCATAAACAACACAAACATTACACTATTCATAAAAATAAATTACATTAAAATTAAAAACTATACTACTTCAATTGGATTTTCTCCAATAAACATTTTATTTAACGTCACGGCACATTAAATAAACATATATTTCATTCTCAATAGTACCAACTCTTCTTTTGTAGATCTAGATAGGAATTGGTTCCTCGTGATATATCTTTTCTTGAACACTACTCATCTTTGTTGAGACATGTAAAGGACCTGATTGTTATGTGTTTCTTTGTTATGTTTAGTCACTCGTTCGTTAATCATCAAAACTTTATATTGTCCTAGTACATAACACTATCAACTCACATTATTCTCCATAATACGTGTAGCTTTTTCGCTTTTAACATTTTTAACTTACTTCATATCCAGAGGTTAGAGACTTGAGGCCACAAATTTAGTCTTTAGTGAACATGCAAGGTTAAGGCTTCTTACTACAAATGGAATATTAGTCTGATCCTTTACATGATTACACACAATAAAAGCTTAATGTATCAAATTGCCTTTAAAACTATAACCCATTCCATTCCAACCAATATATGGTTGTATACATTGTTTGTGGACATGATTATTGTATGCGCGTGTATGTTCAATAACGATAGTAATGGTGAATCCAAACATTGTTTTGTTATCTTATAAAGCCTTATAACAATGATTTTATGGTTTCACATATTAAGTGTTCCCTTTTTAAAACCATTTTAAATATATTGTAGTAGGGGATAAAGACTTGGGTAAGGCCAGTGGGAGGAGACTCAAATGAGTTTTCAATTTTGATGGGGTTGCATCACGAATAAGCCCTTAGCTTGTTTTAATTTGTATTGGTTATAGATGTATTAACGCGACAAATTCAATGTGATGTGTCATGGTGTATGTTATTTTTAGATGACATAGTTTTGATTGATGAGTTCGCGACAAAATTAACGCTAAGCTGGAAATTTGGAGACAGACTTTGGAGTAAAAAGGTTTATATTGAGGAGAACCAAGACATAATACTTGGAGTGTAAGTTCAGTGATGTAACACATAAAGTGGATTAGAAAGTGTGCATTGATACACATGCCATTCAAAAGAGAGGAAGTTCAAGTATCTTTGGTCTATTTTCAATGATGAAATAGAGGATCTCATCCAGAGTGTTGTGTGATAAGAAGATGCCATTAAAATTTAAAGGCAAGTTCTACAAAGTGGTAAACCAATCATGTTGTATGAGATAAAGTGTTGACCAATTAAAAACTCTCACGTTCAAAAGTTGAAAGTTACATACATGAGGATCAGTGTCTTAAAAGGCAGGGGCGTGAGCCGGGGCGTTTTACTTAGCATAGGGCGTGGTGTAAGCCTTGAGACGTGGGGCGTAATCTCTATGGATCTTTAAAATTTTAATTTATAATATATAATATGATAATATAATAACACAAAAGTAGAAAAATACATCAATAGTTTGAAATAATTACAAGCATGATCAAGGAAACTCATAAAAAATAAAACTTCTAACATGGTATAAATAATCAAATGTCTTAACTTTCTAATCATAAAAGAATCGTTATTTCTAAAAATATATTATTATCATACTATACAACTTTACCCCCCCCCCCCCCCCAAAAAAAAACAAAGAAAATAATCAATAAAACTTACTAGTATTATAATAAAAACATCACTCCATCATGAATAAAAATAAAATTACTTTCAAATAGTTAAATAAAATATGATAATTTTTTAGGCATATTACAAAAACATGAATACCAATGATAAGTAAACAGTAAAATTTCGCTATGAATTTTTAAAAGGAATGTTACGTAATTTATGATCACCTTCATAATGTTACCAAATAGTAAATATGTGATACTACAACTTGTTAATTGAGTTACTCTCAATCTTCTTATTTCTATAAATTAAAAAAACTATTAAGTATCATTCATTTATTCAAGAATTATGAGGGTCAACAATTAACTAAAGAATTTAACACATAATTTGTGTAAGATTTGTTAGGCGAGCCCCGAATGTTGGGCATTGGACGTGCTTAGGGGGTATAATCGAGCTCTTAGGGGATATAATCGAGCTCTTAGGGGGTATAATCGAGCGCTTAGGGAGTACAATCGGGCGCTTAGAGCGTAAGTCTAACAGAACTAAGTCTCACACTTGAGTCTTAAGGCGTGTTTTGCTAGAGCCACGCTCCGAGGCGAGTCCCAACAGGGTCTTTTAAAATAATGATGAGGATATTGTGGTGGACGTGTGAGCATAGTAGGAGAGATAAAAGTAAAAATAGGGATATCTAATACAAGATGAGAGTGGTTTCGGTGGATGAAAAGATGTTGGAAGCAAGAGTACTGAGGAGGTTTGGGCATATGATGAGAAGTTGTTTGTATGTTCCCAATGCGAAGGTATGAGAGGATAACTATGGATGGTTTCAAGAGAGGTAGGTCGAAGAAGTATTGGGAAGATGTGATTAGACAGGCCATGACATAACTTCAACTTACCAATGACATGACTTTAGATAGGAGGTTGTGAAGGACACAAATTATGATAGAAGGCTACTATGTAGTAGTGTGTTGTCTAGTTATCCATCCATACCAGTAGTTGTAGTATTACTTTACTTCAATAGTTTCTGATCCTTTGATTTCTGTTATTATTTAGTTTCTTGTATTTCAACTATCATGTTATTTTATTGTAGTTACTGTCCTATTTTCTTTCACTTCTATTACATCTTTTTCTGGATTGCTTTGAACTATTTTTTCCCTTGAGCCGAGAATTTATCGAAAATGACCTCCTTACCTCCGAGGTAAGGGTAAGATGTGTGCATACTTCTCAAACTCCACTTTTATGGGGATTATATTGATGTTGTTGGATAGAAGGTAGGATAGGAACGTAGTCATCCAACATAAAAAAAAAAATATTAATCACCACCTCATTTGCTGTCATATTACTCATCATTCATCATAATCATGCACAAATGTCTCCTTTATGATTTGCAATTACAACTCAGAATAGAAATATATTTTTTATCAAGAATAGAAATCAGAATAACAATATCTTTTATCTACAATGAATGAATAACAATATTTCCCTCCCTATGTCCATTAAAGAATTTCACTTTCCTATCTACAATCCATATCTACCCTCCTTTTGACCCTTAAATATCCCCCCAAAAACTAACCAGAAATGAAAAGTATAGGGATTTTAAATTTTACAAGGTTTAAATAGAATTCAGTATTTATTTTTATGCACCGTGCATCTTGGATGCAATCCGAGTCTTGATAGGCTTGAGTTTTAAGCCCATGCTTTCTGGGGAGAGAAGTTCAGGAGCAATGCAAGATGGACTGAGAGGACTTCTAGGGCTGCCACTGAACTGATTTGGTCTGTATAGTCCATACCCCATGAGGAAAAACTCCATTGGTATTAACATAGCATGTGGTTGCTCTTCTGTCACCATAGATCCACACGCTTGTACCTGCAATCATACTCATTCCTTATTCCCTATATTCTGCTGCATTTACGACATCCAAGAACAGCAAATGATCCGTTTAGGCACTACCAACTGAAAGGGGTTAAAACTAGTTATCCGTGTAGTGTGTACACATGAGTAAGATTTGAAGGCACCTAATTTGCTTTAATAGGCAAATTTTGTATTGACTAAATGAAGCGGAATAGATATAGAGTAATATAACTGACCCAACTAATTACGGAGAGGCACAGTTGGTTGGTTGAGTGATATGTAAATAGTATCTAGCCTAGCTAAATATATCAGTAAATATTTAACTACACAAGGAATTCATAGCATGTTCACAATAAATTGAAATGGGGTGTCATTAAAAATAAAATTGATGGCATACCTCAACTAGGGTGCTGAATCTTCGATCTAATTTAGAAGTCATATGGAGAGCCTCTGAATGGAAAGGAGAATCATCCCCGACAAATATGAGGGTTCGACATTTGAGTGTTTTTAATCCATCTGTGATATCAGGTCTCCTGCTCATTCATAAAAGCAAGCTTAGAGAGGCGTTGACAAGTATGCAAATGATAAAATTGATACAAATATTTAAGCAGTAATGTCTAGTTTTCTACCCATCAACGGCTTGAAGAAATCGCCAAACATTCATCTTCTGCCTCTCATCTAGTAACTGCAACGTTAAAGGAAGCAAGAAAAAAGAATATACTCAAAACAATATGTAGTTGAAGAATAAGAATGAAATTGAACAATTGATCATAAACTAACACAGTGGAGGTATTTACCCTTCTACATGCTTGAGCTATATCTGATTCTTGAACATCTGCAGATCCACGAACTTCCTGATCCAATTGAAATCACCTTCTTATTCAATCCAATTGGTGGGGGTAAAAAAGACATGACAAAATCTCCAAGTGAAAACACTAGGGAATGCATGTAGGGTACCTTGCTGAAGTAGCGGTGCAGCAGAAACTCTTCCAGAACACCACACATCCCATAGAAGTATAGTAAATTTGACATGACCTATATTAACAATAATCTCCTCTTTCATACAATGGATTTTCTTCTCACAACATAACGGTAAATAGATGATATAAAACGATACCTTGTTGTAAAACCATTCAGTCCAAGAGGGTGCTCTGCATAAAGGGGAAACAAGAATCAAACCAAGAACGCGCTCCTTATGCTTTATCTGTGACATGTGAGCCGTGTTAGTGAAGCTCAACCACATACCACCAATTTAAAGTATTATACGAGAAGACATACAGCAAATAAGGTGAGTATGTAAGCACCGGCAATTACTCCCATACACATCACTGATCCAAGCCTAAAAACAGCAAGAATCTCATCATTAGTAAGAAAGAGCTCCTCAACTTAACAAAGATATCCAATAGGTCAAAAGTGTCAGAGAAAGATGGGATTGACAGAATTTAGACAAGCATGAGGGGCAAACAAAACTAAAGTGATTACCCAAAATAATTAAGAACCTCAAGTATCTGGTCTGTTAAATCATCAACTGATGGTACAGGATTCTCTGAACAAATTGCTGCAGCTCCCAACTGCAAGAGCTCTTGTAGAATTTCAAGAAGACAAGTATGTAAGTAATTGAATTTATTAAAAGACAGTTTGACAACAAATAGAAGAAAGCTTAATATGACTTCATGAAATAAAACTTGGCCAGTTCACAGACCTCATGCCCAGGAGGATTAATGTGGTAAATGCAAAAATTGTGTAGCAGCAAAGAAGCTGCTTCTGGACAGAAGAAGAGACCTTGGAAACATGACAAATCTGCAAGGACAAATGAGAAAATATAGCGTAAAAATAAACGTCAACATATAACATAAGACTATATAGGCTATCAAAGAGTACATGGCTAGAAAATCCTGAAAGAGGGATATATGAAACTAGAGATTACAAATCTGTCACTAACGATTTAGTGCGAGATCAGGATAAGTGATCAGTGCCGGCTTCTCTTGGTCCCCATAAACTATAACCGACACAGAGCCATAGCGTGTACGTACAATATGCTCCTGAAAAAGGTCATTTGCATCATTTTAGTTGATGACAAGATAGAAGTTTCATCATGTAAAAAGTATCTCATCCATGGAAATTATACAAACCAGTAAATAGAATGACTGTTGAAGTAAAATATAAATGCAAATAGTAAACTAAGATCATCAAGTAGACAGAAAGTAGTCCATTCTAAACAAGATCCCAACTTGTTATTTTTAGATATTGTTCTCTCTAAAACTCATCCTGCCTCAAATAGAATTGTCTCTGCCTCATCAACATTTTACACCTAATTTCCCTCACTAAAAAAGTTATCCTACTAATCCTTATGCCTCAACTGTTGGATATAATAATTCAAAGTGAAGTAAGAATCCTAAGTTGATTATGATTTGTTATTTGTCATTTTTACTTATTTATACTATTTAATTAGAATTTGTTAGTTAGTATGGTTTCTAATCCTAGTTTAATTTGATTCTTACTTTTATAAATAGAAATGTTACTAGTTATTTTCAATACACTAGAAATATACAGAATATATAGAAACTTGAACTATGATTCAAGAACCTTTAAATTTGTAAATAAAATATTTTCCTTCGAACAATCCAAATAACATGTGTAGGATGAGTTGGAAGAAAACGACTTTCTTCTCCTAATAAATTTACGCATGCAAACGTCATTCATATTTCCTTTCTACATCCATCTTCAATCGAACCAAACCAAATGTTTTTGCGTGTTATTTTTCAAAAAATAAAAAATAAGAAAATATTAACCAAAAGCATTTTATAGAAAGAGGGTCTCAAATATAGAGAAAAATTTGAACCTTTCCACCAAGATAGATAGTCTCAACGTCGAGGGAAATGGAATCGCTGCTTGAATCTGACATGGCTTTTGGTTATCTGTGTGTACAGGTAACCAAAAAGCCAAGAAGCCTCTCCCTTCTCTCTCTCTCTCTAAATGTTTCACTTTATATAAAAATATATAGATCAATATATGTTGAAGAAGAAAGAAGAGGAGGCTATTGAGCTTCAATGGCTTCTATACCAAGCGATTCTCTCTTTTCTTTTTTCCGTCAATCTTTTCTCTCTCTATGTTTTCTATTTCTGTTCCTTCCTTCTCGCTCCACATTTTTTTCTACACTACTTTCTTTTATTTTATTTTCAATGAATTCACTCTTTTATGACTTAAATATATTTGAATTCAACATTACTTGAAAAAATAATACTCCCTTCGTTTGAAAAGTAATTGTTTAATTTAATTTGACACGAAATTGAGAAAATAAAGAAGATTTTTTTTTAATCTTCTGATCCTAAATTCTTGGTCTCTTTTCTTATTCTTTCCTTTCGTTGATCCCTCTTTAAATTAAAAAAAAAAGAAGTTATGTCATGGAATGTTCAAATTAAAGTGGTGCCCAAAAAAGTAAAGAGTTCATTTTTTTGAAATAGACTAAAAAGAAAAGTTAGTCATTTTTTTTAAACAGAGGGAGTATTTCTTTCCCTTTTTTAGGAATTTTTTTTTATTCTAACTTTCACATAATATATTTAACATCATAAATATATCTAAAATTTAATTTTGTAATCTTAAACAAGTGAAACATGTAGTAAATGCAATGCATGACATCACCAGCATTCAAACAATACCAGCTAAATAACTACAAATACTACTAATACTACCACGCTCACAACACAAAGGAAAACAAACTTGAAATTCAGCTGGTTCTCGACCAAGTCCTCGAGCCCAACAATATACCAACATTCTCAACATGACAAGTTCATTAGTATTCATGAAACAAAGGAAATAATGATGAGTTCAAACAATTCAACGGGGAACACTTCAAGGATCGGCGTCTTATCCCGAACATACTATCCAACGACAACCAAGCCTAACTAATGCCAACCTATGGCTATGACAAGCAACTAAGGCCCAAGCACTAATGGAAGGTACCAAAAATTGTAACACGTATTATAGGGAGCAACAAATAACTAAAAGGATCGCTAAAATGCATTCTAAACCATCTAAGTCACAAACTAAACTAAGGTCTGAAGTAGGGGTGTTCACGGGTTGGTTTGGGTCAGTTATTGGTCAAAATCAAAATCAAACCAACTTAATCGGTTTTAAAATTATCAAAACCAAACTAAACCAAATATAATATACATTTATCGGTTTGGTTGTTTTCGGTTTTGGTTTGATTTGGTTCGGTTATTCGGTCATTAACCATACATAAAAATAAAAGAAACAATTCATTCAAAACATGAAAAAGTGACAACAATCCATTCAAACGAAAAAATAGTTAGAATGACTGGCATTACAGAACTTTCGATCATTGAATTTACTGAATAAAACTTCAAAATTCACTATTTTGGCATAGAAGGAAGAGACAATGACATTTTTAGGCCCACAAAGAATTTTCATAGACACTCATATACATGAAACCAATAAGAAAAATGTTCTCACCTTGGAC
>NW_006238929.1:3371429-3374483 GCF_000226075.1 Solanum tuberosum
TTGGTTTGGTTCGGTTATTAACCATACATAAAAATAAAAGAAACAATTCA
Organism: Solanum tuberosum; assembly: GCF_000226075.1. Taxonomy (NCBI): domain Eukaryota; kingdom Viridiplantae; phylum Streptophyta; class Magnoliopsida; order Solanales; family Solanaceae; genus Solanum; species Solanum tuberosum. The sequence goes on from NW_006238929.1 coordinate 3,371,480, forward strand.
TTCAAAACGTGAAAAAAGTGACAACAATCCATTCAAACCAAAAAATAGTTAGAATGACTGGCATTACAGAACTTTCGATCATTGAATTTACTGAATAAAACTTCAAAATTCACTATTTTGGCATAGAAGAAAGAGACAATGACATTTTCAGTCCCACAAAGAATTTCCATAGACACTTATATACATGAAACCAATAAGAAAAATGTTCTCACCTTGGACTTTTTTTCTTTCATAAGTAAATTATAAATAAATTTTGATGAAACATATATAAAATCTTTAAAATTGTTTATGAAAATAATATATTATGTATGCATAATAATAAAATTTATGTATATAACTTGTTGGTTCGGTTCGGTTATTTCTTCGATTTTTTTCGAACAAAACCATAACCAAACCAAATACTATCGGTTCTTAACAATCTAAAACCAAACCAAAACTCAAATTAAATCGGTTCATTTAATCGGTTTGGTTTGGTTTTTCGGTTTGGATTGATTTTTATCCAAACCATGAACACCCCTAGTCTAAAGTATCAATCCTAACGAGGATAAGTTCACAAACTACACTATGAGCAAGGGATACTAACCTAAATTAGGGGTCCTACACCCAAGACTATCCCGAAAGTGTCTACGAGATCAATAGAAATGGAAGTAGTGGAAGGATTCTAAACCCGAAATATGCAAATACTAAATCACATGCAATTCATACTAAACTTTACCTAATAGAGCATAATCAAGAAAAGTAGACCTTAGCCTACCTCAAAGTCGAGTGTACATAAATTTTTGAGAATTAAAATTATGTCGAATAGTAGACAAAAAAAAATTGGTCTATTTGCATAGGAAATCACCTTTATTGTCTATGGGATAGGTAGAAATGAGATACTTATAGACTAACTATTGTCAGAAATGATAATAAAAGAGAGTTAAAAGTTTATAATGAAAATGTCGTTGGTTAGTTTTTATTTAATCATATGTGATGAAAATGAATTAGTCTATTTCTAAGGCAAGATGTGAGTTCTGAAGAATAAAATGATTGAGTAGATTTATGAGCTGAAAGTTAAACATGAGTTGTTGGAACTATCATCGGCACAATATTTAATATATTAAAGACATACGCTCCATGGGAAAGGAGTCAGTATTGTGGTACATATTTCATACCATATATGCATAAGATGACCCATAATAGCGATACAAGTTTAGTCTCTACTTGCTATCGTGTGAAACCGTGAAAATTATAAGTAATTTTATATATTTTACTTTTATGGATTTAATTAATGTCTTGAGATTCAATTTGATGTTTGCTATCTTAGTATGTTTCCAAGAGATCATGTTTGATTTGGTCTGGCGAGACATCTCTAGAAAAGCACATCACGTTGAGATCTTTGAGTCACGATAACACTTACTATAATCCACCGGTAGGTAAGCCAATTGACGAGTGGTAGATTACACTCATTTGAGGTCTTTTTAGTTCAATAATTGATGTCCTTAATGCCTAATTATGTCATATTTTGATGATTTGTAAGTATGAAGGCTAAAGGACAAGGTGAGGATGAATACTTTCAAGAAAGGCCAAAAACATTGAAAGAAGTGTAAACTCCACATTATGAGTCGTTTAACCAAAAGGGTGGATCGCCTAACTGGCATGACCTCGCCTAATTTGACAGTGCTCACAGTTGAATATGTCAAGACAAGTTGGCGAGCTAAATAATGAAATAGCGACTCTCCGATTGTAATGGGAGAACTGAATGACCATTGCCGAAGGTGACAGAACTTGGATAAAATATGAAGGCTTAAAAAGTGAACTAAGGTGGTACTCAGCGATCCGCCGAGTATGAAAGGCAGACTCAAACGAGATCTCCAACTGAGATTCAAACACCTGAAATCTAAAGAAAAAGAAAGACAAGTCAAAGAACAGACGACGATCCCCCGATCATGAAAGGTGAGCTCAACTAACATTGCTGAGTTGGTCATGAAGTGAATTTTGGGCCAAATTTTGGAAAACTATAAATAGCCCAAAAGAGAGAGAAAAGGAAGGTGGGGGGGGGGGGGGAGTCAGAGTGGGAAGTTTGCAATCAGTTTATGAAGTTCCGAGTGTAAGGGATATTTTACCTTGTGAAGAACATCTCTAGTTTTGGGGTTTTCAATTTTACTCTTACAATTGACAATTGAAAGTCGAATCCAAAGTGGGTGTTTATTATAATTGCTTAATTTCATCTCACCCATGGGTGCTATTATGATAGGTATAATTTATTAACTTTTTGTGATGGTGGCTAAAACTCCAACTCTAGGGGTGCAATTATGGGTCCAGTGTTGATTTAATGTAGTGGATATTGTGTGTTGCTTTGTTTTATTATTATTTCTCAATGGATTTGGACTAATTAGCATGAGTTTAACCTATGGATAAAAATTGCAAACTTAATCCTATTTTCGATCTTCAATTGTTGCTCAAAAGAGATTGACTGGAGTGGGTAATTAGTTCGATACATGCAATTTAGATTTTGATGTCTGTAGTTTGCTTGAAAAAAAATTACGGGTCAAATCTATTTGCCCTAATTAATTCTACTCAAAAGAGAGATACGGTAAGGTAATGAATTGTTTATGTAACACCCCGGAAATTCTATGACTTAAGTTAGAGCCTCACCTTATGAATAATGACTTAAAAATAGTCAAAATGATGTTTATAAACCTCAACTAATGTAATTGACTTGATTTGGAAGAGTAAAAGTCTAAACGTCAAGAAACGACCACGACGTTCGGAAACTAGAAAAGAATGTGTTCTAGTGTGTCCTTAGGTTTTGGGCAGGTTTGGGAGTGTCGTATGATGGTATAATCTTATAAAAAGAGTTAAAATAGGTAAATTTTGTTCACGACGCGGTCGTGTCGCGGACTCTACTATCTCAAAATTTAATTCCACATATCTTCAGGGAACAGCTCCGCGTCGCAGACTTGTTCCAGGGACCCGAAGAGGACCCCAACCTTAGCCAAGCAAGCTGCCAAGGCAGCTTGCA
>NW_006238929.1:3376654-3387311 GCF_000226075.1 Solanum tuberosum
TTGGAGTTGCTTCCCCAAGTTGGTGAGTCCTCAAGTCCGAGGACAAGACCCTATGATCTATCTTCTATGTTTAGTTCTTTGCTTATGTTGAAAACATTGTTGTACTTCCTATTTTCAAGACTTCTTATTGATGTAAGGGCTAAGTCCTATTTTCGATACTTCTATGTCTAGATGGTGCATTGTGACGAAGTTAGATTCTATTTTTCATATAAGAAGTGAAGTTGAACTTTCAAAGTAAAAGTTTTAAATTTTTCGTGATTTTATTCTATGATACATGTTATGATGAATGCTAAGGGCTTGTATAAGACCTCTTCGAGGTCGAATACGCCGGTAACGACTAGGGGGTGCTCTCAGGTCGTTACAGTTTAGTTATGTACATAAATGAGACCAAAAGGAGATTCTATGAACTGATGTTATGAGATTGAAAGAAGAATAGTGTCATTGAAGATGACCCAGCCTATCCATAAATGTTTATCACTAGATTACTTGGTAATTACTTGAATTTCTAAAGTTTTAGTGTAATTGTTGCATTTGATACCACAAGCTCTTTTAGTAAATTTGGTGGAATCATCCACCCATTTGTTCTAATCTACTACAATGAACAAGTCCACACTCTTAATTTCTTAGTTGAATTCTTATCAATATATCAATCCTTATGGGATTTAACCTCGACTCTTAGTTGGGTATTTTTATTGACAACAATCGTTTGCTCTTTGAATTTGTTTTAGTGAGTAGTCAAAATCCACAAGGGAGCTTAGAATCAGCACGGAAGCCTCTGGATTCGCACGAAGGGTTGTGTTATACCAAACTCAACATTACAGAGTTAACCATAATGACAAGATTATTTTCTTGTCATGTTTACCAAGAATGTTGACCAAAGTCAAAGTTAGGCCAGAGCTTAAAAGCTAAAACGCCTAATGGCATCAACTCACACCGAAAACCTGACGACTTGAGCGGACCATGCTAGTAGCCTAAAACGACCCTTCTAGAGTTTGTGGAACCATCAGAATTGCATTCTGAGGCCGTTTTCCTATACTTTTGATCAAAATCAACCATTTAAGATTCAAAAGCTCCAAAACATAAAAATATACATACAAACCAAACGAATGACCATGTGACTAAGATATCAATCCCACAAAATCATAAATGACTTGGGATCGTTATAGAAACACTCTAAATGATGAAAAACGTATAAACACATAAATGACCTGGAGGGCCATTATATTATCCATTTTTTCGAGCAACATTAGACTATTAATTCATGTTTTTCTATGTTTTTGGGGTCTCATCCCCATCTGGACTTGTTTATAGTTTTGGTACCATAACTTTTATTTCTTAGGGTTTTACTTCCGCAATTGTTTTGAACTATTGATTAAATTTATGGGAATTTGATTCTTTAGTTGTTTTAAAACTATTTTTCCTTAATATTTGTGTCATGGTTTTAATAAATGGTATGTTGGGTTAATTTTAGGTTGGTAGTTGGTTCTCCCACCATGTGGTTTACTGTGGGTGCCACTCACGACAGTTTGAGTCCTGACAAAGTTGGTATTAGATCCCCTGGTTTATTTATTTCATTGTACAAAAATGAATCCAGTAGAGTCATGCGGTATGGTACATAGATTTCTGTACTTTTCGGCAATATGCTACATGAATTTTGGAAATTCTCTCTTCTTTCTTCCTTCGTGCTATGACTTGATTCCAATTGGTATCTAACTTCTTCCACTCTTCAGACTTTAGTGATTTTAGCTCTCATGGAAATTAACTAATTCCCTGTAAAAACTTTGGTGACAATTTGTATTTTCATTAAAGTGAATATTTATTGCCGTTAATTTTTTTTTATTGATTTAGTATGTGTATGTGAAGGGACTACTTTCCTAAAAAACTTGGGGGTGTAAATGAAAATAGACTCTTTCAAAAGAGGAAAATAAAAGAAAATTATAATTACCAACTCCTAGGTCCTAGCACGTTTAAGCATAAAACAAAAGGCCTCAAAAAGCTGAAACAAACTGTCACTCCCTCTTTCTCTCTCACTCACTCAATCAGGAAACGATAAAAGTTGTTGAAGATAATTGATTAAAACATTGGAGATATAAAAAAAATAAATTATTGTTGAATACCAATATGATGATACCGGTCATGCTAAATGGCCAGAAAAAATTGGCCAGAATTTGGCCAGAAAGGTAAAAAGACTATAATATCCTTATTTCAATTTTTGCATTTATTCCATCATACTTTTCCCTCCAAAACAAAAGTAACTTTTTTCTATTTCCCAAACTCCATGAACTACTAAAATACAAACTTTTTGGCAACCAAGGGAAATAAAAGTGTTTTTGTGTATATTTATGTGTGTATAGTTCATTCGATTTTTTTTTTTAAAAATATTGTTCAGTTAATTAAAAAAATTGTAGTTTCATTTTTATACATTAATATTTTAATTTCGTTTTTATACATTAATATTGTTTTCATTACTATACCATACAAATTATGTTCTACATATATATATAACCTACAATCCTTCCTCTACCCCTTCCCGAACTCAATTATGTACACAATGTACCAATGCATACCTTTGAAAAATTATTTTTTTCGCTTAAAATAAATCTCTTTATTGAAGAAGACAATTAAATTTCTCATTAATAATAACTACAAAAGACTATCTTATCTACTTAAGATTATACTTAATTATTTTGTAATACAAATTTAGTAAAACATAGTAATTAAGCGTAGATTCAAAAAATTATAATTAAATTTTTCTTTAAATATAATCAACTAAATAGATTCTTCTATATAATGGATGTTTTTCAAGAGAAAAAATAATGTAATTTTGGAAGTTAGATATTTATAAAAAAAATAACTGACGAAAGACTTTTGTAACTTTTAATAACACGTTAATTTTTTATATTATAATCATTCCAAACAAGAATTAACATATATAGAAATTGGTAGAATTATTTCACTAATTTTAACCATGAATAAAAAATTAAAGTACTCATATAATACTAATTAAGAGGATGTTTCAAAAAGAATAAATAAAAGATCATGATCAATTATAATACTTTAAAATAGATGTATTTTATGTAGGATACTTAAATTACAATATGTCTAATGTATGTAAATAAAGTATAGCATAATTAATATATACATTTTTAAAAAATTATTTTCATTTACTATAGAATTTTCTATCGAAGGTGACAATTAAAATTCATGTTAATAATAGACAAAAGTAGATGATTTTCCAATTAAAAATTATACTACCTACTCGGTAATACATAATTTAGTTGAATTAAGTATAATTTTCAAATTTACAATTGACTTTTCTTTAAATAAAATCAATGAATAAACTTATATAATTCTACCATGATTAATAAACCGGTCATATAGCGTGTGTGTTTTTCTTTTATGAAGAAAATAAGAATATAATTTTGAGAATGAGATGTTTTAAATATGAAAAAAGATATAATAAGACATTTATAACTATACCTCAAATAACATATCAAATTTTGTATATTCTAATTGCTCTAACAAATTTATAATAACTTAATAGTAATTATTAAAATTATTCACCATTTCTAACCATGAATACACGATTAGTTACTTCAATTATATTAATTAAGAAGATGTTTCAAAATAAAAATAAAAATATAAATAAAAGGATCACCATTAGCATTGAGGTCAATCACCTCCTTCCTCCGTTAGTTTAGCTGCAACGGCCGCAGACGCAGGAAGCAGTTCCTCTATGGCCTTAGTTTATGGTTCCGTTCCCCTGTTCATTAATAGGGGCTCCTGAATCCGACTTATTTGAGTTGTATACATATGTATGTATTGTATATGATTATAAATAGTTAGGCCCTATTCTTAATTAAATAATCAATAAAATCATATATATAATCAATAAATTCTATTAAGGCATATTTTTAAATTATAAAATCAAAAAATTATATTAACTTTAGTTATCAAGGTTAAAGAGTATATAATTTAAACAATCAAATGATTACAAATACATATTCTATGTATAACTATTGATTTGATATAACTTAAACAATTATTTTAAAAATATTTAAACATGTGATTTAAATTTATTTAAATATATCAATTATAAAATTACTTAATTAGAGGTTATATTAATACTTAATAAATATAAGTAATCTTGTTTAAGTTATCAAATAGGCATAGCACATGGGCGCGAAACTACAACACTGGTACATGATTCTCTGAGGTTTCTATTAATTATATAACTAGGACCAATATATATGAAATATATGATTCATATAATTTTTATAATGTATTGATATCCACCATGTCTAAAGTGTATTGAATTTTTAAATGTCGTTATTGAAATAATTTTAGATAATATTTAAATTAATTAATAATTTTTTTTATGATGTGTCGATTTCTAACATATTTTTTATCTTTATAAAGATATTGTGCAAATTATGTTGGATTATTATTATTATTATTATTGTTATTATTGTTATTATTGTTATTATCATTATTATAACTTTACGATCTAAATTTGATATACTTTTGTTAAATAAAGTGGTTCACATATATCTATTGTTACACAAATAGTTCAGATAACTATTTTGCTTGATGGAAGTGAAAATATCGATTTTTCAGAATCAATTTGTTTTAATTTTTTATTAAAACAAAACTCATATAGGGATATATGATCCATCTCATAAAGTTCAATAATATATTTGATACTTCTCACAATTGATTTTTTTTAATTTTTTTTTATTTAAATGCTTAATTTCAGTCTTAAATATCTTATTTGTGGATTTATTTGCTTATCATTATCTGAATATTTTATTTTTATTTAATTTCTTATTTTGAAAAGGATGAAAAATAATTTTAAAAAAGAGTGAGATTGGAATAAAAAAAAGAAAAGAAAAAATAACTAAAATTATTTTCCTTTGCGATCATATTTGTAATTTTTTTGTAGTTGTGAAAAGATCGACACATCTATGATAGACTTTTACAAGAAGATGAGTTTGAGTTAAAATTATTTTTGGATTTAATTTTATGAGTAAGTTTATTTTGTAATGTAAATTTTAAATTTTATATTCTAAATTTTATATTCTAATTATCAATTTAAATTTTGTATTCTTTATAGATTTTTTACAAGAAAGTTAAGGAAGAAAAAAAAACTACATATGCATTGGCCTTTGACCATTTCACAATATTTCTAAAAGAAATTAAAAGCCATGTATGTATGGAAGTTAGAGAAATTTAAAATTTAGTCAATTTACTATGTATTGGAAAACTTTCTCATTTATTGAAGCATAATTAATGAATAAATTAATAAGAAAAATATAAATTTGACAAAGAAAGGTATAGTTGTCAAAAAATAAATCAGTTTATAGTGTGAACATGTATTTGAGCCATTATGGTCAAATTATGGCCAAATTTTCTGGCCAAAAGGATTTTTTCCTTTTTGAATACCAATAGTGATAGTAATTATTTTTCATCTCCGACAGTACTTTATGATGTTTAGAGATTTGATATGAAAGACTTTATTATATTAAAGAATTCAACATATGTTGTTGTTGGAAGTTGGTTGTTATTTATATTTATAAATATTTGATGAAATTGATTGTTCGACTCAAAACATGATTAGCGTTTGAAATGAGATGGTGTAATTTTTTCCTTTTTGTTGTTAACATTAAGATAGTGAATTAATAATAATCTTTTATTTATTGGGATCTCTATGACGCACAATATTTGTTAGGTCATAGATTTTCAAATATTCTTGGCAAATATTATTTGGGTGAAATTTCACTATATGTTTGGCCATAGTATTTGGAAAACATATTTCACCTTTTTAGAAAAATATGATTTATACACATAAGTTTTAAAAACTATCAAAACTAACATACGTTTGTATTACAAGTCAGTTGGATCTTCGTTGCAACAAATAACAAGTAGTGTCCATGACACTAGAGCAATATGGTAGTTTGGAGTGAGTGCAACAAGCATCATTACATACATCGTGAAGTAGACAAAACATATGACTTTGTTACCTTGAGCCGATTGTTCATCATTTTCCTCAACAACCATATCATCACTTTCATATTCACCGAATATTTCATCACTATTTTGATGTTCACGTAAAAAATTATGCAATACAACGCAAACAACTATTATAGAGAGTGTTTTTGTAAAAGATAAAAGTTTGGTGTAAAATTTCAATTTTTAAAAGATCCCAAATAATGAGATTTGGCTCAAATACTAGAAAAAACTAGTATTTGTATTTACCAAAAATATTTGTCAAAAAATAATAAATTGTATGGACAAACACTATTTACCAAATTTTCCCCCAAATATTACTTGGGAAATCTATGGCCAAACGGGTCCTAAGTATTTGCATTGGTCAATTTATGGGCAGTTTTACTGTCAATAAGGGGTGTCATTAATGGCAAAGCCAGATGCAAAATTCTAGGTGAGTTAAGTGGCCATTGCTATTGCGGTCAAATATATGCCATCAAAATTGAGGAAATATTTAATATCTTTATCAACAATCTCTGTAATTTTGCTTAAAACTTTAGGAATCCACCAATAATTAACTAATTATCTGTAAAAGCTTTAGTGACAATTTGTATTGCCACTAAAGTAAATATTCTTGTTGTTAAAAGATTTTATTGTTGTAGTGTGTAGATAATGCTTTCATGAAAAAGAAAAGAGATAAGTGTCAAAAACACACCTAAATTATTCTTTTTTTTTAAAAAAAATTTATACTTAAATTATCACTTATTAGTTTGAAAAACATACCCAAGTGGTGTATGTAATATACTCTCTTATATTTGCAAAAATATTATCACATATGGATAAAATATTTCACTTTGACAAAAATTAAATAAACTATCAATATTAGTTAAAAGCTAAAGATTAAAGTATTCTTATCCTAAAAAAAATAAATTCTTTTTTTTTAAAAAAAAAAAATTCTTTTTTTTAAAAAGAAATTAAATATTTTTCTCACCCATCCCCACCCCCGACAAACCACCCATCATTTTATTTTATTAAATTTATTTTATAAATATTTTTAAAAAAAATTAGACATCACCCCATTCCCCACTCCTTCCTAAAAAAATTAGATATTTTTATTTAAAAAATAAAATAAAATTCTACTCCACCCATCTAACCTTCCGCTCTTAACTTTTTTTTTTTTACATTTTTCTCGTTTTGTGTTAGATATGTACATATATTTTTAGGAAAAGTATATTTTTTTCTACTTATATATACCAAATATAACATAAACAAAATTTTTTTTTTAGAAAAGTCTTGTGGCAAGTAAAAAAAAAAAACTATTATATATATTAAAAGATATTTTTAAAAAAAATTAAAAAATTGGGAGGGAGGGAGGGGTTATGGTTCGAGGAAGTCGTGGAGTGGGGTAAGAAAAATATTTTACATTTTATTTTATAATTTTTTCTGGAAATAGTAATATTTTAATCTTTTACTTTAATTAATAATTTATTTAATTTTTGTTTAAGTCGAATGATTTGTCCATGTGAAGTGTGATGTGTCAATTGTTTTTAAATAAATGAGAAAGTGTATTACACATCACGATGAGAGTGTAATAAAAGAGATATGTATATTTCTCAAACTAATAAATGATAAATAGTTTATATATTAAAATTTTACACGATCAATTGTTTAGATATGAAATTAAAATATACTCAATTTAAGTGTGTTTTATACCCTTATTTATCTTTCCAAAAAATAGAAGGAAAGGAAGATTACAGTATAACTTTTCACTGTTTAAGTCGTAACACGTGTAATTAGAAATAAAAAAACAGAAACAAACTTTGTCTCTTTCTCTCAGTAAAAGTTGTAGAAGATAAGTGATCAAAACTTAGGAGATATCGAGAGAAAAAAATGATTGTTTGAAACAATTGCTAATATAACTTGTGATTCTTGGTTTTGCAGCTTCTACTCCATTTTAGTGAAAGAAAAACAAGCTTCCAAAGAAATAGATATATATATATATTTTACTCTTTTCTATTTTGTAAAAAAAAGACATTAGAGAAAATACAAGTGTTGTAGTAAATTCACCACAAAAGAAATGGCGTGGCTCTCCAACTCAAATTCCAAAGGATTGTTGCAGAGTCCAGAATTGCATGAGGTACATAATTAATTCAATTTCACTCCATTTTTACCTCATTTTGTACTTCATTTCATTTTAACCCAATTTCACTCCATTTTTACCTCATTTTGCTTATCAAATATATATAATCTCTCCAGTATATACTTGAAGAATAACATAAGAGTAAATGGATTTTCGGTTTCGGCTTTAGTCGGTTCTTTCATTTTTTTTTATTTTTTTTTGGTTTTTTATAACTATACGGTATTTGAAAAAGAGATTATATATATATATTTGATAAGCTAAACTTTAAAAATGTTAAATGAATAGAAATCTTCGAAAAGATGGTAAAATTCACATGAGTACAAAATACTTTTATTGAAATATCAACGTTTATTATGTTAAATTAATAAGATTAAAGGCTACAATCAAACTAAATAAAAAAATATTTACAAAGTAAAATGTTAACTTCGAATTTGAAAAACTATAACAATATAATTGTAACTTCCGATCATAATACAAAATAAAATAGGGAAAATTGTATGAAATAACAAACTATTAATTCAAATTAAATGTTATAGCCATAATTTCTTTTATTTGTACTTCGCAGCAAACATTCCATGATTTTTGCCATCCCATTTGTATACCGAAATATACAAATGCAGAACCCATTTGTATACCGAAATATACAAATAGACCCAAATACAGATTTTTATGTATATGTATACCGAAATATACAGATTAATAGCCATAGCAAACATAAAGTTTGCTATGAAGCGCAATTATACAAACTATAGCTATAACATACAAATATGATTTTTATGTTTGCTATATGTGAAAGTTGCTCTAAAATATTTACAAAATTTTACAAGCCCAAATTTGAAATAATATTCTAAACATTGAAAGCTATAAACTAACTAAAAATATATTAACAAAGTAGATTATAAATAATATTTTTTATCTCTCTCTCTCTATATATATATATTATGTCGGTTTAGTTTGGGTTCGGTTTAACTTTTTTTCTTTTAATATCAAACCAAACCAAGAGTGGTCGTTTTTTTTTTCAACGCCAAACCAACCAAACCAAACCACAAATCATTTTTTTTCGGTTTGATTTGGTTTGTCGGTTTGGTTTTACTTTACGGTTTGACTTGTACACCCCTAATTATAACTATATTACACCATATGAAATCAAAAAATTATTTTAAAAATATTTTAACAAGATTTCTCAAAATTCCATTTGGGTTACATATCAATCCAATTTTTAATGGGTTGAGTTAACAAATGAGTGAGTCAATAACCAACCAAAATCTAAATGGATTGGGCAAGTTGGTTTGATTTTGCCACCCCTAATATTTAGTAAGTAATGTGTTTTAAAAAAATGAATCAACTTAGCTTGAATTGGTTTTTTCCAGATGTGTAATGGCAACTGCACCAGAAGCTGCACAACTAATTGCATTGCTCTTGAAACTAATAAATGCCAAAAAGACAATTGAAATTGGAGTGTTCACTGGATATTCCTTACTCCTTAAAATTCCTGATGATGGCAAGGCTAGTGCATCACAATTTTATACAACTAAAATTGGTTTACAATATCTTGTCAAATTGATGTGTATAACATGATTGATCTATATATGTAATTATAATGCAGATTACAGCTATGTAGACCTGGATCGAGATGCATACGAGATGGGATTTCCAGTTATTAAAAAGGCTAATGATGAGCATAAAATCAATTTTATTCAGTCACCGGCATTATCAGCCCTTGATGAACTCTTGAATGATGTAAGAAAAAGTAAAATTACTTTAAATTCTTTTGTCATACATCCAAGTTGATTAAACGAACGTACTCATATATGCTTGTTTTCAATTGCAGCATGACAATAGAGGAAGTTTTGATTTTGCTTTCATTGATACAGACAAAGTTAGCTATCAAAAGTACCATTAGAGAATGTTAGAATTGGTGAAAGTGGGTGGTATAATAGTATATGACAATACACTATGGCTTGGGACAGTTTCTATGCCAGAGGAGTGTGTTAGGGAAGCAATGAAACCAAATAGGCATCACATCATTGAATTTAATAAGTTTTTAGCTGCGGATACTCGCATTCAAATTTCCCAAGTCCCTTTAGGTGATGGAATCACAATTTGCTGGCGACTCTAAAAAGAGTTTCTCTTTTGTTCTAGGAATAACAATTGTGTGTCTTGCGTTTGATGTTAAAAGGTCTCCTTTATTTACTACTAGTAAGCTGTTGTTGCAACAATTATTGTACTTAGGGGCGTATGGTCAGGTTGGTTCAGATTTTTCAAATATCAAACCAAACTATTTGTGTCGGATTTTTAAATTTATAAACCAAACCAAACCAATAAAACTCGGGTTTTCAACCTCGGGTTTTTTCGGATTTTTTCGGGTTTTTCGGTTTTTCGGGTTGTTTCGGGTTTTTCCGGTAAAGTATTCATACAAACATATAATTTACTTGTACTTCAAATATTTCTTTAGTCCTACCAAAATACAACTATCTAAGATATTTCTTAAAAATATAACACAATATGATATGATTAATGACACTAAAATAT
>NW_006238929.1:3387660-3435301 GCF_000226075.1 Solanum tuberosum
AATATAGTCGGGTTTTTTTTTTCAAAACCAAACCACTAGTCGGGTTTTTTCGGGTTGACTCGATTTTCGGTTTGGTTCGATTTTCGGTTCGATTTTGTACACCCCTAATTGTACTATAACATTTTCATCCCTAATTTTGATTATTTGAAAAAATAACTCTCTTTTAAGAGTTTTCGTAAGTTCACATAGTATTTTGGGAGTTGCTAAGATGTCTCAGGTTGAGACTCGAGAGATTGATATGAATTTCGAGCAAGAAACATATTTCATCATGTTACAAATTCTTTTTTCTTGGTGCAACTTCTTTGGCGAACAAAGTGTCTCAACTGCGATACTTCGTTGGAAAATGATTGCAGTATTTAGAAGTGCCCAAAAATTGGAGCCATCATAATTGTTAGGGTACATGTGTGATGGCGAAATTACGAGGCTAGCCTCCCAATTGCAACAATAGCTTGGATAGAAGTGACTTTAGATTGATTTAAAAGTTGGTCAAACCTAGTTTTAAGTTAGTTATTGACTTCTGAAAGTGTTTGACAAATATAAAAAATAACTTAGAATATGTCAAAAGTGACTTAAAATAAGTTGGGAAGTGTTTGACAAGGTCAAAATTGACTTATAATAAGTTTAAAATGATTTAAAATAAGTCAAAAAATCAAAAGTAGGTCTCCCCTTACTTTTTATTTTTCGACTTAAAAGTCATTTGAGTTTGACTTTTTATTTTTGACTTAAAAATTATTATTTTTGACTTAAAAATTATTATTTTTAAGCCAATCCAAACGGACTCTTACAAGGTTTTCATCATTCTAACTCAAACTTGGAATAAATAATAATTAACCAATGTAAGGACACCAGAGGCGATCGAATGGGAACTATCATATAAATCCAAGTCAACGATTCTACTATGATTTCATACATGAATATATTTGTCCTATGTTTAACCCCCTACATCAGGGATTTGAAATAGGAATTTGTGATTTTTTCCCTACGTTTAAGAGAGTGAAATTGAGTATGTTAACAACTGATTTGAATTCCATTTGAGAATCTACTAATAGATTTTGATTTGTAAGATTATAAATAACAAAGACATACAAATTTTGGATTTAGACCACCGAGCTCTGTAAAGAAATTAAATAAATGTGCCTTAATCATGATTAGTTAAAACTGTAATTATACACTGCTTAGTTAGTTATACAGATAGCTGAGTTAGTTAGTCATGTTAGCTTCTAGAATCAAGTACAATTAGTTACAAGTTTGTTAGAGCTGAGTCGGTTAGAAATATTGTATATAAGTGGTCCAATTATATAGAATGATGTAATCAAGGAAGCAGTACACGTTCTTTTCTTATGAATATTTTCCAGCGTTCTTAGCTACATTTCAGTGTTCTTAGCTTCTGTGCAATTCGATCAATAATTCACTAAATTCCACATGATATCAGAGCAAGGATCGATCATGGCTTCCATCTATTCAACAGTTTCTGCTTAATTTTCAACTATTTGTGCTTTTCCTTTTGTTTCCATGGATAATTCTGAAGCAGTTGCAGGAACTCAGTTGAGTTCATCCATGGCAATTCCCTCAATTGATCATCTACATCCTCTATACTTACATCCATCAGATGCACCTGGTTCTCTTAATGTCGGGATCATGCTCACTGAAACTGACAATTATACTTTGTGGAGCAAGGCGATGTAATTGGCCTTGCTTGGGAAGAACAAAGTAGGCTTCATCGACAGATCCGTGATGAGGGATCAGTTTTCAGGAAATTTAGCTCGACTTTGGGACAGGTGCAATGCGATTGTCTTTTCATGGATTCTCTGCAATGTAAGTAAAGATTTGCATAGTGGAGTTCTTTTTGGTTCAGATTCGCAATTGATCTGGGCAGATCTTAAGGAGAGATTTAACAAGGTTAATAGTTCTAGGATTTTTCAGCTTCATAAAGAATTTTTTACTTTAGTTCAAGGTGTTTCATTTGTTTCTGTTTACTATTCGAGGCTTAAAGATCTTTGGGATGAATATGACTCCATTATACCTCCTCCTTTGTGTAATTGCCCCAAATCTAGAGAGATTTATGATAACTTATAATATCAAAGGATGCTGCAGTTTCTCATGGGCCTGAATGATAATTATAGTCAGGCTAGAAGTCAAATTTTGCTAATGCCTCAACTTCCTAGCTGGATCAAGTAGGTTGATACCTGAGAATATGTCTTCCACTGCCATGTTTACTTCTAGATCTGGATATCAGAGACCAAAAAAACCTTATGCTCCCAATGCATTTTGTGATTATTGTCACATAAAAGGTCATTTGAGAGCTGATTGTAACAAGTTACTGAAGTGTGATCACTGTCATAGAACTGGACATCTTAAGGCTAATTGTTTTCGTTTAATTGGATATCCACCTGGTTACAAGGGTAAAAGAGAGGGTGCAGTGGTTGGGAATTCTGTTTATGATACAGGATCTGTGAATCCTCCCAATCATTATCCCATGCTCCAGGCTTGTGTGCCTTCTGTTCAGGCTTCTATTCCTCAACAAGGGATGATACCAATGCCAATGTTCACTCCAGGACAACATCAACAGTTATTGAGAATGTTATAGCAGACTTCTATTGATGAGACTATTGGTAGTGCTAATATGGTAGGTACATCTTTTTTGCCTATTTTGAAATGGATAATAGACACAGGGGCTTCCCATCATATGATAGGTGATCCTAGATATTTACAACACAAAGGCTTGATAGAAAATGCAGGGAAAGTTCAATTGCCAACATGGATTCTGCAAATGTATCACATATTGGAGACTGTCATATAGGAGGAGGTGATGTTCTTAGGAGAGTCTTATGTGACCTGCATTCAAGTTTAACCTTATGTCAGTTTCTCAAGTAACTAAGGACTTGAACTGCAGTGTTACCTTCTTTCCTAAATATTGTGTTTTTCAGGATCTCTCATCTGGGAAGGTGAGGGTGATTGGTGAGGAAGAAGATGGTCTGTACACACTGAGTTCTCAAAGCAATGATGAGGAAGTAACACTACAGAGATGTTTGGCTGCAACTCAAGATGCAGATGCATTGTTTGGCATAAAAGGTTCTGTCATGTGCCTATGGCTGTAAGAAGGAAAATTCCTTCATTCCAAAAACTTGGTAGTACTTTTGCATTACATAATTGTGAGATCTGTCCCTTGGCTAGACAAACAAGGGTGTCATTTCCACAGAGTATTAACAGATCTGCTTGAAACTTTTGATGGAATGAGATATTTTTTGACAATAGTTGATGATTTTTCAAGGTGGACATGGATTTTTTTAATGAGGCTTAAATCTGATGTTAGTAGCCTGTTGAATTTATTTTTTACTGAAGTAGAGACTCAGTTTGGTAAGAAGATTCAGAGATAATGACTCTGAATTCTTCAATTCTACTTGCAATGATTTTTTTAAATTACATGGTGTTATACATGAGAGTTCTTGTCCACATACACCTCAACAAAATGGTGTTGTGGAAAGGAAACATAGGCACATTCTTGAAGCAGCTAGGGCAATCAAATTTCAAGCTGGTTTTCCAGATAAGTTTTGGGGGTGTTGTATTCAAGCTGTTGTGTATATATTGAATAGAGTCCCTTTTACTGTCTTAGGACATGTGTCTCCTTTTGAGAAAATGTACAACAAACCTCCCTCTTTTGATCATATGCGAGTCATAGGTTATTTGTGCTTTGCCACCAACCTTACAAAGCAAGATAAATTCAGTCCTAGAGCAATAAAAGTTGTACTGGTAGGCTAGGGGTCAACTCAGAAGAGGTATAAACTTTATAATATAGAGAGCATGACCTTCTCTGTGAGTAGGGATGTGGTATTCTTAGAATCTCATTTTCCTTTTAAAAGTGATACTACAACTGACCAAAGTCACTCTTTTATCCCAGACCTGTTTGTTTTTGATGATGTTGTTACTCCCCCAACTCATAGTGTATCACCTCCTGATTCAGTTCCTGCTCAGGTAATGAACACCCCTTCTCCAGGATCACCAATCCTATCATCTCATGATACTTCCTCAGCTCCATCTAATGTCATTGATGCACCACAACCAAGAAGGTCCACTAGAGGTTTTAAGCCTCCTATTTGGCACAAAGATTATGTCACAAAAGCTGGTTCAAGTAGTTGCCATTACTCCATAGCTTTAGTATTAGATTACACAGGATTGTCATGCCATTATCAGAGTTTTGTTTCAAATGTTTCAATGGATACTGAACTTGCAAGTTATTCTGAAGCTGCAAAATATAGTAGATGGATAGAGGCAATGCAGAGTGAAATAAAGGCACTAGAAGACAACGAAACTTGGGAACTGGTGGATTTGCTTAGAGGAAAAAAAGCTATTGGATGTAGGTGGGTCTACAAGATCAAATACAATGCAAATGGAGGTGTGGAAAGGTTCAAAACTAGGTTGGTAGCTAAAGGATATAATCAAAAGGAAGGCTTTGATTATCAAGAAACCTTTTCTCCTGTGGTTAAAATGGCAACTGTTAGGTCTGTTATCTCCATTGCAGCTGCAAATAAATGGAGAATTCAACAAATGGATGTGTATAATGCTTTTTTACAAGGTGATTTATATGACGAAATGTATATGACTCTGCCTGAAGGTTTTGGTAGGAAGACAACCAACACTTAGGCTTGTAGATTGTTGAAATCTCTTTATGGTTTGAAGCAAGCCTCAAGGCAGTGGAACATCAAGTTGACTACCACCTTGACATCACCAGGTTTCATTCAAAGCACAAGAGACTACTCTTTGTTCACTAAGATAAAGTGGGACAAAATTATGATAGTACTCATCTATATGGATGACTTATTATTGATAGGGAATGATATGGTTATGATCAAAGAGACTAAGGAAGCACTACAACATGCTTTCAAGATAAAAGATCTCGGGGAACTTAGATATTTTCTTGGTTTGGAATTTGCCATAAATGAGGACGGTATTCTCATGCATCAGAGAAAATACACTCTAGAATTAATAGCAGATATGGGGCTTGCAGGAGCTAAGCCAGTCACAACTCCATTAGAGTTGAATAAAAAACTCACTTCTGTTGAGTTTGCTGCCACCAAACCTCTTACCCACACAGATCCACCATTAGAAGATCCTGCTAGTTATCAAAGGCTGATTGGGAGGCTGTTGTACCTCACTACTACCAGGCCTGATATATCATTTGCTTGCAGTGTTTGAGCCAGTTCATGCATTGTCCAAAGTTTTCACATATGGATGCTGCACTTAGGCTGGTTAGATATCTCAAGTCAGCACTAGGTTTGGGAATATTGATGTCATCCATATGAAGCAACAGTCTAGAAGTATTTTGTGATGCAGACTGGGGTTCATGTATCAATAGCAGAAGGTCCATTATTGGATATTTAGTTAGGTTTGGAGATTTACCTATTTCTTGGAAGTCTAAAAAACAACCCACAGTATCTAGAAGTTCATGAGAAGCTAAGTACAGAGCTATGGCTTTAACAGTTGTTGAAGTAGTGTGGCTGGTTGGCTTGTTTCAGGAACTTGGTGTCAATATTTCACTGCCAGTATCTTTGCATTCAGACAATACCTCAACCCTTCAAATTGCAGCCAATCCTGTTTTTCATGAAAGGACAAAACATATCGATATTGATTGTCATTTTATAAGGGAAAAGATTCAAGCTGGACTGATTATAACAAAATATTTATCTACCTTAGAGCAGCCTGCTGATGTTTTTACTAAGGCACTTGGGAAAGGTCCTCATAGTCATATTATGTCCAAACTAGGAATGAAGAATATCTTCATAGCTCCTAGTTTGAAGGAGGGTGTAAAGGAATTAAATAAATGTATAAATGTGCCTTAATCATGATTAGTTAAAACTGTAATTATACACTGCTTAGTTAGTTGCGCAGATAGCTGAGTTAGTTAGTCATGTTAGCTTCTAGAATCAAGCACAGTTAGTTACAAGTTTGTTAGAGTTGAGTCGGTTAGAAATATTGTATATAAGTGGTCCCATTGTATAAAATGCTGTAATCAAGGAAGCAATACACATTCTTTTCTCATGAATATTTTCTAGCGTTCTTAGCTACATTCCAGTGTTCTTAGCTTCTGTGCAATTTGATCAATAATTCACTAAATTCCACAAGCTTAAGTTGGACTTTTGATTGACTATGACGCTTGTTCAATCCAATAAACATGTGAGTATACGTGATCAAATATGTATTATAGTGAGTATAAATAATTGGATGTTGAGACTTATGACTATAGAGATATAATGAAATTCAGAAAGTGTTTTGTAGAAAGAGTTCTGTGAACTTCTTATAATTCATCTACGTTTCAAAGGGTTGAGAGTTTTTAATCATAATAAGAGAATATTTTTTAGTGTTATGACATATCTACTAATCATGTTGTTCATCGACATTTCTTTATCTTGAAATATTTAGAGTTTATAGGGTGAGTATTATGACTATGATTCTCTCAAATCTCTAGTCGCCTATCTGTGTTCGTCTCACACCTATATCTCTATGGCTATGATAATTAAGCAAATACTTTCGCGATTTCCATTAATAATCAAGTAGGGTGTACAAGGTATGTGTCTATCCTAGGCACAAATATGTTTCCCAATGCCTTGGCTTATGATCCTACTCTATTTGATCTTCAGTGTATCTTACTTCCCTCTCTCTCGAGTTAAATTCAAGAATACATATGTATTATACTAGTCGCGAAGCAGTAAAATAATAAAATCAAGATCAAATAAATAACTCATATGAGAAATACGTAGTACAACATTGGATCATATCAACAACAATCATATTGTTGATATGCTTAAGATACACCTTTAAATGATGTAATGCGGTAGCATGCAAGAGTAGTAATCCAACAAGGTTTTGATAGAATCCACAGGAAATATGGGAGAACTTTTGAACTTTACAATGGGAACAACTATTAGACTTATAGCCAAATTCTAATTTGTAATGTTGTAGAGAATATATAAACTAAAACGAAGATTGCAAAAATTGAAACTAAATAAGATGTAAAATTCGTTATTAAACCACCAAGATTGTGTCCCCGCAATGGATTTTATTTTTATTTTTTTTACCATGGAGTTACAAATACTTTGGGTTACACATATGCACTCAGTCTCATGCACTATCACTCAACCATTTTCAGGTGTTTGAATAGTTTATCTACATAAGATGCTTTTATAACTAAATGATTTATTAACATAAGCACGACCGATCATGCTGAGTAAATCTTATTATTCCTAATATTAATTTAACAAAGAAGGGATAGCGCCTCGAGTTCCTGCAATCTATTTACCAAATCCTAACCCACTCTTCCATGTATAAAGATTAAGATTTTATGACATAGATTAATATTTGCAAACATCAAAAAATTAATTACTCCCTCTGTCTCAATTTATGTGACACTTTTTATTTTTCGAGGGTCAAACAATTTAAGTTTGACCGGGAATTTGCATATGGAATCTTCAATTTTTTGGAAATGAAATTTATATATTTGTAAACTACGTAAAAAATAGGAAAAAGGCATAAATTCCTCCCTGAACTTGTATCGAAAAGTCAGTTACACGCTCAAACTATTATGGCGACCTATTACACACCTAATCTTGTTCAAAGTGATATTAGTAGCCCCTTAGAACCAGACATGTCAAATAAAGTGTCTTCACCTTTCTTAAGGTGCGTGAGAAGAAAAAAATACATGTTAAAATAACAATTTTGAACACATGGCACTATTTTATTGGTCATTATATAATTATGTATTATAATTTTTAATATATTAATTATTTCAATTTTCTTTCTTTTTAATCTTTTTATTGGTGGCCCCAATTTCTTTAAAGCATTTACATTTTTCTTTATTTTGAGTTCTTCTTCTTCTTAAGGAATCACAACATTTGTCACCATTGATTGTTTGATGGAAGGACATTCAACACTCTACCCTTAAAGAGGAACTCTAAAAAGAAATAGAAAGGAGTGGAGAAGATGATGACTTCCATAGAAAAGTTAATAATTTTCATGATTTTTCCATTCGAACTCGCCGGAGGATTCACCGGAGAAGATTACCGAAAAATAATCATGAGAAAGATAATAATTTCTACTGAAAATCCTATAACATTAATGCATAAAATTCATGATTATATTGCCTAATTTATCAAAAGTTCATCGAAGAAAATGATTTCTCCATCTTTGTCTTCTCTATTCTCGTTGGAGCACTACCTACAACCACCACAATTTCTATTTTTATTTCATAAATCATCAATAGCATATTTGATTAATCATTACACACAAAGAATACTATGAAATTCTTGATTTACATACATAGTTATCAAGATTTTTAAAGAATTTTACAGATCTGAAAATTTTATTTGTTCCACCGGCAACCATGGGGTTGCCCATTGCCTATCGCCGCCGTCAACATCTCTATACTTCATAATCGATTTATGACTCCTATTTTCTTTTCAAATTTTTATCTTTTCCTTCAATTTATGAACAATGGAGAAGAAGAAGAAATAGATTTTGAAAAGAGAAATGTATGGTGAGAGGAGGAAGATGCCCAAATTTTTATTTTTATTTTGCAAAACTTTAAGAAAGTATTAAGAGATAAAGGTTTTTAAAAATTAAAATAATATTATTTATGTATGAAAACGCGTGTACTACACTTTTTTTACACAAAACTAAGATTGTCTTCGGAAGGGGGTATTAATATCACTTTAAATAAGATTAGGTGTGTAATAGGTCGCTACAATAGTTTGAGTGTGTAGCTGACTTTTCGGCACAAGTTCAGGGGGGAATTTATGCCTTTTTCCTAAAAAAATACTATTAGTCACAATAATTGATAATTCAAAATGTTTAAAAGATCTATGAAAATTTACGGTCAAAGATAGACTTGTTTGAATCTCAAAATTTGAAAAGTGCCATATAAAATGAGACGGAGGGAGTAATAAACAAATTTTTGGATATTTTATAATTCTAGTAATATGCAATCACATGGAAACCTTATGAACTCTACTATTTCATGGAGTTGCACAACCTAAATTTAAGATTTAGCCTCATATGTAACGACCCTTTCGGTCATTATGGTAAGATAATCGTAAAATAAATCGGGTGAGAAATCTTCTAGGGTAGTGAGTTGAAAAGTTTAGGCTAGGCTCAAGCAAAATCTGAATGAGATGAAGTCTAAGGAAATCCAGGAAAATGATTGGGTAAAACGCCAAAGAAAATTTAAACTTGGTGGTAAGCAATTAAGGAGTCTATAGGACTTTTTAGAAGAGAATTCAGATGAGTAGAACTCTTGATTTCAAACCTTGTATGAGCAAGTTGGGTTGGAATGTCAAAATTTGAAGGTAATGCGAAATGGACAATTTTTTGGAGGATTGCCAAGGTTTTGCCTCGTGCACACGACTACAATGAGTGATACACTCCTACGGTGGCCAAATTAATTTCCGCTATAGCGGGCATTTCCACTACAATGGTTCTGCTATAGCGGGATTGGGCCTCTATGGCTGTAAGTTAGTGTAAGCATAGCAAATTCTATTATTATGCAAGATCATTTTGGAGAAATGCAGAGGTGACCTAGTGTTATTTTCATTGAGTTTTCATCTAGAATCTTTGTAAAAGTAAGTAGTTCATTTCCCCAACTTGTAACTTTGATTCCTGTGCCTCAGAGTCTATAGTGTTGGCATTGGGGAGGGTTTGAACTTAACCTATGGTGGGAAAAATTTAGTGTAGCAATGATTTTGGTATGAAAAACCTTGGGTTTTGATTAATGGTTGCTTATTCATATTTTTATTGCCATAATTCGCTAATGTGAACCATAAAATTGGTAGTTCTAGGTGAATTAATGGTGGAAAGCCTAGGGTTGGGATGAATGGTAATGACGTTGGTCTGGGGTTTGGGATAAGGATATAATTCGGATATATTTATGCCATTTTGAGTTAATTTCGTGTTGTATTGTTTTTTATAGAGCAAGAACAAGCTAAGCTTTATAGCAAAGGGTAGGCTCAAGTTAAATAGAGTATTCAAGCTTGATTCAAGGTAGGTCATGGTTGAACTGTTTTCCAATTTATGTTATTATGTGTGCATGTTAACTATTACATTAGTAATGCTTGTTTGATACATGTTTAGAAGTTAAGAGAATTGATGTGAAATGATACATTTGTTGCTGTTAAATCCCACGACATGAGTCTATTTTAACTGCTTGTGGTCTTGCAAGTGTAGTTATGATTATGTGATCACTACAAGAAAACATATTTTTAGTGACGACCAAAATTTTTTTGCCTCGATTACATGATATTTGGCGCAGACCAACATATATGGATGAAATTAAAGGACATTTAGTGGTGACTTAAACAATCGCCACATATATTTGACACGAAAAGGTGTTATTATTGAGGATTTGATATATATGTTACTTTTTGCTGCAGATTTGAGCTTGCTTCTTTTTTTCTTACTTTGTTTATGTGTAGTAAGAAGTGGTTTAACTATTAACATCTTGTTTCAGTTGCTTGGCTAGGTATTAGTCTATTTAAGAGATAGTTAATTAGTTTGTTGCATATCTATCAAAGGAACATGTACAAAAAAAATTATACTTCATGTATTCATGAGAACTGAGTTCGTTGTTTATTCATTTTGACATAATTAACATTCAAAGATAATATTTTAAGATAGGAAAAGAAAGGGCAATATGATAGCTGACAATGCTCGAGTTAGGATTTTCTTTTCTAGCTTTTGTGTGTCATTGTTTAGAAATAATGTTGAACTGAAAATTTTTAGTTGTCGGACATGTACGTAGCAAGTTAAAATTAGAATGCATAATGAGGATGCCAATCTCATTAATTAAAATAATATAGATGTTTTCATAAAAGAAGAAAATGAATAAGATGTACTTGATAATGATGATGCTGGAGATGACACTGACATAGAAGAAAATAAAATGTAGTGAGAAAAGACATCAATCGCAATGAACTATATTTGAGTTGTTTTGGTAAAAGAAATTTTTGTTTATAATCATTTGAACAAACAAAAGTATCACTATGGTTAATAGTACTTAAAATGTTATTTATGTTTCTTGTTTTCAATAGCTAAATGTGAATCTACGCTTACTACTTTTGTGTGATGTTTCAAGAAATGGCATTTGGACGAGGTCGAGGTTGAGGTTGAAAGGGTCGTGGATGTGGAAATATTGAAGGAAGGAATCAAAATTCTACAGAATCATACTTAAGTCATGTCAATCCAACATTGACACCTAATCTTGATGAACCGTCCGAGGCACCCTTGACAAGGAATCCTGAACCGTCATCGGACCTCTATAGAGACACAAATATCAAGAAACTTGGAAGGAAGTTCACATCCCTCTTAAGAGAATTTAAATAGTGGTGAGAAAATTTACTCCATTTTTTAACCTAAGCCAGACCTTATATTCAACATTTGCATTATTAACTAATACACTATTATCCAGATGCAGTAGAATTCATTTGCATTGCATGAAGTGATACAACTTTTTAATATTCTCAACTTGATTTTGAAACTATATGACCATGGTATTTGTTGATTCACAGCATCTTGCACCATTACAAAGAAGAAAGGAAGGGGAAGATATAAATCTATGTCAGTGGATATGAAAACCAAGTACGGTGGAAAAATTATCGTGGACATTCTAGAGGACATTCAAAGTGCTGTAGGTAGCAGAGCTAGGGATATTGTCAATTATTGTGGCTTAACAGTAAGGAGCACTATTTCATTTAGAGATGGTAATTGGCCAACTATTTTTGCTAAATATGGAGAAGTGATGTGGTTGAAGGTGAAGGTAATAAGTCACCTTTGTTGTTATATAGACATTTTGATTATATGTTTATTTGTATTGATAGAATAGAAAATTTAAATCTACATGATTGTTTTAGGATAAATTTGAAATTAGGGGTGGTAGACAAGAACATGTGTTGCAAGGTTTTGTGATCAATACAATGCAAAGACTTTTAAGAGCATGGAAGATTCGATTGCATGCTAAATACTTGCGCTATAAAACTGATAAGGATAGATTGTCTCATCCGCCAAACAATGTTGCACCTGAAGATTGGGTACATCTAGTACGACATTTTGGAAGTCCAGAATTCCAGTTAACTTAATAAAACAATGTCAAATGAATCAGAAAGGATCCCCTCCAGTCACACTTGCTCCAATAAAATTCCAATGGTATTATAGGATACTTTCATGACCCGTCTATCTATAACAGGGTCACCAACTAGAGTAGAGACTGAGAAGGCATTTCTGAGAGAGTTTTTGGACCTGTATTAGTACCAAGAGATTCCTTCCACTACTAGTACCAAGTGTAGGTCAGTCCCTCAACAGATAGGCGGCCAAATTTGCACTCTCGAATAGAGTGACACTTATAATGTCTATTATTTTCTAAATGTCGTCGAGAAACTCTTGTAGATCCCCTTCTGACTTAGACTAATAAAACTCCGTAGGGTAAACCCTAGGTATGAACAGTTTATGAGGAATCAAAGAACTGGCTGAATTCTAGGGACCTAATGGGTGAAAGGAATCCACTAGTGAAATCCCACATACCTGGTGACAAAATCTATGGAGAAATCCTTTAGATTTCTGGGCTGAACTTCGAAGAACACTCCTGCTTGTTCTTGGGAGAAGCAGTCAACTTTTTCCTCTTCTTTTTGCTCCAAGTTGGGTAATTTTTGGAGAATGAGGGTTATAGGTAGTTTCTGACTAGTTTACTAAGCTTAGACTGAGTAAAATGACATAGTTTAAGCATTAACCGACGTAGTTTAGATATCACACGCATAGGGGAAAAGACCAATGCGACCCTTACTTAAATGCTGCCGAAGTGGCTTCAAGACAGGCTTCATGGGTCGTCATGATGACCAAGGCCCTTCTAGCAGCTCATGAAGATTCCCTGCCCGACAGGGCTTTACTAAAATAGGCATAACTTTTTACTCTAAGCTTGGAATTAGGCAAACTTGGTGGAGTTGGAAAGTGGACTCATAGATCTTTAATGTGATAGGTCATGGGTCACCTAATTCATTTTGTGCTGAAATATTTGGTCATTTAAAGTTGACCCTAAAATCCAAGTCTGACAAGTCCCCTTCACATACGACTTCACGGTCTATGTGGAGCTTCACAAACCGTTTAGACGTCTGTGGTGCTTAACCAATAACTTTGGGGGTGAAACCTCACCTAAAAAGGGATGAAGTGACTTCAAGATAGGCTTCACGAGCCGTCTAGAGTATCACGGCCCGTCAAGTGGGTCGTGAAGATGCTCTACCCGACAAAGCTTCACTAAAATGAGCATAACTTTTTACTCCTGGCTCAGAATTAGGCAAACTTGGTGGTGTTGCAAAGAGGACTCAAAGACCTTTAATTTGATAGGTTATGGGCCACCTAAATATTTTGTGCTGAAATATATGATCGTTTGAAATTGACCCAAACCTTAAAGTCTGTCAAACCTCTTTCACGAACCACTTCATGACTCGTGTGAAGCTCCACGGACCATTTAGTGGTCCGTGGTCCTTCACGGTATCCATGGTGGTTCTGTGTTCCCCTCACAGGCCACTTAACGACCCGTGTGGAGCTCCACGGACCGTTTAGTGGTCCGTGGTCTTTCACCTTTTTCTTGGTGCACAACCACGAGCAGGGTGACGGGTCGTGGTCTTTTCATGACCCGTGGACCCCCTCCGTGGTTTACCCTTCTCTCCTGTTCAATCTTAGTTCTAATTTTTTTAGGTGTTAGAATATCTCCCCCTCGGGATCATTCGTCCTCGAATGAAGTCTAAACAAGCTGAGTTTGGACGAAAGAGCTAAAATCCCTACCAATTGAATATTAGAAACTGATATCTAACTGAACTGAGTTCCATGAACATGCAAATATGCTGGAATGTAATGATAACTGAGGGAACATGATACTAATATTGAATTACACAAGAGTAAGTTGAGAGACTAGAGAGAAACTATTACCTTAAGCTGAAACTGAATCGGAAGGAAAGAGGTGAGGATACTTGGCTATCATGGCTTCTTCTGCTTCCCAAGTAGCTCCCCCTACAGACTGACTCCTCCACAAAACCTTTACTGAAGCAACTTCTTTATTCGTTGCGTTTATGAGGAATTGAAGAACTGATTGAATTTAGGGACCTAATGGGTGAAAGGAACCCACTAGTGAAATCTCACATACTTGGTGGCAATCTATGGAGAAATACTTTGGATTTCGGGGTTGAACTTCGAAGAACACTCCTGCTTGTTCTTAGGAGAAGCGGTCAACTTTTTACTCTTCTTTTCGCTCTAAGTTGGGTATTTTTTTGGAGAATAAGGGTTCTTGGTAGTTTTTGACTAGTTTACAAAGCTTAGACTGAGTAACACGACATAGTTTATATATCAAATGCATAGGGGAAAAGACCAATGCGGCCCTGACTTTAATGCTGCCGAAGTGGCTTCAAGACAAACTTCACGGGCCATTATGATAGGGCCGTCTAGCAGCTCGTGAAGATGCCTTGCCCGATAGGGCATCACTAAAATGGACATACCTTTTTACTCAGAGTTTAGAATTAGGCAAACTTGATTGCGTTGGAAATAGGACTCAGAGATATTTAATTATGTAGGTCATGGGCCGCCTAATTCATTTTATGCTAAAAGATATGGTCATTTAAATTTGACCCTAAACTCTAAGTTTGACAAGTCCCCTTCACGAATGACTTCACGTCCGTGTGGAGCTTCACAGACCGTTTAGATGTCCGTGGTCCTTAACCAATACCTTTGGGGTGGGGTGGTGGTGGTGGTGGTGAAAAAATCACCTAAAAGATGACAAAGTGACTTGAATAAAGGCTTCACGAGCCGTCTAGAGATCCACGACCCGTCAAAAGGGTTATGAAGATGCTCTGCCCGACAGGACTTCACTAAAACAAGTATAACTTTTTACTCTGGGCTCAGAATTAGGCAAAATTTGTGGCGTTGGAAAGAGGACTCAAAGACCTTTAATTTAATAGGTCGTCGACCACCGAAATAATTTTTTGCTGAATGATATGATCTTTTGAAGTTGAACCAAACCTCAAAGTCTGTGAAGCCTCTTTCACGAACCACTTCACGGCTCGTGTGAAGCTCCACAGGCCGTCTAGTGGTCTATGGTCCTTCCAGTAGCCATGGTGGTTCTGTGTCCCCCTCATGAGACACTTTACGACTTGTATAGAGCTTCACAGACCTTTTAGTGGTCCGTGCTCTTTAACCTTTTGCTGGGTGCACAACCACGAGTAGGGTGACGGGCTGTGGTCCTCTTCACGACCCGTGGACCCCCTACGTGGTTTGTCCTTCTCTCTTGTTCAATCTTATTTCTAGTTTTTTTAGGTGTTACAATATCTCCCTCTTGGGATCATTCGTCCTCGAATAAAGTCTAAACAAGATGAGTTTGGAGGAAAGAGCTAAAATCCCTATCAACTAAATATTAGAAACTGATATCTAACTGAACTGAGTTCCATGAACACACAAATATGCTGGAATGCAATGATAAATGAGTGTCACGACCCAGGGATACCCCCTAGATGTAACAGGGCGTACAAGAGCCCGAGAGGCCTCATACAAACCCCTTAGCAAATCATAACATAAGATAATAGAAAATGGTGCAAAAATTTAAATCATTTTCAATAACATCAAAGTTTCATAAAACGAATCGGAAGTCTTTAACAATTGCCTCAAACCATCTAATACTTTTATAGTCTCGGGACACAATCCATACAATAGTTCTATAATAAAAGAAAGACATAAAGGAAAAGTCGTCAAATCCTCGATGCTATGAGGACTCACAAATCTTCACTTGCTTTCTATACTATGATCCTAGCCACGAGGATGGATGTCAATATCGCCGGACCCTACATTTGATAAGAATGTAGGCAAGAGTATGTGCTAGTACAAAAATGTACTAACTATGATGGCTAACATAAATAATCAACATAAGCATAACATAGGCATTAGTCAACATAAGACATATACCATAATCATAAGAGCTAATAACATAAGTCATAAGCATATAAATGAAAATAAATCATCATATCATAGGAGGAACACTTCTCAAGTAACCTCAACTTATTCTTATTCAAGACTTGGGTCATCCACCTCTAGTCATACATATCAAGGAAGGCAACTCAAGCAATAATCCAAGCTATTGTACCCTCATACAAGTAAATCTCATATTATAACATACTTACAATATTTCCTTGAATTAATCTTGTTTCATCTTAACTATGCTACTTTGATTAGGGATTAGTCTCTCAGTAGCATATTTCTACTATTCATGGAATAATACATCTTTACTAATCCAAGACAAGTCATTACTCATGAATGCTTATGATTTACCAATTCAAGGCTACCAAGGAAAAGCACCTCATTATGCTAAACCAAGCTATCATGGAAAGCATCCTCTCATGCAAGTCCAAGCTACTCAAGGAAGGGTACTATTGCTCAATCCAAGCTATCATGAAATGGTGTGGCCTCACCAAGTCAAGCTACCATGAAAGTATCCTCTCATGCTAGATAAAGCTAACCATTGGAAGGGTACTACTGCTCAGTCCAAGGCTATCCATGAGATCTACTAACTCAAGCAACCATGCACAATCTTGTCTTACCATGTCAAGCTATTCATGACAGGATCTCATATCACTACTTCAAGCTATTATAGTTCATACATGCTTTGATTCATTTTAGGTGAGCAAGCCTTTCAACCTAGAATCATTCTATGTGAGAAAACCTTTTACATTATACATCCATACATAATATAGGTCATGTGGGCAAATCTTTCCACAACAATCCTATATACAAATCAACATTTATCAATTAAGCTTTACTCTCAAAGCCCTACTAGTCATAACTCATTATATTAGCTTTACTCTAAAATTCCTAACAATCGTCATTCATCATATATACATGCCTTAGTCTCAAGACAATCCTAATCTCAAGCCTTGCCATCATAATTCATCATATATACTTTGATCTCAATCAATTCATGTCTACAAGCTTTACTCTTAAGCAATTCATAACTACATGCTTCAATCTCAAGCAATCTACAAAGTATCTTATCAATCCTAGAAGATTACATCTAAATCCTCAATTTCCCCTTTCATGGCATAAAAGCTATCTATATCAAATTCATCTTAGAATCATAGGTTAGGCATGGATACATGTAAATTCATCTTAAAAACATGTAATTCTATCAATTCAATCATAAACAATCATAAACAACCATAATCCACTCAATTGGATCATAACCCATAACATTAGAAGAAACCCTAATTAGACTTTGGGGAATTCTTCTTCTTAATTGGAGAAATCATGGGGCTTTATGGACGAAAGGAATCCATGGATGAATAGGCCATCATACCTTGATTACAAATCCCATAAAAGCTTGAAGATTGGAGACTTGACTTAACCTAGCTTGAATGCTCTTCTTCAACTTTCTAGAGAGAATTATTTGGGAGAGGAACCCAATTCTTTTGGTGAGTTTGAGAGAATGACTTGAATGACTTAATTTAGAGGTCTAAAGTACTTATGTAGGTGGTCTAGGCTAGGGTAAAATGACACCACTTAATTCTAATTAAAACCGCAAAGGACCCTTGTGTCCTTAAAACAACCGTCTGGTCACGAACCACGAGACCACGTTGACAGGACATGGATGGACCTACTGTTCGTCCTAGTCAAACATGGTTTGGTGATAGAGACTTTGCTGGCCACCTATGACACCCCTAACTAAGGGCGGTGGTCCCATCGATGGGGAGTGGGTCCTAGCATGGTTCTGCCTTAGGTAGTTTTCATGGTGTCTATTTACGGGGCAACCTACGGGGGGTGGTCTCACCCACGAGCCGTGGTTGGTCCCAGAGAGGTGGCATCTATGAGTTCTAACATGCTATGCCCTCTAACTAAAATTTGGGGTGTTACAATATCTCCCCCTTGGGAACATTCATCCTCGAATGGCATTCTAGGCACTTCTTAAAAGAAACGACTCAAGACTAGAAACTCATCATGCATGGAACACATCTAAATGCACACAACCAATGAAGAATCATCAACTCCAAGCTAAACATGCTCAATGCATCACATGGAAGGTAGGAACTACATCTAACAACCCAAAATGCATAAAATCTCAAAATTTCTCATGTTTAAGGAGGAACTATCATCTCCAAGCTAAAAGAATGCTCAACACAATCTCATGGAGCCTATATACAATCTATACTCATAACATACATTCAAGGAGGAATCTCTCAACTCAATGCTAAGGCATGTTTCACAACTCACCTCGTGAAGTCTATAGGCAACTCATTCTCAGTGCACTACAACATGAGGAAAATTAAACATGCAACTCATTTTCTTTCAAAACACAAGTTCTTTCATAAACATGCACAACATAAGGAAATCATGAAAATATCTAAATCACACATGACTCCACACAAAGAACAAACCATGAGGAACTCTTCATCTCAAGCTAGAGGAGGAATAGAAGGAAAAATGATGAGGATATCGGGACATCTTATTGGCCTCGACCTCAGCCTCCCAGGTAGCATCCTCAAATAAAACCATCACTAAAAGATCCCTCCATAACATTTTCACGAAAGAAACTTCCTTTTTTTTTCTCAACTTCTTAATTTGCCGGTCTAATATCTTAACCGATACTTCTTAATAAGAGAGATTCTCATTTACTCCCAATCCTTCTAAGGGATCTATGAATGTCGGATCTCCAACACACTTCTTTAACCTAGAGACATGGAAAACTGGATGCACCAATGACAACTCATTAGGCAACCTAGCTCATAAGCACCCTTACCAACAAATCTCAAGATCTCATACGGGCCTACAAGACGGGGACTAAACTTCCCAAAATCATTACACCTTTCTAAGGTGAGAAATTCAAGTAAACCAAAATCATGAACATCAGGAACACTCAACGACCTTGCTATCTAAGCACGCCATCTCCCCCTTGGGAGAAAGCCTAAGCAGACTTTCTAAGCACCACTTCTTTCAATTCTAAGGTCGGATCAAGTTATCACTAAACTTTCACATACATTACCCAAGATGATTCTAAACCATGGTGAATTATACTACTACCCTTTAGAGGAGTCTATTCACTTACCACATCTAGGTATTATCTAAACACCATATTCATCAAACCAATCAACATACCAAAAACTCATAATGGCCATATCGAGTTCTACAATCAATAAAACATAACAATAATGCAGCCAATTCATACTAAAGACAACATCAAAGTCTAACATATCAAGTCCTATCAAGTCACAAAAGACAAAGCAAAATCAGAATCTAATAAAGCATAAAACACATACCGGTAGTCACATCTAGAGGACACTCTTGTTCACCTATAGCTTGAAGACCATATAACCTATTCTTCTTTGGAGCATTCACATCTAAACCACTAGGAGGAATTTGCTTATCCTCTCTTCCCTTAACATTCCTCCTTGGAAAATTTCTTATTCTGTGCCCACTTTCACCACAACTAAAGCAACCCTCCATGCTGGCTAAATTCCTACCCTCATGTATCTTTCCACATCTAGCACAAGTAGGCCACATGGATTCACTAATAATTCCTTGCGATTTAGGATTAGACACCCTATCTTCACTATACTTAGGAGCATTGGCGGAACCTTCCTCGGAAAACCTTTGTCGATACTTAGGACGACCATGTTCCTCATGCTAGATCAAGCTAACCATTTGAAGAGTACTATTTATTAATCCAACATTATCCATGAGATCTACTAATTCAAGCTACCATGCACAGTCTTCTCTTACCATGTCAAGCTATTCATGAAGGGATCTCATATCACTACTTCACGCTATTATAGTTCATACATGCTTCGATTCAATTTAGGTGAGCAAGCCTTTCAACCTAGAATCATTTTATGTGAGAAAACCTTTTACATTATACATCCATACATACATAATATATGTCATGTGGGCAAATCCTTCCACAACAATCCTATATACAAATCAACATTTATCAATTAAGCTTTACTCTCAAAGCCTTACTAGTCTTAAGTCATTATATTAGCTTTACTCTAAAGGCCCTAACAATCATCATTCTTCATATATACATGCCTTAGTCTCAAGACAATCCTAATCTTAAGCCTTACCATCATAATTCATCATATATACTTTGATCTCAATCAATTCATGTTTACAAGCTTTACTCTTAAGCAATTCATGTATATATGCTTCAATCTCAAGCAATCTACAATGCATCTTATCAATCCTAGAAAATTACATCTAAATCCTCAATTTCCCCTTTCATGGTAGAAAAGCTATCTATATCAAATTCATCTTAGAATCATAGATTAGGCATGGATACATGTAAATTTATCCTAAAAACATGTAATTCTATCAATTCAATCATAAAAATCATAAACAACCATAATCCACTCAATTGGATCATAACCCATAACATTAGAAGAAACCCAAATTAGACTTTGGGGAATTCATCTTCTAAATTGGAGAAATCACGGGGCTCTATGGACTAAAGGAATCCATGGATGAATAGGCCATCATACCTTGATTACAAATCCCATAAAAGCTTGAAGATTGGAGACTTGATTTAACTTAGCTTGAACGCTCTTCTTCAATTTTCTAGAGAGAATTATTTGGGAGAGGAACCCAATTCTTTTGGTGAGTTTGAGAGAATGACTTGAATGACTTAATTTATGGGTCTAAAGTACTTATATAAGTGGTCTAGGCTAGGGTAAAATGACACCACTTAATTCTAATTAAAACTAGAAAGGACCCTTTTGTCCTTAAAACAAATGTCCAGTTACGAACCACGGGACCATGATGACTAGTCGTGGATGGACCTACGTTCCGTCCTGATCAAATGTGGTTTGGTGACAGAGACTTTGCTGGCCACCTACGACATCCCTAACTATAGTCCGTGGACCCATCGACGGGGAATGGGTCCTGGCGTGGTTCTACCTTAGGCATTTTTCATGGTGTCCATCTACGGGGACACTTACGGGGAGTGGTCTCACCCACAAGCTGTGGGTTGTCCCTAGGAGGTGGCATCTAGGAGTTCTAAAATGCTATGCCCTCTAACTCAAATTCGGGGTTTTACATTGAGGGAACGTGATACTTATATTGAATTACACAAGAGTATGTTGAGAGACTGGAGATGAACTATTATCTCAAGCCGAAACCTATTCAGAAGGGAAAAAGTGATTTCGCCACAAACCCTTTACATAAGCGACTTCCTTATTTCTCAACCTACGAACCTGACGGTCAAGAATTTCAACTGGAACCTCTTCATAGGTGAGGCTATCCTTAACACCCACACTCTTTAAATGTGTTATTGATGTCGGACCACCCACACTCTTCTATAACAAGGAAATGTGAAAGACTGGGTGAACGGCTACTAGTTACGCTGGCAGCTCTAACTCATAAGCCACATTACCAACCCTTTTCAGGATTCTGTAAAGACCTACATACCTAGGACATATCTTCCCTTTCTTTCCAAATCTCAACACCCCATTCGTGGGTGACACTCTCAGGAAAACCTAATCATCAATTTAAAACTCTTAGTCCCTCTCCTTACATCTGCATAGGACTTCTGATAACTCTAAGCTGTCTTTAGTCTATCCATGATGAGCTAATCTTTCTCTATAGCCTTATTAACCGAATCTGGCCCAATCAAGGCTGCTTGACCTACTTCAAACCAACCAACTGGAGAACTGTATCTACGCCCATACAGTGCCTAATAAGGGGCCATCTAAATACTGGAATGGAAGCTGTTATTATAGGCGAACTCTATGAGAGCTAGGTGATCATCCCAACTACCCTTGAAATTGATCACGCAAGCTCTCAACATTTCCTCTAAGGTCTGAATGGTACGCTCTGCCTGACCATCCGTCTGCAGATGAAATGTTGTTCTAAGGTTTACTTGAGTACCAAGACCTTTCTGAAACTATTTCCAAAAATGAGAGGTTAACGGAGGACCCCTATCTGAGATGATAGACAAGGGAACCCCATGCAACCTGACTATCTCGCAGATGTATAGTCTGGCATAATCCTCCGCTAAATCTGTAGTCTTGACAGCCAAGAAGTGAGCTGACTTAGTTACTCTGTCCACTATCACCCAAATGGAGTCATGTTGTTTGCGAGTATGAGGTTAATCGTTAATGAAATCCATATTTATCACTTCCCACTTCCATGTAGGAATGTTAATATGTTGATTAACACCTCCTGATTTCTGATGTTCTACTTTAACCTGTTGACAGTTAAGACCATTAGCCAAAAAATCTGCGATGTTTTTCTTCATGCCGTTCCACCAAAAGACTTCTCCTAGATTATGGTACATCTTGGAGGCACCCATATAAATAAAATACTTGGAATTATGTGCCTCATTAAGGATTTGCTTCCTCAACTCACCCATATTTGGAACACATAAGCGACCCTGGTAACGAAGCACACTATATCCCCTTGGGAGAAAACCTCAACTCTTTGCTGATGAACTCCACCTTTCAAATGAAGTAATATAGGATCGCTATCCTATTTTTCCTCAACCTCCACTACCAGTGAAGATTCTTACCTACTCTGAACTATCACACCACTATTTGACGTGTCCATAAGGCAAAATCCTATGCGATCAAGCCGGTGAACATCTTTGGCTAATTATTTCTTCTCTTCCTCAACATGTGATACACTACCCATGGAGAATCTTCTGAGGGTGTCAGCCACTATATTGGCCTTACCTAGATGATAGAGCATATTCATTTCATAGTCTTTGAAGAATTCAAGTCATCTCCTCTAACAAAGATTCAACTATTTATGGGTGAACACAGACTGGAGGCTATTATTATCTGTGAACACATCAACATGAACACCATACTAGTAGTTTCTCCAAATCTTTAGGGCAAATACTACGACTGCAAGCTCGAGGTCATGAGTCAGGTAGTTCTTCTCATGGACCTTAAGCTTTCTAGAAGCATAATATATGACCTTACCTTACTGCATTAACACACAACCTAGGCCAACCCTGGTTGCAGCACAATAAACCACATAACTGTTTGATCCATATGGTAGAGTTAAGACAAGAGCTGTAATCAACCTAGTCTTCAATTCTGAGAAGTTTTTCTCACACTCATCTGACCACTGAAACTTGACCTTTTTTGAGTCAACTCAGTTAATGGGGAAGCTATGGATGAAAATCTTTCAACAAACCTCTTGTAATAACTGGCCAAACCCAAGAAACTTCTGATATCAATTGGAGAGGTAAGCCTGGGTAGTGCTGTACTGCCTCAATTTTCTGAGAATCCACTCGGATCCCTTCGTTGGATACCATATGACCAAGGAAAGTGACTGACTACAACAAAAAATTACATTTGCTAAACTTAGTAAATAACTGGTGATCTTTGAGGGTTTGCGAAAAAAACTATTAGATGAGTCACATGATCTTCCTTACTCCGAGAATAAATATGGATATCATCAATACAAATGATGACGAACAAGTCCAAATATTGTTTGAACACTCTGTTCATTAAGTCCATGAAAGTTTCAGGAGCATTTGTTATTTCAAAAGACATAACTACAAATTCATAGTGACCATACCGAGTCCTGACGGTTGTCTTTGGGATGTCACTATTTGTGACTCTTAGCCGGTGATAGCTGGATCTGAGGTTTATCTAAGAAAAGCAACTAGCACCCTAAAATTGGTCGAACAAGTCATCAGTTCTGGGGATGGGATACTTATTCTTGATTGTGACTTTGTTCAACTGACGACAATCAATGCACATTCTAAGAGAACCTTCTCTCTTTTTCACGAACAACACTGGAGCACCCATGGAGATATACTGGGTCCGTTGAAGCCCTTATCTAGAAGGTCTTTCAACTGTTTTTTAATTCCTTAAGCTCAACTGGATCCATTCTGTAAGGAAGAATCGAAATAGGTTGGGTATCTTGAAGAATATCTATTCCGAAGTCGATTTTCCATTCAGGAAGAACTCCGGGAAGATCTTCGGGGAACATTTCTCGAAACTCATTTACTACTGGGATTGACTTAAGAATTGGGTTTTCAGATTTTGAATCCATAACCCATACGAGATGATATATTTACCCTTTGAAAATTATTATTCTAGCTGATACGCTCAAATTACACCTCCCAGAAGTATAAGCGATCATTATCAAGTAAAGAACCGAACTTGGAGGTTGGGGTCGATCCCACGCGGAATATGGTTTAGACTTAAACTTAACTTACAATTATATTCTTTAGTCAACGTACTTCCGAAACAAGTAATTAAAGAAGGGGGATTTGTGAAACAAATTCTGGAAATAATGTGAACAATCAGTGAGCAAGATTCACACTTTAGTTGTTATCAAGATGAGAGAGAAACTAGGGTATACGTGTTCCCTATAAGCTCATAACACGGTAATCCTAAGTAATAGTAATCCTTTCCTAGTGTATTACATGCAAAGTAATAAGTTAGGTATCTCTAATTCCTTGGTCCGGCAGCTAGAGAATTTCACCCCGCACCTTGGTCCGACTACGTGTGTATAATTTACTAACCCTTACCTTTACCTCATATTAGACATCGGATCAATGTATGACTTAGTTTCACCCTCGCACCAATTAACTCTAGATTATTAGATAGTATCACACTAAATCTATGTTGATAATTCTTTTCTTATTAACTACCTCCTTGGTCCGGCAAGTAGCAAAAGGCGAGTTCTAACGTTGGCCACCGTTAAAAAGACTTCTAACTAAAAAATTATCAATGCATGCAACAACACTATTCAAGAATTATTTAGTTACTTTCATACGTTGTTAATCGCTCATGGTTCTCACAACCCTAGTTGTGGATTTAGTTACCCATAGTAGCAAGAACACAATTCATATTTTTAGATGAAGAAATCAT
Organism: Solanum tuberosum; assembly: GCF_000226075.1. Taxonomy (NCBI): domain Eukaryota; kingdom Viridiplantae; phylum Streptophyta; class Magnoliopsida; order Solanales; family Solanaceae; genus Solanum; species Solanum tuberosum. The sequence continues at coordinate 3,412,542 of NW_006238929.1, forward strand.
GAACTTACGTAATGAGAAGAATAAACCCAGAATATTAACTTGAATTTCCAAGTCAAAATCTTCAAAACGACCTTAGGAAATCAAGAATTACTAAAGTTGCAAGTTAATCTCCAAAGCCATAAACTAGAATAAAAGTAATAACGTCTAACCCCAAAAAATGAGGTTTACATGCCCTATATATAGAAAAACAAGTCCCAACTAAAAAGGAAACAAAATAAGGAAATAAATTTTTTGGACGCGGTTGTAATTGATGAGACTGACCTATGGACCGTGGACTGATCTACGGTCCATAGGTCCCTTTCGTGATTTGGGACTTAGGCAATTTTTCAACTCTTTAAATCTCCTCCTCTCAGTTACAATTGACGGATCAACATGATGGACCGTGATTCAATCCACGGTCCGTGGATCCTCCTCCGTGGTTTCATACTTAGACTTTTGAAATCAGGTATTGGAACACCCTTCTCTGAATGGTTTGACGAACTTGCAGGACGACCCGTAGGTCGACCTACAGTCCGTAGTTTGAGTTCGTGGTTCCACACTTGGTCAACAATTCCCTGATTTCTTCTTCATGCTTTGCCTATCTATCTACGATCACCATCTACAGAATGTGACTAGACCTACGGTCCGTGAGTCACTTTCGTAGATGGCCTTTTCTACACAATTCTTCAGCTGTGTCTCATACTTCCACGTTCGAACATATTTCCTGCAAACATGATAAAAACACATTAATACCAATACAAAATGGCCTTAGACACACACAACTCTTAAGTGAAATGTATTAAAAATACCGTAAACTCACGGTATGTCACTAGCCTTAAGGTAAGAGATAAATCTACCCATAGACACTGAGCTACTAACCTTCTATTCTAAGATTGGCTTATTTGGAAACTGAAACTGAACAATCCTAGTTCTATAATCGTCTAAGGCATAACAGGAATGTAACCAATCCATGCCTAGAATGATACAAAAATCAACCATTTCTAACTCTACAAGGTCTGCTAAGGTGACTTTCTGAGAAACTGTGACAGTGCAATTTTTGCTATACCCGTCTAGCTATAACAAGGTCACCAACTGGAGTCGACACTGAGAAGGAATTGTGAGAGATTTTATGGACCTGCATTAGTACCACAAGATTCCTTCCACTCATGGTACAAAGTGTAGGCCACTATCTTCAACTGATAGGCGGCCAAATTTGCACTCTCGACTAGAGTGAAACCTATAATGTCTGTTACCTTCAAATGTCATCAGGAAACTCTTGTAGATACCCTTCTGACTTAGACCCATAAAACTCTCTATGGTTAACCCGAATGAGATCCCAGATTCTTGTTCCAGGAGTATTAATGTAACACCTCGGATTCGAGAAAAGGGATATTTCAGTTTTCAAAAATACCTGGTGCCATCGATAGAGGCCAACCATCGCCCATTGACTGAACCATGGACTGTAGGTCTGGTCCATGGATTGGCCAACCAAGTATGCCCAGAAAATCAAGAACCACGACCTGGACCAATGGACCGTCGTTGGGTCCACGGTCCGAGGATCAGGGCCTCAATTTCCAACTTCTAAAACAGATGACGGACGTGCAGGACGGACCGTTGGTCAAACCATGGTCCGTCGATCAGGCTAGAGTTAGTGGGTTGACAGTTATTTTTAGGGGTAATTTAGTCTTTTCCTAATTATTTTATCCTAATACTATGTAGTTTTACCCTTCACAAAACCTCTATATAAGTGTTTCAATCCCAAATTTCCCCAAATTGAAATCATTCTCTGAATATCACAAAAGAAGACCTCTAAAATATTTCTCTCTCTAGAAGTTGAAGAAGAAGGGATCAACCTAGGGTTTCAACACAAGTCTTCAATTCCTCCATTGAAGTTAAGCAATTGGCATTGAGGTGTGATAGTTTTTATTCATAGATTCCTTCCCTTCATGGAGTTCCCAAATTCTCCTATTTTCTAAGTTAGAATTCCCCAATTAAGTTAGGGATTTCTTCTATGTTATGGGCTCCTAATTGTTGATCTAGTTGAATGATTTATGACCTATGATGCATGAATTGAGTTAATCTCATGTTTTTATGATGTTATCCCATGAACCTATGTAATTACCATGTTTTCCTTGTTATGAGCATATAATGTGGGTCTTGGATTATGAAAGAAGAGATCAACCTAGGGTTTCAACACAAGTCTCCAATTCCTACATTGAAGTTAAGCAATTGGCATTGAGGTATGATAGTTTTCATCCATGGATTACTTCCATTTATGGAGTTCCCAAATTCTCCTATTTTATAAGTTTGAATTCCCCAATTGAGTTAGGCTTTTCTTCTATGTTATGGGTTCTCCTAATTGTTGATCTAGTTGATTGATTTATGACCTAGGATGTATGAATTGAGTTAATATCATGTTTTTATGATGATCCCCCATGAACCCACATAATTCCTATGTTTTGCAAGTTATAAACAGATAATGTGGGTATTGGATTATGAAATAAGAGTTTTATAAAATCAAGCATGAATTGATGGAATTACATGAATTTATGATGAATTTCTATGAACCCATGTCTAACTTATGTTTTCTAGACATTGATGTTTGAAACAAGGTTTTGAACCTTGAAAGGTGAATTATGGAATTATGCATATTCTTATGAAGTTTATGTAAATATTCTAAGGATGGTTTGAGAGTGAAGTATCAATGATAATGTTGTTGTGTTGTTGAAAGGCTTTTCTCATTTAAACATGAAAGCATGATCGTGAAAGTTTTTCTCACCTAAAATGAACCAATGATTAAGGAGTTATGTAGATGATGAGACAAGAGGCGATTAGCCATGCTTTCTAATTGAGACAAGAGACGATTACCCATAACCTCCAATGTTAAGAGAGGAGGCGATTATCCATGTCGTATGTAGTAAAGACAAGAGAGTATTACTCATGTTCCTTTAAGATCTTAGATGAATATGACTAAGAACTAGTCTGTGGAAGTTAAGCTTAGAACCAAGTGGACAAGTGGCGATTACCCAAGTCCCATGAACTATGTGCCAACATAGGATTGTCTAGATAGACATTATCTAGTGGATCCACAAAAGCTAAAATTTCATGGTCCTTATTGTGGCAAGTAGGACACCTCTTTTCGGTGTGGGGTAGTTAATGGATTCCATGTTGCTAGCTTACATGGTCTTATATGTCAGTTAAGGCTACTTTCCACAAACAAGTAAAGTTATGATGAACCAAGGTTACTTCAAGAAGTATCATAAGTATGTCTCAGGATGATATTCTCTTGCATTGATCATGTTTTATGGCTTATGTTTGCTAACCCTCAAGTTTAATATTTTAGCTTGATCATTGCATGCTTATGAAAATGTCTGATTTTAGCATGATTTAAATGTTTATATGCATGGATATCATACTTGGTTCATGTTTGTGCTAACGTATACTCTTGCCTACATTTCCCCAAATAAAGGGTACGACAGTCAAGGTTCCCAGTTTCAAGGCTAGAGGTTGATTTGAGAGATTCCGAGCTTTGGTTAGTCCTCATGCTTCAAGGACGAATCTTCATTGTTTCCAATTTTTGTTCTTATTTTCAGTTTTGCTCATGTTGTATGGGCTTGGCCCAATTTCATTTGTATGTACCAGATGGCTAATGAGACAAGTGTTTAGACTTCCGCTTTACTTTTATAAAAAACTTTTGGGACTTGAAATGCCGCTCTTTATCTCTTTTGTTCTATTTCTTATGTTATGAATGCTAAGTGGCTTGTATGGGGCCTCTCGGGGTCCTATACGCCATGTTGCGCCAAGGGGCTACCTTGGGTCATGACAAACTTGGTAATCAGAGAAAAATGTTTAGAAAGGTCTTAGGATGTCTCATAAGCCATGTCAAGTAGAGTCTTGTTCATGAGCGAAAGCGCGTCACATTTATGAATAAGAGGCTACAAGATGATTAGGAAACTCTACTTCTTTCATTACTCTAAATTCGTGTGATAGAGTTTAACTCTATAAGGTCTCTCTCCTAATACATATCCGATGCTCTACAAGATATGGCTACTCGAAGAGCTTATGCTAGAAGGATTGCGGAAGAGAATGTGGAACAATAAGCTCCTCCTCAAGCTCCTCAAGTTTCGATCGATTCTTTGGATGAGCAAGTGACTAATGCAGAGTTTAGGGCTACTTTTCAAGTGTTGGCTCAAGTCGTGACTGCTCAAGTCAATAGGGAGATTGCGGTTCCCATGAACCCAAATGTGGGTACGACGACATCTAGAGTGAGGGACTTTACTGGAATGAATCCCATGGAGTTTCATGGTTCTAAGGTTGAGAAAGATCCTCAAGAGTTCATTGATGAGGTTTATAAGATGTTGATGATCATGGGAGTGACGCTGGTGGAAAAGGCGGAGTTGGCCGCTTATCAACTTTAGGGTGTTTCTCAAATATGGTACAACCAATGGAAAGAAGGGAGGCCAAAATATGTGGGTCCTCTCGATTGGGAAAAGTTCAAAGTTGCTTTCCTTGATAGGTTCTTTCCCCTTGAGATGAGGGAGACAAAGGTGCTTGAGCTCATCAACCTTCGTCAAGAAAGTATGAGTGTGAAGGAATATGCTTTGAAGTTCACACAATTGTCTAAATATGCTCCCACAATGGTTGTCGATCCTAGGGCAAAGATGAGTAAATTCATTTTGGGTGTGTCCGAAATGATGGTTAAAGAATGTCGTACCGCCATGATTGTTAATGACATGGACATTTCTCATCTCATGGTTCATTCTCAACAAATCGAAGAGGAGAAACTTAAGGAAAAGTCTAGGGAGACAAAGAGGGTTAAAACCGGTGGTGGTAATTTCTGTCATGCAAGGTCCGATGGACATAGTCATTCTAGATTTAGACAAAGGTTTTCCGGTCAAGGTTCATCCAATGCTCCTACTAGGTACAACAAAGAGAGGGTGTCTAACCCTAAGCCTCAAGGAGGAAATGGTAGTGGGTCCTTATTGCCTACTTGTGCTAAGTGTGGAAGAAAGCATGAGGATAAATGCCTAGCGGGTTCCAATGATTGTTTTGGGTGTGTTAAGATGGACCACAAGATAAGAGATTATCCTTTAGTTGCTAAGAATGAAGGAGATAATTGCCGAAGGGCTCAACCAAATCCTTCATCCATTCCAAGTGGTTTGGGTTCAAATGATCCTAAGCAAAACCGATTCTATGCACTTTAGACTCGTGGTGAGCAAGAGGGTTCTCCCGATGTGGTTATCGGTATGTTGAAAGTCTTCCAACTTGATGTTTATGATTTACTTGACCCCGGTGCTACCTTGTCTTTTGTGACGCCATATGTGGCTAGGACGTTTTATGTTCTTCCGGATGTGTTGTTAGATCCGTTTTTTATCTCTACTCTTGTGGTTGATTCTATTATTGCTAAGAGGGTTTATAGAAAGTGTCCCGTTTCCTTGTCCCATAGAGTTACTCGTTGATTTGGTAGAGCTTGATATGCTAGATTTTGATGTTATCCTTGGTATGGATTGGCTGCACTCATGTTATGCTTCTATTGATTATAGAACTCGAGTAGTCAAGTTTCAGTTCCCAAATGAGCCTATCCTAGAGTGGCATGGGGGAAATTCTATGCCTAAGGGTCAGTTTGTCTGTTGTCTTAAATCTAGAAGATGATTTCTAAGGGTTGCATTTACCATCTAGTTAGGGTGAGGGATGTAGATTCCGAAACCCCTACTCTTGAGTCGGTCCCCGTGGTTAAGGCGTTTCTGGAAGTGTTCCCTGATGATTTACCTGGTATTCCTCCCGAAAGGGAAATAGACTTCAGTATTGACCTTCTCCTAGATACACAACCTATTTCTATTCCTCCTTACCGAATGGCTCCAGCAGAAATAAAAGAATTGAAGGAGAAATTGAAAGATTTGTTGGATAAGGGTTTCATCTGACCGAGTATCTCTCCATGGGGTGCTCCAGTCTTGTTTGTTAGAAAGAAGGATGGTTCTCTCCGTATGTGTATAAACGATCAGCAGTTTAAAAAAGTTGCCATTAAGAATAAGTATCATCTCCGAAGGATAGATGATTTGTTTGACCAACTTCAAGGGGCGGGTTACTTTTCCAAGATTACCTTCGGTTGGGTTATCACCAATTGAGGGTGAAGGAAGATGACATTCTGAAGACGGCTTTTCAAATACAGTATGGTCATTATGAGTTTTTGGTAATGTCATTTGGTTTGACTAATGCTCTGGCGACATTTATGGATTTGATGAATAGGGTGTTTAGACAATACCTTGACATGTTTGTAATAATGTTTATTGATTATATATTGATTTATTCAAGAAGTGAGGATGATCACATCAATCATTTTAGGATTGTGTTGCAAATTCTCAAAGACCAACAACTCTTTGCATAGTTTAGCAAATGTCAATTTCGGCTAAGGTTCGTAGCTTTCCTTGGCCATATTTCTTTAAATAAAGGTATTGAGGTAGATCCTAAGAAGACGGATGCGGTTAAAAGTTGGCCTAGACCTCTATTCCCTTCAGATATTAGAAGTTTCTTAGGTCTACCCGATTATTCTAGAAGGTTTGTTGAAGGGTTCTCTTCGATTGCCTCTCCTTTGACGACTCTAATTCAAAAGAAGGCTAAGTTCATATGGTCCGAAGTATGTTAAGCGGTGCTTAAAAAGTCCGTAGAAGCTTTCTCCCAAGGGGGAGATGGTGTACTTAGATATCAAGCTCGCTTGTGTGTTCCCAATGTAGATGACTTGAGAGAATAAATCTTTTCAGAAGCCCATAGTTCTTGGTATTCCATTCACCCGGGAGCGACCAAGATGTACTGTGATTTGCGAGAGATCTATTGGTTGAATGGGATGAAGAATGATATTGCGGAATTTGTGGCTAAGTGTCCTAATTGCCAATAAGTGAAAGTTGAGAATTAGAAACCGGGAGGTTTATCCCAAGACATTAGCATTCCTACTTGTAATTGGGAAGATTTGAATATGGACTTTATCGTTGGGTTGCCTCGCACCTGGCGTCAACATGACTCGATTAGGGTTATAGTAGATCGGATGATGAAATTGGCTCATTTTATTCCCGTTAAGGTTTCTTATATGGCGGAGGACTATGCTATATTATAGTTGAGGGAAATGGTAAAGTTGCATGGAGTGCCTTTATCCATTATCTCCGATCGTGGTACCCAATTCAGTTCTCAGTTTTGGAAATATTTTCAAAGGGGTCTTGGTCCTTGTGTCAAGCTTAGTACAACTTTGCATCCACAAAGTGATGGGTAAGTGTAGCGCACTATCCAAACCTTGGAAGATATGTTGAGATATTGTGTGATTGATTTCAAGGGTAATTGGGATCACCATTTGCCAATGATCGAGTTTGCCTATAACAAAAGTTATCACTCAAATATTAGTATGGCTTCATTTGAGGCTCTTTATAGTAGGGGGTGTAGATCTCTTATAGGTTTGTTTGAGGTGGGTGGAGTTGCCTTGATAGGACCCGAGTTAGTACATGAGGCCATGGGAAAAGTTTGACTCATTAGAGGAAGGTTGAAAATGGCTCAAAGTCGGCAAAAGTCATATGCCGATGTTAGAAGAAGAAATCTTGAGTTTGATGTCCATGACTGGGTTTACTTGAAAATTTCACCCATGAAGGGTGTAATGAGGTTTGGTAAGAAAGGGAAGCTTAATCGCCATTATGTAGGCCCATATCAAATTTTGAGGTGTGTTGGTAGGGTTGCTTATGAACTAGAATTGCATACTGAATTGGAATCGGTGCATCCGGTTTTCCATGTCTCTATTTTGAAGAAATGTGTTGGAGATTCAACATCTATAGTTCCCTAGGAAGGTTTGGGAGTTAAGGAGAACCTTTCTTATGAAGAAGTTTCGATTGAGATTTTGGACCGACAAGTCAAGAAGTTGTGCCACGACCCAGGAGTACCCCGTAGTCGTAACATGGAGTACTTGACCTCGAAGGGGTCTCATACAAGCCCTTAGCATAATCATAACATAAGACCATAGAAAAGTATGGGAAAATTGAAAACTTCTTTAAAACCATATAATTGAAAACATTTTCATAAGCGAACGGAAGTCTTTACTAAACCTTTGTCTCAAACCATCTATTTAACTCTTGAATACAAGTCTTGGGATGCAGCCCATATAAAAGTCTAAAACGTAAGGAAATGAGATAAAGGGAACATAATGGGTTTGTCCTCGAAGCTATGAGGACTCACCAAAATCTTCAACTCTTCTTGCTTCTTAAGAACCTAGCCTCCAAAGTAACTCAACCTCCGAAACCCTACATTTGATTAGAATGTAGGCAATATGCGTTAGTACAAAATGTACCAAGTATTAAAGCTAGCACAACATCATTAGAGCATCTCAAAATGGTTAGTCAACATAAGACATAAGCATAAGAGATAATAACATAGTCATAACATAATCATCATAGTCATAGCATGGTCTCCAACATAAGCATCATATAACATAAGTCAACATAAGACATAGTTAATGAGCATAGGAGATAAGTCATAATCATATAAGTATAATTGACTCTTAGTCATCTATACCATAATAGCACCATTCTCAAGAAACTTAAAAAGCATACAAGTGCAAAGCTAGAATAGCATCCCATAATACCACCCAAGCCAAGTACCCCTTTTTGGTCATGCTAAACATGGTCTATATGCATGGTCTAAGTCTTTAAGCTTTTCTACCATAAGGGCAACATACTTCTAAGTAACCTCAAAGCACACTTGTGCAATGCATGAAAGGCATCCCATACTACCCTACACACTAAGCATAACCTTGAAATAATCTTACTCATATTCACCCTACTTTGGTCTTACTATCTTCATATAGACAAGGGAACTACAACCTCTAGTCAATCATATCTTGGAAGGCAACTATAGCAACAACCCAAGCTAAGTCTATACTATGTGTGGGAACCCTTCATACCTAGCCTTAAGTCATACTTGTGCAATGTATAGATAACATCCATACTACTACCCACACTAAGTATTCCTTTAGACTCTAATGAATGTTCACTAGGTGGGGACTAGTCCCTCTATTCTATTTACCTCTTCAAGACTACCAAGGAATAACCCCCTAATAGGCTAGACCATGCTATCATCTTACTAACATAACTTGGTTAAGGTAAGCTATCTACCTTGAAAGATACACTATCATGTAAGTCCAAGCTATTCTAGGAAAGGTACAAGTGTCCTATCCTAGCTACAATGAAATAGTCCTAGACCAACTAAGTCTTGCTACCCTTACAAGTATACCATGAGACAAATACAAGCTAACATTACAAGTATACCATGATACAAATACAAGATACCCTTAGGAGAGTATGATTCTCAATCCTAAGCTATCCTTAGGAGAGTATGAGTCTTCAATCCCAAGATACCATGACTAACCTAAGTCAAGCTACCCTTAGGGGAGTATGGATCCTCTATCCCAAAGTTACCATGAAATAGTCTTGTCAAAACCAAGTCATGCTACCATGAAGGTATCCTAGCAATGCTAGTTCAAGCTACCCTTAGGAGAGTATAAATCCTCAATCCTAGGCTACCATGACTACTCCTAACTCATGCTACAATGAAATGCATTTTTCAATGGCAAGTCAAGATATATCTTTGAAGAGTATAGATCCTCCATCCTAAGCTATCAGCCTTGGTATTATCCTACTAACCAAGCTATACATGGAGGGATCATACATCACAACTTCAAGCGATTCTAGTCTAACATGCCTTGATTCATTTTAGGTTATTAAGCCAACCTAGAATCCTTTTATGTGAGAGAACCTTGGATCTCCTATTATCTTTATGCCTAAGTGTGTAAGAGAGAAGCAATCCACAACACAATTGCATAATATTGTCTTTACCCCATAGCCCTAACATTGTTGGCTACATGCCCTAATTTCAAGTTTAATTGCATTCATGCCAAAATTACAAGCTATTCTATCACATTCTTTACTATTAAGTGATTCTAGTCATAATTGATTCATAAAGGTTCAATTCTAACTTTACAAGTCAAGATGTTTCCTATTCAATAAAGTCTAGTTCAATTCATGATTATATGATCCTAACCTTGATCAATTAGTATACATGACATTGATTTAGGAAGATCACCTTTGAACCTTCAACTTTGCCTCTAATGGCATAAACCCAAAATTATCACATTCATCAATTTAGATTAGGGTTTACCATAGAAATCACTTGAATTCATCATAATATCACTAAACAAAGCTAAATAAATCATAATTGGGTGTTATCCACTAGATTGGAATCATACCCAAACCCTATCCACAATGTAAGCACAACCCTAGCTAGAATTGGGTTTTTTTGACATCACAATTTGGGGAAAACTAAGGGGGATCTATGGGGGAAGAACCCATATATGAATTAGATAAACATACCTCTTTTCAAATACCTAAACAAAGCTTGAATCAATGGTGAATTCCACCCTAGCTGCTGCCCCTCTTCTTCTTCTTCTTTGCTTCTAGAGAGAGAAATATTTGAGAGGAAGTGGGTTCTTTAGATGAATGAGTTAATGACTTAGTTTAGGGTCTTATTAGGCTTATATCGGTAGCTAATTAACTAACTAAATGACATACCTTAACCCTTAATTAATAACTTAATTAATTCCCAAACCCCCTTACCTAAAACTAAAAGTCCAAAAACTGTTAAGACCTACGGACCCCCTCCTACGGACCGTAGGTGGGGTGACGGCTCGTAATGTTCACTTCGTAGGTGAGTACTGTGGCTAATAAGGCATTCCAGCATTAGGCCTTGACCTATGACCAAGAGATACGGGGCTTGAGTTGACCTACGCCCCGTAGGTGCCCAAACGTAGCTCACCAAAAATGCAGATTTTAGGGACTGTTTTGGGGTCCTCCTCAAGGACCCCTTTGGTTTGTCCTTGGGGAGTCGTACCCGGACGTTTAACCCCTAAAAACCTCATTGTAAGTACGGGAGTCGTTTTTACAACGTTTAATCCTCATACGACACTCCAAACTTCTTAGAAAAGGCTCTAGAACTTACTAGTTGAACTTGCTAATTTCCGGGGTGTTATATTATCCCCCCTTGGGATCATTCGTCCTCGAATGACGATTCTAAGCACTCCTTAATGTCAAAAATCTAAGCTAGCAGCCCATTATGCATGCACTACATCTAAATGCATACAACCAAGGGAGAAAACTTTGATTCCAATTTAAACACATTCAATGCAACACAAGGGAGTAGGGACTACTTCTACCAACCCAAAATGCATGAAACTCTATATCTACTCATTTTCAAGGAGGAACTAACATATCCTAGGTAAAACATGCTCAACACACACTCATGGAGCCTAAATGCAAATTTCTTCTCATAAAGCATTCATTCAAGGAGGAACCTTTCATCTTCAAAAACTAAGGCATGCTCATAATCAACTCATGAAGTCTATATGCAAATCTACTCAATGCACTAAAACATGAGGAAACAATGCAAATAAGTCATTTCTAACAAGACCTAAGAATTTTCATGAAAATGCATATAAGAAAATCATGGCAACACATAAAGCACACAATAATCCTACTAGGTAGGCACACCATCTCTCCCTTGGGAGTAAGCCTACACAAACTCTTCTAAACATCATACGTAACATAAAGACAACAATGAAGCATCATTAATACTAAAGACAGCATCATAGTCCAACATAAAAAGTTACCAAAGACAAGAAATCCAGAAATTTACTAAAGCATGAAACACATACCGGAAGGGGACATGAGGAGATCACTCTTGATCTTCTCTAGATTGGAAAGCATAAAATCTATTCTTCTTTTGAGGTTCCACATCCCCACTACTAGAGGCAACTTGCTTACCTTCTCTCCTTGTAACCTTAGCCTTAGGGCAATCTTTCATCATGTGGCCACTCTCACCACAACTAAAGCAACCCTCTCTACCGGCGAAACACCTACCCTCATACCTCTTACCACACCTAGCACAAACGGGCCATAGAGACTCATTACTTATCCCTTGGGGTCTAGGGGTAGACAACCTCCCTCCCTTATGCTTAGGATCATTAGAAAAACCTTGTCTGGAAAATGTTTGTCGATTCTTAGAACTACCATGCCCATCGGACCCATCATGAAAGGACTTATCACTATCCATCCTAGACCTCTTTTTCTCCCTAGATTTATCTTCCTTGAGTTTTTCATTTTACATTTGTTCGACATGAATCATGAGGTGTGAGATATCCATATAATCAACAAACATTGCCGTACGACATTCTTTGGCTACCATGTCGGACACACCCGACAAAAACCTATTCATCTCATCTCTCGGATTTGACACTATGGATAGAGCATACTTAGACAAAAGAGTAAACTTCAAGGCATACTCTTTGACACTCATGTTACCTTGATTAAGATTGATGAACTTTTCCATCTTGGCCTCCCTCAACTCCTGGGGAAAGAACCTATTTAGAAATTCCTCCTTAAATATCTCCAAACCTATGGGACCCGCTTCTACCGGCCTATTATCTTTCCAATGCTCATACCAAATTTGGGCAGCATCTTTCAATTGATAAGAAGCTAGTTCCTCTTTCTCTATAGAAGTCACACCCATGATAGCAAGTGTCCTGTTAACCTCTTCTATGAACCCATTTGGATCTTCTTCCACCTTGGTGCCACTAAACTCCGGAGGGTTCATCCTGAAAAACTCCCTTACCCTAGAAGAACCCATCCCCTTTATAGGGTTTTCCGGAGCCACCACCTCTCTATTGGCTTGCGCCGTCATGGCTTGAGCCAACAATTGCATAGAAGCCCTAAACTCCGCAAGAGTGACATTCTCAATCGGAGGGTCATTTGGAGCTTGAGGAGGAGCTTGGTTTGGAACTTGTGTAGGAACCTCTTGTTCTCCATTGTCTTCCTCATCCCTCATAGCATTAGCCCTAGTATTAGCCATAACCTGAAAAAACCATAGGGCAAAGGTTTGGAGAAATACCTACTAGATCTAAACTCTATAGCACGACTTAGAGAATGAAGAAATGAGATTTCCTAAGCATCTAATAGCTTCCTATTCATAAATGTGGCGCCTTCACATTTATGAACATGACCCTACTAGACGTGGTTTGAGACAATCCTAGAACCATTTTAAACCTTGTGCTCTGATTACCAAGTTTGTCACGACCCAGGGGTACCCCCTAGACGTAACATGGCGTACTTGACCCTGAAGGGGTCTCATACAAGACCTTAGCATAATCATAACATAACATCATAGAAAGGTATGGGAAAATTTTAAACTTATTTAAAACCATACAATCGAAAACATTTTCATAAGCAAACGGAAGTCTTTACTAAACCTTTGTCTCAAACCATCTATTTAACTCTTGAATACAAGTCTTGGGACGCAGCCCATATAAAATTCTAAAACATAAAGAAATGACATAAATGGAAAATAATGGGTTTGTCCTCGAAGCTATGAGGACTCACCAAAATCTTCAACTCTTCTTGCTTCTTAGGAACCTAGCCTCCAAAGTAACTCAACCTCCGAAACCCTACATTTGATTAGAATGTAGGTAATATGTGTTAGTACAAAATGTACCAAGTATGAAAGCTAGCACAACATCATAAGAGCATCTCAAAATGGTTAATCAACATAAGACATAAGCGTAAGAGATAATAACATAGTTATAACATAATCATCATATTCATAGCATGGTTTCCAACATAAGCATCATATAAACATAAGTTAACATAAAACTTAGTTAATGAGCATAGGAGATAAGTCATAATCATATAAGCATATTTGGCTCTTAGTCATCTATACCATAATAGAACCATTCTCAAGAAACCTCAAAAGCATACAAGTGCAAAGCATTAATAGAATCCCATAATACCACCCAAGCCAAGTACCCCTTTTTGGTCATGCTAATCATGGCCTATATGCATGGTCTAAGTCTTTAAACTTTTCTACCATAAGGGCGACATACTTCTAACTAACCTCAAAGCACACTTGTGCTATGCATGAAAGGCATCCCATACTACCCTCCACACTAAGCACAACCTTGAAATAATCTTATTCATATTCACCCTACTTTGGTCTTACTATTAGCTATCTTCATATAGACAAGGGAAATACCACCTCTAATCAATCATATCTTGGAAGGCAACTATAGCAACAACCCAAGCTAAGTCTATACTATGTGTGGGAACCCTTCAGACCTAGCTTTAAGTCATACTTGTGCAATGTATAAATAGCATCTCGTACTACTACCCACACTAAGTATTCCTTTAGACTATCAAGAATGTTCAGTAGTTAGGGACTAACCCCTCTATTCTATTTACCTCTTCAAGGCTACCAAGGAATAACCTCCTAATAGGCTAGACCATGCTATCATCTTACTAACATAACTAAGTTAAGCTAAGTTATCTACCTTGGAAGATACACTATCATGCAAGTTCAAGCTATTCTAGGAAAGGTACAAGTGTTCTATCCTAGCTACGATGAAATAGTCCTAGACCAACTAAGTCATGCTACCCTTACAAGTATACCATGATACAAATACAAGCTACCCTAAGGAGAGTATGATTCTAAATCCTAAGCTATTATTAGGAGAGTATGAGTCCTCAATCCCAAGCTACCATGGCTAACCTAAGTCAAGCTACCCTTGAGGTGCATCTTTCAATACAAAGTCAATCTACCCTTAGGAAAGTGGATCCTCTATACCAAAGCTACAATGAAATAGTATTGGCCAAACCAAGTCATGCTACCATGAAGGCATCCTAACAATGCTAGTTCAAGCTAACCTTATGAGAGTTTTAATCCTAAATCCTTGGCTACCATGACGACTCCTAATTCATGCTACCATAAAATGGATTTTTGAATGGCAAGTCAAGCTATATCTTAGGAGAGTATAGATCCTCCATCCTAAGCTATCAACCTTGGTCTTATCCTACTAAGCCAAGCTATACATGAAGAGATCATACCTCACAACTTCAAGCTATTCTAGTCTAACATGATTTGATTCATTTTAGGTTATTAAGCCAACCTAGAATCCTTCTACGTGAGAGAGCCTTGGATCTCCTAGCATCTTTATGCCTAAGCGTGTAAGAGAGAAGCAATCCACAACACAATTACATAATATTGGCTTTACCCCCAAAGCCCTAACATTGTTGGCTACAAGCCCTAATTTCAAGCTTAACTTCATTCATGTCTATATTACAAGCTATTCCATCACATTCTTTACTACTAAGTGATTCTAGTCATAATTGATTCATAAAGGTTCAATTCTAACTTTACAAGTCAAGATCTTTCCTATTCAATAAAGTCTAGTTCAATTCATGATCATATTATCCTAACCTTGATCAATTAGTATACATGACATTGATTTAGGAAGATCACCTTTGAACCTTCAACTTTGCCTCTAAAGGCATAAGCCCATAATTATCACATTCATCAATTTAGATTAGGGTTTACCATAGAAATCACATGAAATCATCGTAATATCACTAAGCAAAGCTAAATCAATCATAATTGGGTGTTTTCCACTAGATTGGAATCATACCCAAACCCTACGCACAATGTAAGCACAAACCTAGCTAGAATTGGGTTTCTTTGACATCACAATTGTGGGAAAACTAAGGGGTCTCTATGGTTGAATAACCCATAGATGAATAATATAAACATACCTCTTTTAAAAGCCCTAAACAAATCTTGAATCAATGGTGAATTCGACCCAAGCTGCTGCCCCTCTTCTTCCTCTTTGCTTCTAGAGAGAGAAATATTTGAGAGGAAGTGGGTTCTTTAGATGAATGAGTTAATGACTTAGTTTAGGGTCTTATTAGGCTTATATAGGTGTATAATTAACTAACTAACCGACCTACCTTAATCCCTAATTGATAACTTAATTAATTCCCAAACCCCCTTAACTATAACTAAAAGTCCAAAAACTGTTAAGACCTACGGACCCCCTCCTACGGACCGTAGGTGGGGTGATGTCTCATATTATTCACTTAGTAGGTGAGTAATGTGGCTAAGAAGGCAGGCAAGATTCAGGCCTTGACTATGACCAAGAGCTACGGGGCGTGAGTGGACTTACGCCCCGTAGGTTCCCAAATGTTGCTCACCAAAAATGCAGATTTTAGGGACTGTTTTGGGGTCCTCCTCAAGGACACCTTTGGTTGGTCCTTGGGGAGTCGTACCTAGACGTTTCACCCCTAAGCACCTCATTATAAGTACGGTAGTCATTTTTATAACCTTTAATCCTCATACGACACTCCAAACCTCTTACAAAAGGCTCTAGAACTTACTAGTTCAACTTTCTAATTTCTAGGGTGTTACAAGTTGAGAAACAAAGAAGTTGCTTCCATGAAAGTATTGTGGAGGAATCAGTTAGTTGAGGGTGCTACTTTGGTGGCCAAGGCCTATATGATGTCCTGATATCCTCATCTATTTCCTTCTACTCCTAGTCTAGCTTGAGGTATTGAGTTCCTCATGGTTTAGTCTTTTGGTGTCATATGTATTAGATATTCCCATTATTTCCTCATTTATGCATGTTCATGAAAAGCTTAAGTTTTGAGTAAATGAGTCAACTTGATTAATTCGTACATGTTTATGTGCGTTTGAAGTATGAGTTGCATATAGACTTCATAATATGATGTTTTGAACATGCTTTAGCTTGGAGTTGATGTTTCCTCCTTGGATATGTGCATTTCTGTGATTGGTTGCATGTTGGGATGTTAGGTTAAGTTCCTACCTTCCTTATGATGTCTTGAATCTCATTCGAGGATGAATGATCTCAAGGGGAGGATAATGTAATACCTCAAATTCGAGAGAAGGGAAAATTTCAATTTTCAAAAATGCCTGGCGCCATCCAATGGAGGCCAACCACGGCCCGTGGACTGAACCTTGGACTGTAGGTCTGGTATGTGGCCAACCAAATCTGCCTAGAAAATAACGAACCACGACCTGGACCAACAGACCGTCATTGGGTCCATGGTCCGTGGATCAAGGCCTCAATTTCGAACTTCTGAAACAAATGACAGATGTGCAGGACGGATCGTCGGTCAAACCATGGTCTGTCGATCAGGCTGTCCTTAGTAGGTTGGCAGATATTTTTAGGGACAGTTGGGTCTTTTTCTACTTATTTCATCCTAATACTATGTCATTTTACCCTTCACCAAAACCCCTATATAAGTGTTTTAATCACAAATTTTCCCAAATTGAAATCATTCTCTCAAATTCACAAAAGAAGACCTCTCAAATATTTTTCTCTCTAGAAGTTGAAGAAGAAGGGATCAACCTAAGGTTTCAAGACAAGTCTCCAATTCCTCCATTGAATTTAAGAAATTGGCATTGAAGTATGATAGTTTTCATGCATGGATTCCTTCCATTCATGGAGTTCCCAAATTCTCCTATTTTTGAAGATAGAATTCCCCAATTGAGTTAGAGTTTTCTTCTATGTTATGGGTTCTACTAATTGTTGCTCTAGTTGGTTGATTTTTGACCTATGATGCATCAATTGAGTTAATCTCATGTTTTTATGATGATCCCCCATGAACCCATGTAATTCCCATTTTCTCCAAGTTATGAGCATATAATGTGGGTCTTGGATTATGAAAGAAGAGTTTTATGAAATCAAGCACAAATTGACAGAATTACATGAATTTATGATGAATTTCTATAAACCCATGTCTAACTTATGTTTGCTAGAAATTGATGATTGAAAGTGGGTTTTGAACCTTGAAAGGTGAATTATGGAATTATGCATATTCTTATGAAGTTTATGTAAATGTTCTAAGGATGCTTTGAGAGTGAAGTATCAATGATAATGTTGTTGTGTTGTTGAAAGACTTTTCTCATATACACATGAAAGCATGATTGTGAAAGGTTTTCTCACCTAAAATGAACCAATGATTAAGGAGTTATGTAAATGATGAGACAAGAGGCGATTACCCATGCTCTCTAATTAAGGCAAGAGGCAATTACCCATGACCTCCAATATTAAGACAAGAGGCGATTACCCAGGTTATATGAAGTAAAGACAAGAGGCGATTACCTATGTTCCTTTAAGAGCTAAGATGAATATGACTAAGAACTAGTCCGTGGAAATTAAGATTAGAACCGAGTGGAGAAGTGGCGATTACCCAAGTCCCATAAACTATGTGCCAACATAGGATTGTCTAGATAGACATTAGCAAGTTGTTCCACAATAGCTAGAAGTTTATGGGTCTTACTGTAGCAAGTAGGGCACCTCTTTTCGGAGTTGGGTAGACACTGGATTCCATGTTTCTAGCTCACATGGTCTTATATGTTGGTTAAGGTTACTTCCCACAAACAAATAACGTTATGATGAACCAAGGTTACTTAAACAAGTATCATAAATATGTCTCAAGATGATATTCAATTGCATTGATCATGTTTTATGGCTTATGCTTTCTAACCCTCAAGTTTCATATTTTAGCTTGATCATGAAAATTCCCAATTTTAGCATGATTTCAATGTTTATATGCATGGCTATCAGACTTGGTACATATTTGTACTAACGCATACTCTTGCCTATATTTCCTCAAATGTCAGGTCCGACAGTCAGGGTTCTCAGTTTCGTGGCTAGAGGTTGATTTGAGAGATTCCGAGCTTTGGGGAGTCTTCATGCTTCGAGGATAGATCTTCATTGTTTCCAGTTTGTTTTCTTATTTTCAATTTTGGACATGATGTATGGGCTTGGACTAATTTCATTCGTATGTAATAGATGGCTAATGAGACAAGTGTTTAGACTTCCGGTTTACTTTTATAAAAAACTTTTGAGACTTGAAATGTTGTTCTTTATCTCTTTTGGTCTTATTCTGATTTTATGAATACGAAGTGGCTTGTACAGGGCCTCTAGGGGTGTAACGACCCTCAAAATGAAGTAGGGTAAACTAGAGCCTCACATGGGTTTTATGCATTAATAACTTATTAAAATAATGAAGAATAGCTTTTTTAGTCAGTTTTAAAGAGTTTGGAAGTCAAACGTCAAGGGACGACCAAGACGTTCGGAAACTAGTCTTTTACATGTTGGTGTGTTCTAGTATGTTGTTCATGTTTTTATGTGTTGTTTGGAGTCTAAAATCAGTGGAGGTGACCCTAGTGTCTTAATAAATATTTTTAGGGTCAAAACGTTCAGGTACGACTCCCCGGGACCACCCTAACGGTCCCCGAGGACGACCCAAACCCTTGGCCAAACAAGCTGCTAAGGTAGCTTGAAGTTGCTCATGAAGGGAGCATGTCCGCGTCGCGAACTAGCTCCACCAAGGGCCAAAAGTTTGGTCCACGTCGCTTACATGTCGCGAATTCTACTGTCTCAAAATTTAATTTATGAAACTTGTGGGAACACCACCGCGTCGCGAACTTGTTTCCTAAGGAAATCTGCGAAAATAAAACTCAAGTTTGACTTGTTTAAAAGGTCTAACTAAGTGAGGGGTAGTCTGGGGAATAATTATAAACGGTTGATCTACCTATTTTAGGGTATTTTAAGTTGGTTAAAACCCCAAAACCTAGAATTAGACCCCATTCTTCAGATTGACCCTTCCCTCTCAAAATAGATTTTCTCAAAAACTCCATTGAAGACCATGTGAAGTTTAAGCTAGAAGATGGGTTTTCAACTGATTTATTCTTCAATTTCATGGGTCTTCAATAATTAAGGTATGGTAACTCTTGATTCTTGAATAACCTCTCATTCAAGGAGTGCTATCAAAGATTTTCAAAAGAGATTCAAAGACCAAAATTCCCAATTTTCAATCCAAACATCGGTCCCTTGTCAAGCGATTTTCTAAATCATTCTATTGATGAATTAATGTAGAATTAAGGTTTTTTTTAGATAATTTTCAAAGGAATTCTTGAAAAACCCATGAGCCCCAAATTCTCAAAAAATTGGCCTATGATGTGGGTCTTTGTGAATATGATCTCTATTGGTGAAATTATGTTTAGATTAGATTGTATTGATGTTTCCTATGATTATCTATACTTATTCATGTTGAATTGTTGGTATATTGATGATTTGAGAATTATGGCCTTATGGGCAAAGTTATGGGTTGATCCCTTTGTTTATAGAATTGTATTTAGATTATGTTTATGTTATTGAATTACATTGTTGATTCCTATTTCTATCTAAGTCAATTGATTATGAATCGTTGAGGATTGATCCATGGTGATCATGACTTGGAGAATTGGTAAGTTTGCCTAACTTCTAGTCTATAGTATGAGAATTGATGTTGTGTGGTTTGGTCCACTTATGGTGGTGGTGTTTACTTCTTTTCTACCTATGCATGTTGAGATCATGGCCTTGAAGGCAATATATGTGAAGTGAATTGATGATTATGATGCATATATTTATGATGTTGTGCTATGAAGGTTATGTATGAAATCCACAATGCTAGCTTGATGTTTAAAGTGTGTTGATGATAAGGAGTATAATGTGAATGTTAATGTTAGGGATAAGGTGTGGTATACATGCTTGATTATGTAAAGTACTATTGTGGAATGACCCGTACCGATATGAATGTTTGATCATATACATGTTAGGAGTACCTGTTCAATGTTGAATGTGTCCTTGTCTCCTATGATGAAATGTGGGTGTGTGGTCTAGAATTCATAAAGGCTTTATATGTGAATTGCTCATGATTTGGAGACATTGTGAATGTGTTGTAATCTCTTGAAGGGAAGTGCACTCAATGTCAATGTTGTTGCTATTATGTCACTATAAGGACCAATATGCACACACACTCTACATGTATAGCTATGAATATGATGTGTTATATCTTATTATGCATGCAAAGTGTATGATTAGCAAGGTATGAATATGTGTTGTATAAAGGTGTTTATGTGAAAGGCTTTTCTCACATATGTACACACACATGAATGAATGAATAAGGTTTATGATAATCTAGTGAAAGTGAGTCTCTTGAATGGTTTCCTCAATTGTACTCTAAACTTGACTATGTTATGAATATGGTATGACTATGTGACAGGTCATTCTCACATAATGTAGGTTCTATGATGAAAGGTCATTCTAATCTTAGAGACCTTTGAGCTATGTGATATGAGGGATTAAGTCCCTAAAGCCTATTTTATGAACTAATGTTAAATAAAGGCTTAAAGATGTTTAAAAAGGGAGTTGGAGCTTAGCACCGAGTGAACATGAAAAATGAGAGTGGGGGCTTCACGTTTAGCATGTTCGGCTTCCCACAAGAGAACCTACACGTTTAGCAAATCCGGGTTCCCAACATAGATGTTATCTCATAAGATGGAAACCTCCACGCTTAGTAAGTCAAGGTTTTCTAGTAGCAATCTCCTTGTTCCATAACTATGTGCCACCGTAGGTATTAGCTTAGTAGATCCACTAGATAGTTATTATGTATGTACGTCCTACCTTGGCAAGTAGTACCCTCTCTTTTTGGTATGGGAGTAGAACACCCGATTCATGAACTATGATAAGAATATGAACTCTAGTCATGATTTCTTGGAGAGTTACTTAGTGTAGGTAGGACTATGGACCCTACTTATGCATTGCACAAGTGTACTCTAAGAGAGGTTATGATTAGGCTCTTTATGTAATGAAGACTGTGGTCTATGTATGTTAATATGAAAGCATGTTAAGGTTGACTGTACTTATGTCAAGACATGAAGTATGATTATGCATGCGAATTACTCTTATGACTTTTTAATGGTTTTGTTAGTATATATGAGGGTATGGGACTCCATGTGTACATTGCACAAGTGAGCTTGTGAAGGGGTTGTGAGGGTGGTTTATCTATGATATGAACTAAATGAGTTATGACTAATGATGTAGTAAAGGAATGAGTCCTTATATGATGTTTTGAAGTATGATGGTCTTATGTCTAATGTTAAATCAAGATGTTATGACTTGTTGAATATGATGTGCCTAGTCTATGGTGGATTCCTAGGAACACTTGGTGTGAGTAGTATTATGGGATTCTACTTGCACATTGCACTAGTGTGACTTAGGGGTTGTCTTAGGTGATGGTTCCTATATGAAGACTATGTCTTATGGTGTGCTTATGAGTCTATGAATATATGTGGTTGGATTGATGAATGTTATATATAAGTTCACCTTTGGTAACCTTAAGGTGATACATTGTACCAAGTATTCCCTAAGGGTTGCTTGAGGGAATGAGTTCAGATAAAGAGGAAGGTAATGTATTGTATGCATTGAATGTGCCTAAAATGTTTTAAGTGGCTCTATGTGATAATATGAATGGTTTTCATGTGTATGATGATGTATGTGGTTTATATGTGCCTAATGTACTAAATGTTCTTGAAGTTTCTCTAAAAAGTCATGATGCATGGTTTCCAACTAAATGTCCCTTTTAAAAGCATGTTTTTGCATGGTTATCATACTTAGTGCATTCTTGTACTAACTCCATTCTTCATAATCTTTTGACACCAAATGTAGATGGTGGTGGCTAAAGGGACTTTCCTAGAAGTGATGAGCTTGGCGTACTATTCCCATGTCCGGGTGTGTCTTTAAAGATTCAAGGACCTTTATGTTAAAGAGTTTCTTTAAGTTCTATGTACTAGATAGTAGTTTCTTTTGTATTATAAGGGTTGTGTCCCTCTTGTGTTGTAGTCATGTTTTAAGATGGCTACCTTGAGACGTAGTACTTTGCTTTTGTATTAAAGGTTTAAATGAGGTGCCATTTAAGTCTTGTGTTATACGATGAAAAAGTTTTAAATTTTCTGCTATTTTTTAATGATAAATGCTATGACGAATGCTAAGGGCTTGTATAAGACCTCCGAGAGGTCGAATACGCCGATAA
>NW_006238929.1:3435359-3436605 GCF_000226075.1 Solanum tuberosum
AAGTTTCTCTAAAAAGGCATGATGCATGGTTTCCAACTAAATGTCGTTTTATGAGTATGTTTTGCATGGTTATCATACATAATGCATTCTTGTACTAAGACCATTTTTCTTCATTTTTTCTTACACCAAGTGTAGGTGATGGTGACTAAAGGGTCTTTCCTAGAAGTGATGAGCTTGGCTTACTATTCCCAAGTTCGGGTGTGTCCTTAAAGATTCAAGGACCTTTATGTTAAAGAGTTTCCTTAAGTTCTATGTACTAGATAGTAGTTTCTTTTGTATTGTAAGGGTTGTGTCCCTCTTGTGTTGTAGTCATGTTTTAAGATGGCTACCTTGAGACGTAGTACTCCAATTTTTGTATTAAAGGTTTAATGAGGTGACTTTTATGTCTTGTGTTATATTATGAAAAAGTTTTAAATTTTCCGCTATTTTTCTATGATAAATGCTATGAAGAATGGTAAGGGTTGTATAAGACCTCCGAGAGGCTGAATACGCTGGTAACGTCTAGAGGGTTCTCTCGGGTTGTTACAAACTTGGTATCAGAGCATAAGGTTGTGAAAATGGTCTTAGGATTCAACATCTCATTAGCAACATCTAGCAGAGTATTGCTTATCGGTGTGAGTCGCGATACATCTATGAGCGAGAGGCTATAGGACGATAGAAGTTTCACTTTCTTCATTACTCTTTTGTCATGCCGTAGAGATTAAATCTATATGATCTCCCTCTCTTATTTTCCCTTGTCTGGTGGTCTTCTAGATGTGATTACTTGGAAGGGGTGATGTTGCAAGGATCGAGGGAAGAAACAGTGAGTTTTAATGCTTATTATGATGTGGTGACTATATGAGTATATATGAAGGTAGATTTGGAAATCGTATAGTGATGCCAATCATGGCTATGTGTGACCTATGAGGTTGGAAGCATTACATTGAAAATGTTGTATGGTGGTGTAGTTCTCGTATGATAAGAGTCGTATGGTAAGAATGAAATCCTTTTTAGGACGATGAGTTGCTTTATGGTGATGGGTAATGATAGTAGAAAGTCATGGTGTAGATTTGAGGAGTTTTGAAGGAATGTGGTAACTAGTGTGAGTTGAAAGTTTCTATTTTTCTTATGAGTGATGCTTCATAGTTTTCCTTATGTGAATCAGAGTTCTTGTGTAGGCTTGCCCATATAGTGGAAAAAGGGGCTTTGTTCCATGAGTTAGGATAGTGTTTTGCTCTAAGGTTAACTTGGAGAGTTGCATGCACCC
>NW_006238929.1:3436713-3438809 GCF_000226075.1 Solanum tuberosum
CTTTCTTGAGTTCTCCATGTTGAGAACCACTTTGGGTGATAGATATGAAGTGGAGTGGTATAGATACTCATTTTTTTTTGGATTCTTGAAATCCTCACCTAAGGGAGTATAGTGAAGATTTAGTGGAGAATGGTTCCTACTTTAGAGATGAAGGAGGTAATGATTAAAGGAGTTTGCATAACTTGATCCCAAGATGGGGGACATTGTGCTGAATTGGTAAGCGATAGTTCTCTTGGTTACTTTAATGTGATCTTAGATGGGTTTACCCTAAGTGGGGGATGATGAGTGAGTAGTAAGGTTGTTGATATCCTTATCTTTTCCTTCTATTCTTACTCAAGCTTGAGACCAAAGAGTTCCTAGTAGCTGGTTCATGTTTTGGAGTCTTACATATGATTATGAGTTACATGATCTCCGTATGTTATGCATGTCCTAGAAGACACTATGTTATGCATGTTTTGAAGGATTCTTATTACATAAAAAATGGAATTTTAGTAATAGAAATTCCTGTTTCTCATGTCAATATGCATCTTTATACGATGAATGCACTCTTGACTTCATGAGGAAGAAAGTATGAGCATGCTTAGGTTAGGAGTTGAGAATTTCTCCTTAAATGAATTGACCTTTGTGTAATTCTTGCTTAAGAGTTTATGATGCCATGTGTGTATGTTGTGACTAGGAGAAGGTAGTCCCTCCTTGAACATAACTAAATATGGTAATGCCATGTATGTTCTCGATAGTATGATGATTAAATGATAAGACTAGTAGATGATCTATAATCCTCAAGTTTGGGTGCAACTAGTATGAATTGCTTAATTGCCTCATGAGTGGAAATGTTGATCATGTCTATGTGTGCATTTGAAAGCCATTGCATATTGGACCCTATGATGATATAAAAAGGGTATATATCATGTCATGATTAGGAGAAGGTAGTTCCTCCTATGAACATGAGAAGGGCCTATGTGGTTGATGCACTATTAGTCGGTGAATAAAGTTTTTACTTGCTTGTGTTGCATGAGTTGATTTGAAGTGCATGCTTAAATGATTTCTTATGATAAAGTTGCATAATGTGCTTTAATAAGATAGCTGCATGTTGTGTTTCTTTGGTGTTTGGAATGAGAATGATGATTTGGAGAAGGAAGTTCCTCCAATGAAATGGGA
Organism: Solanum tuberosum; assembly: GCF_000226075.1. Lineage (NCBI taxonomy): Eukaryota > Viridiplantae > Streptophyta > Magnoliopsida > Solanales > Solanaceae > Solanum > Solanum tuberosum. Next base: position 3,437,872 of record NW_006238929.1, read on the forward strand.
AATAATAAAGTTGATGCATAAGGAGTTGGTAGATGTGTTGCTACTTTCCTGAATTGCACAATGTTGTTTTGAGCCTTTTATGTGGGGTTGATATTCCTCCTTGATGTGTGCTCTTATGTCGATATTGTATGTTGTGTATTGTGAGCTGCTAGTTGGGTCATTGAGTCATCGGAAGTGTTTTAAGTGTTATTCGAGGACGAATGTTCCTAAGTGGGGGATATTATAACGACCCTCAAAATGAAGTAGGGTAAACAAGAGCCTCACATGGGTTTTATGCATTAATAACTTGTTAAAATATAAAGAATAGCCTTTTTAGTCAGTTTTAAACAGTTTGGAAATCAAACGTCAAGGGACGACCAAGACGTTCGGAAACTAGTCTGTTACGTGTTGGTGTGTTCTAGTATGTTGTTCATGATTTTATGTGTTGTTTGGAGTCTAAAATCAGTGGAGGTGACCCTAGTGTCTTAATAAATATTTTTAGGGTCAAAACGTTCGGGTACGACTCCCAGGGACCATTCTAAGGGTCCCCGAGGAAGACCCCAACCTTTGGCCAAACAAGCTGCCAAGACAACTTGAAGTTGCTCATGGAGGGAGCATGTCCGCGTCGCGGACTAGCTCCACCAAGGGCCAAAAGTTTGGTCCGCATCGCGTACATATCGCGGACTCTACTGTCTCAAAATTTAATTTATGAAACTTGTGGGAACACGTCCGCGTCGTGAACTTGTTTCCTGAGGAAATTTGCGAAAATAAAACTCAAGTTTGACTTGTTTAAAAAGGTCCAACTAAGTGAGGGGTACTTTGGGGAATTATTATAAACGGTTATTCTACCTATTTTAGGGTATTTTAAGTTGGTTAAAACCCCAAAACCTAGAATTAGACCCCATTCTTCAAATTGACCCTTCCCTCTCAAAATAGATTCTCTCAAAAACTCCATTGAA
>NW_006238929.1:3438892-3448181 GCF_000226075.1 Solanum tuberosum
TTTTCGACTGATTTCTTCTTCAATTTCATGGGTCTTGAATAATTAAGGTATGGTAACTCTTGATTATTGAGTAACCTCTCATTCAAGGAGTTCGTTCTATCAAAGATTTTCAAAAGTGATTCAAAGATCAAAATTCCCAATTTTCAATCTAAACTGGGGTCCCTTGTCAAATGATTTTAAAAATCATTCTATTGATGAATTAATGTAGAATTAAGGTTTTTTTGGTATAATTTTCAAAGGAATTCTTGAAGAACCCATGATCCCCAAATTCTCAAAAAATTGGCCTATGATGTGGGTTTTTGTGAATATGATCTCTATTGGTGAAATTATGTTTAGATTAGATTGTATTGATGTTTCCTATGATTATCTATACTTATTCATGTTGAATTATTGGTTTATTGATGAGTTGAGAATTATGGCCTTATGGGCAAAGTTATGGGTTGATCCCTTTGTTTATAGAATTGTATTTAGATTATGTTTATGTTATTGAATTACATTGTTGATTCCTATTTCTATCTATGTCAATTGATTATGAATTGTTAAGGATTGATCCATGGTGATCATAGCTTGGAGAATTGGTAAGTTTGCCTAACTTCTAGTCTATAGTATGAGAATTGATGTTGTGTGGTTTGGTCCACTTATGGTGGCGGTGTTTACTTCTTGTCTATCTATGCATGTTGAGATCATGGCCTTGAAGGCAATATATGTGAAGTGAATTGATGATTATGATGCATATATTTATGAAGTTGTGTTATGAAGGTTATGTATGAAATCCTCAATGCTAGCATGATGTTTAAAGTGTGTTGATGATGAGTAGTATAATGTGAATGATAATGTTAGGGATAAGGTGTGGTCTACATGATTGATTATGTTAAGTACTATTATCGAATGACCCCTATATGAATATTTGATCATATACATGTTAGTTGGTCTAGAAACCCTAAAGGCTTTATATGTGAATTGCTCATGATTTGGGGACATTGTGAATGTGTTGTGATCCCTTAAAGGGAAGTGCACTCAATGTCAATGTTGTTGCTATTATGTCACTATGAGGACCAATATGCACAAACACACACTCTACATGTATAGCTATGAATATGATGTGTTATGGTGTCTATTGAAAGGTTAACTATTATATACACCCTTACATCTTATTATGCATGCAAAGTGTATGATTAGCAAGGTATGAATATGTGTTGTATAAAGGTGTTTATGTGAAAGGCTTTCTCACATATGTGTACAAACATGAATGAATGAATAAGGTTTATGATAATCTAGTGAAAGTTAGTATCCTTGAAAGGTTTCCTCAATTGTACTCTAAACTAGACTATGTTATGAATATGGTATGACTATGTGAAAGGTCATTCGCACATAATGTAGGTTCTATGATGAAAGGTCATTCTCATCTTAGAAACCTTTGAGCTAGATGATATGAGGGATTAAGTCCCTAAAGCCTATTTTATGAACTAATGTTAAATAAAGGCTTACAGATGTTTAAAAAGGGGTTGGAGCTTAGCACCGAGGGAACATGAAAAATGAGAGTGGGGGCTTCACGTTTAGCATGTTCGGCTTCCCACAAGAGAACCTTCACGTTTTGCAAGTCTGGGTTCCCAGCATAGATGTTGGCTCATGAGATGGAAACCTCCACGCTTAGTAAGTTAAGGTTTTCTAGTAGCAATCTCCTTGTTCCATACAGTTCCCCCGTAGGTATTAGCTTAGTGGATCCACTAGATAGCTATTATGTATGTAGGTCCTACCTTGGCAAGTAGTACCCTCTATTTTCGGTGTGGGAGTAGAACATCGGATTCCATGTAGCTCACATGGTCTATGTCGGTTATGGCAATGTCTCCTGAAATTTAAGAAATGAACTAAGATAAGAATATGAACTCTAGTCATGATTTCTTGGAGAGTTACTTAGTGTAGGTAGGACTATGGACCCTACTTATGCATTGCACAAGTGTAGTCTAAGAGAGGTTATGATTAGACACTTTATGTAATGAAGACTATGGTCTATGTATGTTAATATGAAAGCATGTTAGGGTTGACTTTACTTATGTCAAGACATGAAGTATGATTATGCATGTGAATTATTCTTATGACTTCTTAATGAGTTTGCTTCGTATATGTGGGGGTATGGGACTCCATGTGTACATTGAACAGGTGAGCTTGTGAAGGGGTTGTGAGGGTGGTTTACCTATGATATGAACTAAATGAGTTATGACTAATGATGTAGTAAATGAATGAGTCCTTATATGATGTTATGAAGTATGATGGTCTTATGTCTAATGTTAAATGAAGATGTTATGAGTTGTTGAATATGATGTGCCTAGTCTATGGTGGATTCCTAGGAACACTTGGTGTGAGTAGTATTATGGGATGCTACTTGCACATTGCACTAGTGTGACTTAGGGGTTGTCTTAGGTGATGGTTCCTATGTGAAGACTATGTCTTATGGTGTGCTTATGAGTCTATGAATATATCTGGTTGGATTGGTGAAGGTCATATGTAAGTTCACCTTTGGTAACCTTAAGGTGATACATTGCACCAAGTATTCCCTAAGGGTTGCTTGAGGAAATGAGTTAAGATAAAGAGGAAGGTAATGTATTGTATGCATTAAATGTGCCTAAAATATTATAAGTGGCTCTATGTGTTATTATGAATGGTTTTCATGTGTATAATGATGTATGTGGTTTATATTGTGCCTAATGTACTAAATGTTCTTGAATTTTCTCTAAAAAGGCATGGTGCATGGTTTCCAACTAAATGTCCCTTTTAGAAGCATGTTTTTGCATGGTTATTATACTTAGTTCATTCTTGTACTAACACCATTCTTCTTCATCTTTTTACACTAAGTGTAGGTGGTGGTGGCTAAAGGGACTTTCCTAGAAGTGATGAGCTTGGCTTACTATTCCCAAGTTCGGGTGTGTCCTTCAAGATTCAAGGACCTTTATGTTAAAAAGTTTCCTTAAGTTCTATGTACTAGATAGTAGTTTTTTTGTATTGTAAGGGCTGTGTCCCTCTTGTGTTGTAGTCGTGTTTTAAGATGGCTACCTTGAGACGTAGTACTTCGATTTTGGATTAAAGGTTTAAATGAGGTGACATTTAAGTCTTGTGTTATACTATGAATTTTTTTTAAATTTTTCGTTATTTTTCTACGATAAATGCTATAACGAATGCTAAGGGCTTGTATAAGACCTTCGAGAGGTCGAATACATCGGTAACGGCTAGGGGGTGCTCTCGGGTTGTTAAATGGGATCCTATACACCATTTTACGACTAGAGGCTACCTTGGGTCGTGTCAATTAGTCTACAATGGAGTTTAGGCAAACATAGGGGGCTTCTGAGCCTACGTTGGCACGTAGTCTGGGACTGTGCGGGTACACTAAACCCTAGTCGAACTCAGTGCTAAGTCTACTTCCAACTGAATGAAAAGCTAAAATGCACTAAATTACTGAGTAGCTCAAAATGCTTACATGCCATCTGGGAATGCACATAAATATACTTAAAGTTATGGCATTCAATTTCTAAAGCATGATTTTCTAACTGATCTACCTAGCATGTATACTTCATGAAGTTATAGTTGATAGAATTTAGTGTTCTGAATTCTATACATGAAAATTACACTAAATCAGCAAGAATCATGTTATTTAGATCATGGGAACTCTAACAGCTAAAATCATAATAAATCTTCAAAATCTGGAAACCCTAGGTATGAACAATTTATCAGGAATCAAAGAACTGACTGAATTCTTGGGACATAATGGGTGAAAGGAACCCACTATTAAAATCCCACATACCTGGTGACAAAATCTACAGAGAAATCCTTTGGATTTCGGGACTGAACTATGAAGAAGAACACTCCTCCTTGTTCTTGGGAGAAGCGGTCAACTTTTTTCTCTTCTTTTTACTCTAAGTTGGGTGATTTTTTAAAGAATGAGGGTTCTAGGTAGTTTCTGACTAGTTTACTAAGCTTAGACTGAGTAAAACGGTGTAGTTTAAGCATTAAACGGCATAGTTTAGGTATCAAACATATAGGGGAAATGACCAATGCGACCCTGACATAAATGCTGCTGAAGTGGCTTCAAGACAGACTTCACAGGCCGTCATGATGACCAAGGCCCGTCTAGCAGCTCATGAAGATGCCATGATGATAGGGCTTTGATGAGTCTGAGATTTGGGCTTATTTAGGGCTTTATTTATAATAATTTAGTGTCCTGAAATGCTTATTTTGTGCTAATAACTGATGTAAATCCCTTGATTTCAAGGTATGTGGATTGAGGAACAAAGCAAGGACACTAATCTGCAAAAGGGAACAAAGCGAGCTGAAAGAACGAAGAAATGCAAGCCTGGTGATCGCCAAGTTCACTTGGCGAGTCACCGAATAACCATTTGACCGCCTAAAGTTCCATTATGCCAATCCATGAAGGAAAGAACCAAGTCCGCGAGAGAAAGGAGGAGTCGGCGGATCGCCGAGTGGTTCCGCGATGCAGTATTGGATCACCCAAAGTTGCAGACCTTGAGGATGCTGAAGGCCAAGTTAGTAGGGCGATGGAATTGATCAAAGGGGATATCGTTGAGTGGATCGACGAGCCTGACTTACTTCACCGAGTTACTCTTCGCAGCACATTTTTGGTGATTATAAAAACATTTTTAAACATTTAGTTTAGTATCATTGAATCATTATTCATTCTGAATAGTATCTGTGTTCATATTTGGAGAGTTTTCCTTAGCTTTGAAGAAATAAAGTTTTTCAGTTTTGAGAAATTGGAAGTGAGTCTTTGAGATTCTTCAATTTGGAACATTGTAAAGACGAAATTAATCTTACCCATTTGATGGAAACTCAATTTGGTAACTCTTTTTATCTTTTTATAATGTCTAGCGAAAACCCCAATTCTTGGGGTGTGATTATGTGATTATGGGCTGATTTAGTTTATGGGCATTGCTAATTGTTAGTTTTAAATGCTATTTAGAAGTGAGTTCAATCATTAATTGTGGTTTAATTTAAGAATTGTAGTTGCAAATGCAGTTCTACCCTTCTATTTTTGGCTTTCTCAAGAGAAAGATTTTAAAACTAAGGTTATTGATTGATGGTCAGTGGGTATTGGGTTGTCATGGGTCCATCTTGAGAGAGTGAGTCCTACACCCTTTTCCACACATTCAGCTTGCTAGAATGAATGGACTAAGGTGTGGGCTGTTCTTATTTTGCATGTTTGTCGATGTTCGAGAGAAATCGACTTGATTCGGGTTGATTGTTTAAGAGAAAATTTACCTCCTCTATAGTGTAGCTTACTCACTAATATCTAGCTATTTTCAAATAGTTGTAATTATCCATTTGTCTATATTAGCTTATAATCAAATCACTTCCCAAGAACCCGTCTCATTATTGTTATTTCGTATTGTTTTCTGCTACTGTAGTTGATAATTACAAACCAAAACCCCCTTATTTGATATTCGTATCACTCCCTGATTTGAATTATGTTTTTATTCGATAATGTCTATTCCTATGACTGATTTGACCATGTTCACACTTTCCTATTGAATCTTAAACACGTACCGCTCCCTGTGGGATTAGACCCCAACTAATTTAGTTGGGTTATATACTAATTAACGATCATTGGCGCTAAGACTTGGATGAAGTGTCTGTGAAACATTATTAATCAAAATGGCACCGCTGCCAGGGAGTGGTGTTGGTTAAGATTCTTTTGGTAAATTTGAATTTTATTCTCATTAGTCATAGTTGAATCTACTTATTTTTAGTTTTGGTTTTTGTGTTAATTGTTGAACAGAAGGGATGAGCATGTCTTGTAGCAACGGTATACAAGGGGACTACCCTCCTTCAAAAATGATGATTCTTATGGATAGCATCCTAAATTTCAGGCAACTAAATGGGGAGTCATTTCATGAGTTGTGGCTGAGATTTAATACAATATTACTGCAATACCCAACTTATGGGATCCCAGATAAGATGCTACCGAAATGTTTCTACAGAGGTCTTGGTCCTGAAAATAAAAGAATGGCTGACCAACTGTCTCCTGGTTGTCTAATACGACAACCATATGAAACAGCAGGCCAACTCCTTGATCCCATGATTAAGACTAACAATGAGATAGAGAAGGACCAAGAATTGGCCACATTGTTGGATCAGCTACATCTCTTGGCCAAAAAGATTATGGAATTGGAGGTACCGTACAAGAAGAAAGATCGGTACATTCCCCCTCACGAGTGTATAAGTCCCAACGAGTATGAGGGTGGACAAGTAGAAGAAATACTCTCACTCATTCTCCACAAAGTCGAAGAGCACAATAGAGTATTTGTCACGCCTTGAGCCTACACCCTGAACGTGACTGACACTCGAGAACCATTGCTGGCCCCAAGCCAACCCTTGGTCTGGCTTACTTACTTAACGGAAGACTTAAACACAAGAGGTATAACTCATGCAATAACTTAAGAAATAATATCTTAGCCAAAACGGCATCTCAAGTCTTAAAACATATACATATGAAATGAATAAGACTAGAGAACTAATACTATATGTCTATGAAGCCTCTAAAACAAAGAGGGATGTCGGGACAAGACCCCCGATCATCCTAACAATGAAATACTGAAAGCAAAGTAAAGGGAGTCCTCCGTAATGCAAGGAGGCTTACCAACTGACTCTAAGTGCTCAACTGGATCAACGAGGCGCTGGGTGATGATCCTGGTTTCCTGAATCTGCATCATAATAAGATGAAGGCCAACTGGCATCATTACATTGAATGTACGAGTATGCGAGTTGGAATGCTAAACACAGCATAGGCGTGAAAAGAGTCTGAAAGGAACACTTACCTTGTCTTTACTCAACTCTTGAATAACTTACCTCAATATAATTCCATCACTCGAAACTATATGGCCCAAGAATGCCAAAGACTCAAGCCAAAACTCACACTTAGAGAACTTGGCATCTAACTCTTTATCTTTTAAAGTCTAGAGAACTATCCTGAGATGACTAGCATGATCTTCTTCATTCCTTGTATAGATTAGTATGTCATCAATGAAGACGATAACAAAAATATCTAAATAAGGTTTGAAAACTCTATTCATAAGGTCCATGAATGCTGCAGACGCATTGGTCAAACCAAAGGACATAACTAAGAACTCATAATGACCATAACGGGTCCTGAATGCTGTCTTTGGAATATCACATTCCCATACGTTCAACTGATGGTAGCCAGATCTTAGGTCTATCTTAGAGAAACAAGTAGCACCCTGAAGCTGATCGAAAAGATCATTAATTTTCGGAAGAGGATACTTGTTCTTGGTGGTAACCTTGTTCAACTGACGATAATCTATACACATCCTAAGGGAACCATCTTTCTTTCTCACAAATAAGACCGGAGCACCCCTAGGTGAGACACTTGGTCGAATAAAGCCCTTATCTAGGAGATATTTTAAATGCTCTTTAAGCTCTTTCAACTCTGCTGGTGCCATTCTATATGGATGAATAGAGATAGGACGAGTATCGGGAGGAATGTCTATGCCGAAGTCTATTTCTCTCTCTCAGGAGGGACTCCGAGTAGATCATTTGGAAAGATTTATGGAAACTCTCTTACTATTGGAACTGACTGAATATGAGGTATCTCAACACTAGAGTCAATAACTCTGACTAAGTGATAGAGACACACCTTGGAAACTAACTTGCTCGCCTTAAGGTACGAAATAAAATAACCTTAGGCACTGCTGAACTGCTTTTCCACTCTATAACTGGCTCATTTAGAAACTGGAACTTAACAACTCGAGTTCTACAATCAACCGAGGCATAACAGGCATGAAGACAGTTCATAGCAAGAATGACATCAAAATCTACCATGTTTAACCCAACTAAATCAGCCATAGTGCTCTTGTGATTGACAGAAACGGGACAGTGACAATAGACTCTTTCTGCTAGAATAGACTCACTAACAGGTGTACAAACACTGAAGGGCTCACTAAGTTGCTCAAGAAGAATATTAAAATTCATCGCAACATACGGAGTTACAAAGGATAACTCGCTCCTGGATCTAGCAAAGCATAAACATCGAAATTAAATACTTGGATCATACTAGTGAAAACATCTGGTGAATCCTCTTGCTCTTGGCGACTAGCGATGGCATAAAGACGGTTTCATCCTCCGCCTGCCCCTGAAGTAGCTCCTCTAGATACAACTCTGTCTGGTGAGGAAACTGAAGAAGACTGGGCTCTATTCCCCCATTACCATTACCTTGCTTGTTCTTTGGACACTTTCACTTAAAATGACCATTATGGCCACACTTGAAACATCCAGTGGAGCCATCACGACACATCCCTGAGTGGTTCCTACCACACTTAGCACATGCAGGAATCTTAGTTCCCCCTTGTTCCATACTATCTTGCGATTGTGCAGGTCTAGCTCTAAAATTATGGGAATTCTAACTATTGTACTCATATTTGTTTCTTGGTGCAGGTGTACTAGCAGATGATGGAGAAGGTCCTTTCTGCTTATGATGGAAAGAAGACCGGTTCACATTACTCTTTTGCTGCTCGGATTCATTCCCTGATTCCTTAGCCCTCTTATTCTTAAACCCTTCTCTATCCCTCAACTTGTCCTCCTCAACTTGTTGCACATGGATCATCAACCTTGCTATGCCCATGTCACCTATTAGCATGGCTTCCTTAATTTCCTTATCTGATAGACGAGGCAACCTAACAATGAATTAACTCATCATGCTCCTCATGTCGGCAACCATCTCTTTGCTTCACTTAACTCACGTGGAAAGAAACGCCCCATGAAAGCACTCTCAAAATAGTCCAACTTACAATCGGTTACACGCAAGCACGAGTTAGAAATAAACTTTTTAGAGATAAAACTCTAACGCACGAAATGAGTATGAAAGAAATGAAAGAATTTCCTAAATGTTGCAGACTCCTAATTATAGATGTGGCGCGCTTCACACCGATAACTAGGACTCTACAGACACGGCTTCATAGACTCCCTAGGACTTTTGAACTCTGTGCTCTGATACCGTGTTTGTCACACCTCGAGCCTACACCCCAGACGTGACTGGCACTCGAGAACCATTGCTGGTCCCAAGCGAACCCTTGACCTGGCTTACTTACTCAGTGGAAGACTTAAACACAAGAAGTATAACTCATTCAATAACTTAAGAAATAATATCTTAGCCAAAACAGCAATTCAAGTCTTATAATGTATACATATGAAATGAATAAGACTAGAGAACTAATACTATTTGTCTATGAAGCCTCTAAAACAAAGAGGAATGTCGGGACAAGACCCC
>NW_006238929.1:3456647-3458085 GCF_000226075.1 Solanum tuberosum
GAGCAAATCGAAGAAGAAGGGTCTCAATTCCAAGGGACCCACTGTTAAAGTTAACAGATTTTTTTTATCTTTTTGGTTAGTTTTAGGGCTAAGGATTAAAATGATCATGATTTTGTATACATTAAAGACTATTTAGATAAGATGATATATATAGAGGACCAAAATAATTCAACCCTTATACATTAAGGATCATTTTGATCATTTTCTCGTGCAGGTGCACTAACAGATAATGGAGCAGGTCCCTTATGCTTATGTTGGATAAAAGACCGGTTCGCCTTACTCTTTTGTTGCCCAAATTCATTCCCTGATGTCTTAACTCTCTTGTTCTTAAACTTTTCCCTATCCCTTAGTTTGTCCTCCTCAACTTGTTGCATATTGATCATCAGCCTTGCTATGACCATGTCACCTATTAGCATGGCTGCCTTACTTTCTTTATTTGACAGACGAGGCAACCCAACAATGAATAAACTCAGCCTGCTTCTCATGTCGGCAACCATCTCTTTGCTTCACTTAACTCACGTGGAAAGAAACGCCCCATGAAAGCACTCTCAAAATAGTCCAACTTACAATCGGTTACACGCAAGCACGAGTTAGAAATAAACTTTTTAGAGATAAAACTCTAACGCACGAAATGAGTATGAAAGAAATGAAAGAATTTCCTAAATGTTGCAGACTCCTAATTATAGATGTGGCGCGCTTCACACCGATAACTAGGACTCTACAGACACGGCTTCATAGACTCCCTAGGACTTTTGAACTCTGTGCTCTGATACCGTGTTTGTCACACCTCGAGCCTACACCCCAGACGTGACTGGCACTCGAGAACCATTGCTGGTCCCAAGCGAACCCTTGACCTGGCTTACTTACTCAGTGGAAGACTTAAACACAAGAAGTATAACTCATTCAATAACTTAAGAAATAATATCTTAGCCAAAACAGCAATTCAAGTCTTATAATGTATACATATGAAATGAATAAGACTAGAGAACTAATACTATTTGTCTATGAAGCCTCTAAAACAAAGAGGAATGTCGGGACAAGACCCCCGATCATCATAACATCAAAATACTGAAAGCAAAGTAAAAGGAGTCCTCCGAAATGCAAGGAGGCTCACCCACTGACTCTGAGTGCTCAACTGGATCAAAGAGGCACTAGGTGATGATCCTAGTTTCCTGAATCTGCATCATAATAAGATGCTGGCCAACTGGCATCAGTACATTGAATGTACGAGTATCGAGTTAGAATGCTAAACATAACTTAGGCTTGAAAAGATTCTGAAAGGAACACTTACCTTGGCTTTACTCAACTCCTGAATAACATAACTCAATATAAAGCAACAAAACATATGCAATATATAGAAAGCTTAAAAAAAAGTGGAAAACATCTTAGTTCGTTAAAGAAAATGCAATAACAAGCCCAACTCATCCCATAAAAGAAA
>NW_006238929.1:3458299-3487773 GCF_000226075.1 Solanum tuberosum
CAAGTATGATCCGTGACTACCCATGATGGCTACATGGTTTATGGAGTATTGAGTTAATATGAACTCGCATCCCCATATCGGTGCTCAATACTACTCCCAAAATATACTTAGCTCATATTTGTTTAAAACAAACTTCTTTCTTTGGTTTGAGATAATTACTCAAAACTTAGCTTAAATTCTCTCTTGGAATCGATGTTCCCTTTCTTGTTCAAATGTGAAAACATTTTAAACTCTTGGGAATACTTTGTTCCCTTATAGGTTTTTGAGAAATGAACTCAATTCTTTACTCTTTGCTTAATTTTGATTCGTTGTATCCAGGCGCTTCATCCAATACTAAGCGTCAACGGTCGTTCAATAGTAATATAACTCAACTAGTGAGTTGGGGTCGAGTCCCAATGGAGCGGTTTGTAATTGAGAATAAATAGAAAAGCAAAAATGTGTTCAAGTTAATCATGGCTATAGACATTTACAAAGAAAAACATTATAAATTAAAGGGTGACACAAGTGTCAATTATCAAAGGGGGTTTTGTAAGCAATTATCAACTAAAATGACAACTAAAATGAAAATGCAAATATGGAGACGAGATTCTTGGGATGTGATAGGAATATGGGCTAAAATACACAACCGGGTAAATGCTATTGATAGTAACTCGCTACAAATTGGTAACTAGGCTAGACTTTAGTTGGGGTAAATTTTCTCTCAAACAATTTACCCCGAATCAAATCGGTTTCTCTCGAACACCGATAAGCGGCAATGTAGCATAGCCTTCACCTTCACTCTCTCGAGCTGAATGTGTGGGAGAGGTTTTAGGATTCACTCTCTCGAGCTGAACCCATGACAACCCTATAACCATTTACTATCAATTAGTAGTTTTTGTTTTAAAACTTCTCTCTCAAGCAAGTCAAAAACATAAAGATAAAATTGTATTTGAAACTACAACCCCATTAAATTCAAACACAACTACTGAACGAAATCACCTCTAAACAGCGAATAAACAATCAATTAGCAATATCCAACAATAAATTCAACCCATATTCACAAAATCACACCCCAAGAATTGGAGTTTTAGCTAGGCATAGTAAAGAGATAGAAATCGATACCGAAAAGTGTTTCCATCAAGTGGGTCCAATAAATATTGTCTTTACACATGTCAAGGATGAAGAATCTTCAACACCCACTTCCAATTGCTTAGAAAATGGAAATCTTCAACTCTTCAAAGCTAAGAAGTAACACCCACTTCCAATTGGTTTCTGAAATGTAACGCAGTTAGTCGGGATCGCCGATCCACTCGGCGATCCTCCCTTTGGTTTGGTTCATCGCCTTTCTACATTGTCCTTCAGCAACTTCAAATTCTGTAACATTGCGCGATGGAGTACTACATCGCGGAATCGTTCGACGACTCACCGACTGCTCCTTTATCTCTTCGACTCGATTTTTTTCTTCAGAGCTTGGCACACTGGAACATTAGGCGAGACCATAGCCATTTGACGACTCGCCTAATGGTTTAGGCGATCCTCAGTGTGTCTTTTCTTCGTTCTTTTCAGCTGTCTTGTTCCTTTTTGCCTAATGGTGTCCATGTTTAGTCTTTAACTCCAAATACCTGAAACTCAGGGATTTTCATCCGTTATTGAGACAGAATATGAATTTGAGGACAATAAATCAATCAAAATAAAGCCCTAAAAGAGTCCAAATCGTGGACTCATCAACACCCCCAGCTTAAACGTTTGCTTGTCCTCAAATAAAGCTCAAGTTCAGCAGTTCAAAAAGGATGTCTCAAACAGTAGAATCAATCGTGAATGCACACAAAAAGTGTCAACTTACTCATGCAAGGATCAATTGTGCACTCAAAGTTTCAAGTTGCGACTCACCATTATCAAAGAATCTCAAGCTCACTATACTTGCTTCAAATGCAAGTTCAAGCTCAACAAAGGTATTCAAATGCCCTCACAAAATGAATGATTCCATATTCACTCAAAGGTTCAATCATTTAAAGTTTCGGAATCAAAATCAACACTCACACTCACAAAGATAAACACAATGCATGATTTCATTCATAGGTTTGCCCTTATTTTCCAATCGACTTTTTCTTCAGCTCATTCAAGATCAAAAAGGTCATTTTCAAGGCTTGTACTGGGGCTGAGTGTAATGGTATGGTCATTTAGGCTTATAGGCTTAAAATCCTCATGAAATGTGATGTGACCAACACATTCTTTCCTTCTCTTTATCTATTTCATTCAAACTCAAAAGTCAGCTCTTATTCATCTTCCATGAATCATTGGAAACCCCATTTTCTTTGTATTTCCACAACTTTATTTCATAACTTTTTCTTTCTTTTTCTTTTTTAATCTTTTCTTTTTTTTCTCTCCTTTTTTTTTATATGGAGGGGTTCTATTTTTCTCAAAACATGGGCCTAAGGGACTCCTTTGTATTTACTTGATTTACCTTCTCTTTTCACTACACCCCCAACTTAGGCTTTTGGCCTAAGTTGGCTATTCAAACAAACCACAAATCATGAGGATTATGGGTCAATAAAAGGTAGCAATGTTATCAAGTTTCTTCCAAGAAAATGTTAAGATTCAAAGGGTTCTCAAAAGAGTCTCACACGCTCACAAGGTAAGCCACAAAAGAGGTATAATGTCAAATTGGTTCACACTCTTTAAAGTTGACTAAGATCATCTCAAGAAATTGCATCACTTAGTCAATCGGACCAACGGGGCAAACTCTAGGTGTCAGCACACATGGTTCATGGTAAGCTCATCACACAAGGCATTGACGCTAATGTCAAACAAGACTTCACACTTCCACTATTGTGCAATGTTCATCACAAGAGATTCAATTCGATACTTGGCTAGTCACAACGAGATGCAAAGATTTCACATATTGTCTATGCAACTTCAATTGGCCTCGTCGTAGCCGCGCATTCATTTATGTTCGATTATGAGCACTAATTAAGTCATCAATATTGATCAAAACTGGTACTCAAATTTGCAAGAGAACATCCACATTCAACACATACAAAGACGTGGCAATTTTTTTTCGAAAGGGTAAAAAATTATTTACAAGTAAAAATGAGGAGCCACATGCTCAAGTATCCACAAAAGTAGTGTCAACACAATTATAGATTTCAACCCAAATATATAAACAAAACGGAGTCACAAAATATTGGCCTCACCCCACCACAAATAAAAACATTTGTCCTTGAATGCAAATAAAAACATCCACAAGTGAAAATAAAGTAAGGCCGAGATGGAGGTAAAGAGAGGGTCCTGTCTACACATTCACTCCATCTGTTTGGGCATCAGTGCCTGATGCATCACTTTGAGTCTGAGCATCAGTACTCGGGGTCACCTCAGGAGGAATGGCAGTGCCAGATCCACTAGGGGCTGTCACATGCGAGTCCTCCAGAAAGACATGCATAGATGCATAGAATCCCCAAGCCCATGAAGGAACATTAGGATCTCTGATAGTGGTGTTCCTGTCAGAAGTGGACCTCTTGCCCTTGCCTTTCCCACTCGTTGTGGGAAGTTTCGTAGCTTTGCCTCTGGATATAGCTGCATCCTCATTTATCGTAATCCCCTTAGTCTTCTCATGGGCTGGTATTATTCTTTCAGCTGCTTTTGATCTACTCATGTCTGCAAAACCTCAAGGAGAAGTTAGGAAATATCCAATACAAACGCACACAGAATTAGACGCAGACAGACTCGCCCAAACAGTTGGTGGGTCGCCGAATTGCTTCGGCGAGTCGTCGAGTTCCTTCGGCGACCTCAGGATTCTCGTCGAAAGTTACAGACTCCAACAACAAATTTAGCATGAAATTAAAGTCGAGATGGGGACACTAGGAGAATTGCCGAGTAATTCGGTGAGCTTGACCCAGCTCGCCAAACGACCCAACGTTCCTACTTTCAACCCAACTTTTCGAATTCAACCTCGCAACTCCCGAAAACAAAATCAACGGATGCTCTAGTGAAATTAAAGTACACCCCACGACACCCAGGCATAAACCCATGAAATTTACTTCATTTTAAGCACAAAACTACGGGATTTCGACAATCATAACATTACGGGCAAGATTATCAAATTAAATCAGGCATTCAAACATAGTAATTCTATTAGAGAGGTCCAGCACACGACATCACGATAAGATCATTGCAAATGAGTACAATTTTGATAAAATAAACTCGAGGTTCGAAAAACCAACCGTTGATGCCGAATAACAAATCAACGCTAAAATTACTCTAAAAATGCAAGAAATATATAAACTAGAGTGTGGATGTGAGTTTGTGAAGATGAAAAGTGATGGAAAGTGAATGAATTTGAAACTTTTAAACCATTGCCTTGAAAAATCATCCAGTTCTCACCTATTCGACGACAGTAGTTGTGCTCGCCAAGCCACTCGGTGACACACAAAGTAGTCATTCACCTCGCCGAATTTTACAGGACCTTCAGTTATTGTGGGGGTCCAAACGATGGTCTCCGTCGGGATCGCCGACATCGTCGGTGATTCGCCAACAATTTCCTCGGCTCGCCGAGTTTTACAGACTCCAATGAAAAATTGTCTTGAGTCTGACGGCGGTTTGGGTCGGGGTAGTCGACCTCATCGGCGAGTCACTGAATGGACCTGATGCTCGCCAATCTGCACTTTTTGAACACTTTCCACACTTCCACCTATAAAATCAACACACCATAATTTTATCAAAACAAAATAAAGCAATAAGGGGTCTTGGGTTGCCTCCCAAGCAGAGCCTTAGTTAACGTCGCGGCACGACGCAGGTCTGCCTTCAAACCTCATTCTTGGGGTTAGCCATAATATCACTAGGCAAACCCCCTACTGTCTTAGGTTGAGATGAGACGATATATGACCCATTTGGTCTCCAACTGCTTGATCGACACTGAATGGGAGGTGACAGTCTGGCTAAGGGTAGACACATCTTCTTTCATTTCATTTAAAATCTTGTCTGACCCTTCAACTTTGTTGAGGATACAAGAGAGAATATCCTCAGACCGACCACCTTCCGAATCTTTTGGTTTTTGGGGCCGTGGGGAGGCACATACCTATCCTTATCCCCATCATTCCAATTCGGATTATGGTCCCTCCATTCACGATCTTGATCTTTCCAACCTTCATCCCTATCCCAACCTTGGTTACCACGCTGTCTCAGGTAGTTTGAAATAGCCACCACCTTGGTTGGCTAAGAAATTTACCTCTACATTATACAAGGCTTCAAACTTGGACTCATCTAGATTAGCACACCCGACACCTACAATATTGACACTTCGAGCACCAGCTCCCATGACATTTAGACAAAATATCAAGTTGTGTCATGATGTTGGCCATGTTTTGGTCCCTCTATTGGTCCTTCTCCATTTGTTCCTTAGTTAACTTGAACGTGAGAGGGGAGACCTGGACTTCACGGGTATACCACTCCCTGTTTATGGTAGTCATGCCATCCAAGAGCTGAGCAGATATCACATAAGGTTGCTGCATCAAATCTCCCGGAGAGAGTTGTTCAGCAACACCCTTATTTACTAAATCCAGACTCCGGTAAAAATACTGCACCAACACGTTATCAGGCAAGCCATGGGTTGGGCATTGAAGCATAAACTTTTTGAATCGCAACCAAGTTTCATGAAGAGGCTTGCCTTCTAGATGCTTGAAGCTCTGAATGTTGTCCTGAAGAGTCATCATCGTCGAGGGAGGGAGAAATCGCACTTGAAATGCGGTGACCAACTCCTCCCACGAAGTGATTCATTCACGTGGCAATTCAGCCAGCCACTTGCACGTCTCTCCCATCAAAGAGAACGGGAACAACCTCAATTGGACCGATTCTTGGGCGATATTCTTGAAAGAGAATGATCCGCATACATCCACAAAGTTTCTAATGTGCTCATGGGGATCCTCATGAGCCAAACCACTGAAAAGCCCTTTTAGTTCCAAAAGTTGTAACATAGTACTCGTGATGTGGAATGATACGCTCAAATTACACCCCTAAAGAAGCATAAGCGATCGTTATCAAGTAAAGAACCTAACTTGTAGGTTAGGGTCGATCCCACGAGGAAAATGGTTTAGACTTCACTTTAACCAACAATTATATTCGTTTAGTCAAATTACTTCTAGAAACAAGAAATTAAAAATGGGCGGGGGGGGGGGGGATTTTGTGAAAAAATTTGTAAGAATTCAGTAAGTAATCAGTAAACGAAAGTCAATTTCGGTTGATACCAAGATGAGAGAATTAACTAGGGTATATGTGTTCCCCACAAGCTCATAACACATTAATCCTAGTAATAGCAATCTTTTCTTAGTGTACTACATGCAAAGTGATAAGTTAGGTATCTCTAAATCCTTAGTCCGACATCTAGAGAATTTCACCCCGCACCTTGGTCCGGCTACTTGTGTATAATTTACTAACCCTTAACTTTTCCTCATATTTGACATCACATCGATGTTTGGCTTAGTTATTACTTTGTACCAATTGACACTAGCCTATTAGATAGTATCACACTAAATCTATGTTGATAATTCTTTTCTTGTTGATTACCTCCTTGGTCCGGCCAGTAACAACAAGGCGAGTTCTAACGCGTGAACTCGTAAAAAGACTTCTAAACGAAAGAATTATCAATGCATGCAACAACACTATTCAACAATTGCTTAGTTACTATTCATACTTTGTTAATCGCTCATGGTTCCCACAACCCTAGTTGTGGAGTTTAATTACCCATAATCAATTGAACAGAATTCATCGTTTTAGATGAAAGAATTATGAACTTACGTAAGAAGAATAATAAACCCAGAAATTCAACTTGAATTGCAACACCCAAATCTTCAAAACAAACTTTGGAAATTAGGAATTGCTAAAGTTTCAAGTTAATCTCCCACGTCAAGAACTAGTATAAAAGTAATAAAGTCTAACCCCCAAAAACGAGGTTTACATGCCCTATTTATAGAAAATAAAGTCCTAAATTAAAAGGGAAACAAAACAAGGAAAGTTTGTTCAGGCACGCGTCTTCATTCCACGAGACTGACTCACGGACCGTCAATGGATCTACTGTCCGTGAGTCCCTTCCGTCAGCCAGGACTTAGAAAATATTTCAGCTTCCCAAAAATGAACTTTTCTGAAGCAAACAACGGAACTCCAGTACAGACCGTAGATCGATCTACGTTCCGTCAATCCCCCTCCGTAGCTCCACACTTAGAATCTTCAAACATCATGGACTGGAACCCTCACAGTATCATTCTACGGATTAGCAGTACGGTTCGTAGATCAATCTATGAACTGTCAATGGCCACCATGGTGCCACACTTGGTCAGATTTTTCTGAGTTGTTTTCCATTCCTTGACTGATGATCTACGGTCACCATCTACGGAGCGTCAATGGACCTATGGTCCATAGATCACCTCCGTAGATCCCGTGTTCTGCATTTCTTTCAGTTATCTCTTTACTTCCGCGCCTAAACATCTTTCCTGCAAAACATGATAAAAACAGATACAAAAAGTCCCTAGACACACACAACTCTTGAGTGAAATGTATTAAAAATACTGTAAACTCACGACATATCAACACCCTCAACTTAAATTTATTGTTTGTCCTCAAGCGACGCACTAAGACTCTAAACGACACTTATATAGAAGCAAGCAATTTCAAGCCCAAGCAATCACATGGCTCTCTATCCCAACTTTATTTTCTGGTGCAAAGTCTGTTCTTTTAGACTCGACAAGCTAATTCATGCGGGTCAAAGTATGACAAAGATCGACCAACCAACACAAAACATACACTGTTTCACTATCACCAAGGTACCAATTTTCTGACAATGTAACGAGTGCCCTTACTTCAAACGAAATCCCTTTTTCACACAATGAATATGAATTTGAGTACAATGATTCATTCAACACTCACACTCAGAAGTAACTTCAAGTACAGTTAATGCTCAATACCATAGGCTTACCCTTATTTTCACTGCTTATACTCTCCAAACTAGATTCTTGGAACATTATAGGACTTTCTTGGCTTGTAACGTAGGCTCAGGGTGAGGTGTGGTACATTTGGGTACTTCTTAGTGACTTTCTTCCGTCCTTGACATTACAATAGGCTTTCAACCTCTTTTTGCCCTTATTTTTGACATCCTACCATTTTACCTTCTTTCCCTTGATTTTCTTCAACCAAGGATGTGACTTTAGACTTTGTAGCTCTTTATTTTTCACTTTTATCTTATTCTTTCATTTTATTCTTTTCTTTAGATTTCAATAAGTCACATCCTTTCCTCTCTTTTTCTTTTTCTCTTTTTTCAACATAAAGCTCTTTTCATACCCATTTTTCTTTCGGTTTCCTCTTTCATAGCCACCCTCAACTTATGGATTTTTCATTGGTTGAGGTACACAATACCCGATGTCGGATTAGGGCCAAGATTGAGGTTACCCTTTACATTAGCCACCCTCAACTTAGGCTTTTGGCCTAAGTATAAGTGCACATGTCCAAGGAGGGACTGTGGCCAACATAGTAGATTATGGGAAGGTGAGTTAGGGATTTAGAAAGAAATGGTCTAATTTAGGCTTAAAGCATTTAGATCAAAGGGAGCATTTATTTCATTTGGTAAGACTCTTCTTTTATGCAATTTGCAGACTTATCAGAACAAGGGCCTATGATTACTTCCTAGCCTCTAGAGTAGATTGTCTTAGCAGGACTAACCGGGCAAGTTCTAGATTGGCACAAAAACTGTTTGAACAATCAACTATTCTCACACACTCTTGGCACATAGTTTCATTATCAAATTATCAGATTACCCAGTTCAAGCTTTTAGCTTAAGTCATGCCATCAAGTTGATTCATTATCATGTCATACTCAGAGCCAACACATTCAACTTATCTTAGCCTACCAATTCTAGCACACATCACAAAATTTGGACGGG
This sequence comes from Solanum tuberosum, assembly GCF_000226075.1. Lineage (NCBI taxonomy): Eukaryota > Viridiplantae > Streptophyta > Magnoliopsida > Solanales > Solanaceae > Solanum > Solanum tuberosum. The sequence continues at coordinate 3,467,202 of NW_006238929.1, forward strand.
CAAGATTTTTTTTATAAGCCATCATGCTTCATTCTTTTTCATGCTTCTACACATACGATCCTAGAACATGCCGGTTCAATAGAAATTAAACAATCTCTCGAGGAAAAAGAATGCAGGCAAGAAAACCCTAAGAGTTGGGTTACTCAGACTTCACCCTATCACTCACAATCAATTTACCCCACCCCCAACAAAAACAGATGCGATTGTCCCCAATGCATATAAAACAGTAAAAGATAATGGATTGGGCGAAGCAAACCTGTGGCGCTTAGCGTCGAAGACTCATCAACAAGCGGGTGGGTCCGGTTTCTCAGAGCCCACCGGAACAATAATTGGGTCATCCTCAGTAGTGCTCACATCGTCCCTCTCAACAGGAGGGACCTCTACAACTAGGGCAGAACTCGATGCTCCCGCTGCACTCTCATGCACCCTCTACTGGGGTAACTTTTCATCTAAGATTGAAGCCTTCTTAGCCTCATTCTCCTGCCTACGCTGTCTTTTTTGGGCTTTTTCCTCCTCAGTGTGGCTAGAACGGTGCCTCTTACCTTTTGCATGTGTAGGTTCGGGCTAAGCATCCACCGCGTATCATCAGTCAATGCAGTAGGTGCAGTCGGAGGCTCAACTACAGGGGTAGCAAGAATGGCATCAACGTAAGGCCGGAGACTGGCTAACTCGGTTTCAAGCAAGGATAGATCTGTGGTCGGGACCGGTCGCTCGAGGACTCTCAATCCAAAGGCATCAAGGCGCTTATTAATGGCCTGGACCTTTCGGTCCATCATGCTTTCCATCTTTCGGTCCATTCTGGTCTCTGACTCGGCTATCAACTTTTGCATCCAAGGTTGGATGTGGTGCAGCAGCGTGGCCATCTGAGCTTCTAATTTCTATACTCTGGCCATCGGGATAACGGCAGCTCCTGACGATGGTGTCGACCTGGATGATCTAGGAGCCCTACTAGCTGCCTAAGAAAAGGAGGCCAGGATCCTATCGCTGTGGTCTCACTTTACCTTTTGTTCCAGTGTGCTGAGCCCTGAAGGAAAGGATCAAGTCGGCGGAAAAGGGAGCAGTCGGCGCATCGCTGAGCAGTTCCGTGAAGTAGTAATAAATCGCCCGATGACCCAGACCATGATGATGTCGAAGGATGGTGCAAGACGGCGATGAACTACACCAAAGGGAAAATCACCGAGTTGATCGGCGATTCCTACTAATATCGTCGAATGATCCATCGCAGCATAAGTTTTTGAAAACTATAAATACTCGTTGAGAGTTATAGAGAAAAGAAGAAGATTAGACATTATCAGATTCTTAATATAATTTTAGTACTTTTATTTTTGCTCTGAGTTTGGAGAGAGTTTTGAAAACTTGAAGAAGAAGAGGATTTCATCTCTAAGGACTTGGACTTGGGTCTCTTGAATTCTTCATTCTTGGCCAGTAACAAGACTTAATTCTTCATACCTATTTGAATACAAGCTCATTTAGATATAAATTTCTATCTCTTGATGTGTGACTAAAAACCCCCGTTCTTGGGGAGTGATTTAGAAAATATGTGTTGAGATTATTGTTGGGTTTTGCTTGCTGATAGGTTAGATGTATTTTGATGGTGATTTCACCTAGTGGTTGTGGTTTAATTTAATGGGTTTGTAGTTGCAAATACAAAACCACCCATGTGTATTCGGCTTGCTAGAGAGAGAGGTCGTGAAACCAAGACCGCTAGACTGATGGTCTAAGGATTGGGTCGACATGAGGTTCATCCCGAGAGGGTGAGCCCTAGTCCCATATCCTAACACTCAGCTCGAGAGAGTGAGTGGGGTTAGGCGTAGGATGGCCTTCACGTGGCAAATAGGTGTCCGAGAGGACCCTATTTGAAACGGGATAAGTTACCCAAGAGGGAACTTATTTCCATCTAAAGCTTAGCCTAGTCACTATTATCTTGCAAATTTCCTATCAAAAGCATGTACCCAACGATTTAAATCAATATATCTTGCGGTCACATCCCAAGAATTCCCTCTCATTCATAGATTTCTCTGTTATTTTTACTGTTTTAGCTACACTTGTGACAAAAAACCCATTTGATATTTGACACTTTTGTGTCACCCCCCTTTAATTTACAATGTTTTTAGTCGTTAATGTCTTTAGCTACGACTAGATAGAACTAATTTTATTTTTCTATTAAATCTCAATACCACTCCCTTGTTATTCTTGTTAGTTTTAGCTTTAATAATCTAAATTATTGTTTTTTTTTTGCTTGTTTGGAATATCAAAATATGGAAATAAGAATGGATGATCATTATGGGTACCACACAGATCACCCCCTCCTGAAACTACTAAACCTCAGGGACAACCTCCTGACATTCAAACAAACAGGGAATGAGACAATTTAGGAAAAGTGGTTGAAGTTCCAAGAAGTGGTACAACCGTGCCCATCTCATGGGATGACCTACAAGGCGCTACTGGAGTGCTTCTATAGGGGTCTTGGACCCGAAAATAGAAGTATAGCCGATCAACTTTTTTCAGGGGGTATGCTACACCAGCCCTACGAAGTTGTCAAAAAAACCTTGATGGTATGGTTGAAACCAATAAGGAAGCCAAAAAGAAGTAAGAGTGGGATGCACTAGTTACTGAGATGGATGCTCTATCCAAATGAGTCATGGAGTTGGAAGTACAAGCGTTGGAAAAGTAAAAGCACTTCCTCTTTCGCTAATTTAAACATGGGAAGAAACATGGGGGTGTGCAGAATGATGAAGCCCTTTCACTTATTCAACAACAACTTGAAAAACAAGACAAGAAGTTGAATGAAATGAAGGCAACATTGAAATGCTGAATGAAACATCTACCTCAAACTCTATGACTATTCAACTGCAGGATGCTCAAATCACCCACTTAATGACAAGTCACTATCCACCGTTTGTCGAGGACTCGCCTAACTACACCATGGCTGACTCTGAGGATGAAGAATAATTGTGGACTTACGTCGTGCCGCGACGTTAACTAAGGCACTGTTTGGGAGGCAATCTCAAACCCCTTATTATTTTTATATTTGCGTATTGGTAAAATAATGGTGTGTTATTGGTATAGGTTGAAGTGTGAGAAGTGCGCAGAAAGTGCATGTTGACAAGCAATAGATTCAATTAGCGAGTCACCGAAGAGGTCGGCGAACCCGACCTTAACCGCCGTTTGACTCCAAACATCTCCAAAATTGGAGACTGTAAAACTCAGCAAGCTTGTGAATTTATTGGCGCATCGCCGACGCTGTTGGCGATCTCGAAGGAGACCGTTGTTTGAACCCCCAAGCTTACTGGAAAGTTCTGTAAAACTCGGAGAAACAAGTGATTGCTCGGTGACATGCCGAATGACTCGGCGATCACGTCTGTTATCACCGGGTGCATATGAATTGGACAGCATTTGAGTAAAGTTGAAGCATAGTGGCTGTGAAGCATTCGACAAAGTGGGTTGAAAATAGGCGTGTTGGGTTGCTTAGCGATGCTGTGTAGGGCTCGCTGAACCACTCAACGACTCTCTTAACGTCCCTACCTCACCTACTTTTTAATGCTAAAATTGTGGAAGGTCTACAACCCGAAGCAGCATATATAACTACACCCAAAGTCGCCGAAAGAACCATGCCTCCCTGACAGATGGAGAAACCGCATAGCCAGGATCACTTATTTACCTCCTTCTCTGTTTACTTTTAATTTACATTCTGGATATTTTTCTTATTGCATTTGAGGACAAATTGCTTTTATTTGTGGTGGGGTGAGACCCACATTTATGTGCTTTTTGATGTACGTATATTGTGTATATTTGGGTTGTTCTATTTTAAATTGTGTCAATACTATTTTTTTGTTGATGTTTGAGCATATGGCTCCTCTTTAGTTTTTATTGTAAAAAGATTTTGACCCTTCCAAAAAATTTTAATGTTTCGAAAATTTTCACCACCTCTTGTGTTGAAAGTGGCTATTCTCTTGCAAATTTAATTCTCAGTTTCGATCAATACCAATGACTTGAATAGTGCTCTCAATCGAACGAACATGAATGCACGGCTACGATGAGACCAAATGAAGTTGCATAGACAATATGTGAACTCTTTGCATCTCATTGTGATTAGCAATTTATCAAATTGATTCTCTTGTAGTGGCCGTTGCACACTAGCAAAAGTGTGGAGTTTTGTTTGACTTTAGTGTCGATGCCTTGTGTAATTAGCTTACTTTGAACCATGCCTGAATAAACCCAAAATTTGCCCCGTTAATCTGATTGATTTAGAAAGGTGTGCTCTTGAAATTATCTTAGGCAACTTTAAAGAGTGTGAGCCAAATTTGACATATACCTCTTTTGTGGCCTACCCGTGAGCGTGTGAAATCTTGTGAACACCCTTTTAGCCTTACCTTTCTTTGGAAGAACCTTGATGAACCCTAGACCTTACTTGACCCACAACCTATAATCCTCTTGATTTGTGGTTTAGTGAATAGCCAACTTAGGTCGAAAACCTAAGTTGGGAGTGTGGTGAAAAGGAAAAGGAGAAGTCAAGAAGTGCAAGAAAAGTATACCTTAACCTATGGTATTGCAAGACAAAATGGAAACCCAAAAAAAAAAGGAATTGGGTTTCCAAGGAATACATAGAGAGTGAATAAAAGGACGACTTAGAACCACTAGAAGAAAAAGGGATAAGGGAAAGGAAAAAGATGTTTTTAGAACACCACGTCTCACGAGGATGAAGAAGTCACTGAGCCTAAATGACCATACCTTTGCACTCAACCCCATTTCAAGCCTTGAAAAGTCCTTTTTGATCTTGAGTAACCCATATCGAAAGTTGATTGGAAAATAAGGGCAAACCTGTGGGTGAAAATATGCATTGTGGTTCTCTTTTTGAGTGTGAGCATTGCATCTGATTCCTGATCTTGAATTGATTAACATCTATGTGTGAATATAGAATCATTCTTTATGTGAGCGCATTTAGTTACTTTTTGTTGAGCTTGAACTTTCACAAGTAGCAAGTATTGCGAGCATGAGAATCTTTGGTAATGGTGTGTCACAACTTGAATCTTTAAGTACACAATTGATCTTTGCATGAGTATATTGAGTCCTATTGTGTATGTCCATGATTTGGTCTTGTGTAGCACTATTTGAGACATCCTATTTGAACTGCTGAACTTGAGTTTTACTTGAGGAGAAGCAAAAGTTTAAGTTTGGGGTGTTGATGAGTCCACAAATTGGACTCATTTAGGCTATATTTTAATAGAATTTGTGTCCTCAAATGCTTATTTTATCTCAATATCTGATGAAAACTCTTAAGTTACAGGTATTTGAAGATTGAAGGAGAACATAGACACTACTTCACAAAAAGGAATGAAAAGGCTGAAAAGAACTAAGAAAATGAAGGCCTGAGGATCGCCATGTCCACCTGTCAAGTCGCCGAAGGGTCTCACTTCGCCTTTTGTTCCAGTGTGCTGAGCCATGAAGGAAAGGATCAAGTCAACGGAAAAGGGAGCAGTCGGCGCATAGCCGAGCAGTTCCCGAAGCAGTACTATATCACCCAATGACCCAGAGCACGATGATGTCGAATGATGGTGCAAGACGGCAATGAACTACCCCAAAGGGCGGATCACCGAGTTAATCAGCAATTCCTACTAATGTCGCCGAATGATCCTATCGTAGCATAGATTTTTGAAAACTATAAATACTCGTTGAGAGTTATAAAGAAAAGAAGAAGATTAGACAGTATCAAATTCTTAATATAATTTTACTTCTTTTATTTTTTTCTCTGAGTTTGGAGAGGGTTTTGAAAACTTGATGAAGAAGAGGATTTCATCTCCAAGGATTTGGACTTGGGTATCTTGGATTCTTCATTCTTGGCCTATAACAAGACTTAATTCTTCATACCCATTTGAATGCAAGCTTATTAGGTATAAATTTCTATCTCTTGATGTGTGGCTAAAACCCCCCATTCTTGGGGTGTGATTTAGCAAATATGTGTTGAGATTATTGTTGGGTTTTCCTTGCTGATAGGTTAGATGCATTTTGATAGTGATTTCACCTAGTGACTGTGGTTTAATTTAATGGGTTTGTAGTTGCAAATACAAAACCACCCATGTGTTTTCAGCTAGCTCGAGATAGAGGTTGTGAAACCAAGACCATTAGACTGATGGCCTAATGAGTGGTCATCATTAGTGGTCATCCTTTTCCATGGCTTGTACTTCAAATGGCAAATGGATCACCCCTTCCTGAAACTACTAAACCTTAGGGACAACCTCCTGACATTCAAACAAACAGGGAATGAGACAATTCAGGAAATGTGGCTGAAGTTCCAAGCAGTGCTACAACCGTTCACATCTCATGGGATGACCGACAAGGCGCTAATGGAGTGCTTTTGTAGGGGTCTTGGACCTGAAAATAGAAGTATAGCCGATCAACTTTGCACAGGGGGTATGCTACACCAGCCCTATGAAGTCGTCGCAAAAATCCTTGATGGTATGGTTGAGACCAACAAGGAAGCAAGAGTGGGATGCACTAGTTAGTCAGATGAATATTCTATCAAAACGAGACATGGAGTTAGAAGTACAAGCCACGGAAAAGGAAAAGTACTTCCTCCTTCGCGAATGTAAACATGGGAAGAAAAATGGGGTTGTGCAAAATGATGAAGCCATTGCACTTATTCAACAACAACTTGAAAAACAAGACAAGAAGTTTAATCAAATGAAGGACAACATTGAAATGTTGAATGAAACGTCTACCTCAAATTCCATGAGTATTCAGCTCCAGGATGCTCAAATCACCCACTTGATGACAGGTCGCTATCCTCCGTTCGCCGAGGAGTCGCCTAACTACACCATGGCTGACTCTGAGGATGAAGAATAGTTGTGGACTTCCGTCGTGCCGCGACGTTAACTAAGGCGTTGTTAGGGAGGTAACCCAAAACCCCTTATTATTTTTATATTTGGGTATTGGTAAAATAATGGTGTGTTTTTTGTATAGGTTGAAGTGTGAGAAGTGCGCGAAAAATGGAGGGTGACAAGAAACAGATTCAATTGGCGAGTCGCCGAAGAGGTCGGCGAACCCGATCTTATCCATCGTTTGACTCCAAACATCTCCAAAATTATTGCCTGTAAAACTCGGCGAGCTTGTGAAATTATTGGCGCATCGCCGATGCTGTTGGCTATCTCGATAGAGACCACTATTTGAACCCCAAAGCTTACTAGAAAGTTCTGTAAAACTCAGCGAAACAAGTGATTACTTGGCGACAGCCCGAATGACTCGGTGATCACATATGATATCACCGGGTGCGTAAGAATTGGACAGAGTTTGAGTAAAGTTGAAGCATAGTGGCTGTTAAGCATTCGAGAAAGTGGGTTAAAAATAGGCGTGTTGGGTTGCTTAGCGATGCTATGTAGGGTTTGCTGAACCACTCAATGACTCGCTTAACGTCCCCACCTCGCCTTCTTTTTAGTGCTAAAATTGTGGAAGGTCTACAACCCGCAGTAGCATTTATAACTACACCCAAAGTCGCCGGAAAAACCATGCCTCCCTGACAAATAGAGCAACAACATAGCCAGGATCACTTATTTACCTCCTTCTCTGTTCACCTTTAATTTACATTCCAGATATTTTGTTTATTGCATTTGAGGACAAATTGCTTTTATTCGTGGTAGGGTGAGACCTATCTTTATGTGTTGTTTGATGTTCGTATGTTCTGTATATTTGGGCTGTTCTATTTTAAATTGTGTCAATACTGCTTTTTTGTGGATGTTTGAGCTTATGGCTCATCTTTAGTTTTAATTGTAGAAAGATTTTGACCCTTTCGAAAAATTTTAATGTTTCAAAAAATTTCGCCACCTTTTGTGTTGAAAGTGGCTGTTCTCTTGCAAATTTAATTCTTGGTTTTGATCAATACCGATGACTTGAATAGTGCTCTCAATTGAACAAACATTAATGCACGCCTACGACGAGACTAAATAAAGTTGCATAGACAATATGTGAACTCTTTGCATGTCGTTGTGATTAGCAATTTATCGAATTGATTCTCTTGTAATGACTGTTAGACACTAGCGAAAGTGTGGAGTCTTGTTTGACTTTAGTGTTGATGCCTTGTGTGATTAGCTTACTTTGAACCATGTCTGAATAAACACAGGATTTACCCTGTTAGTCTGATTGATTTAGAAAGACATGCTCTTGAAATGATCTTAGGCAAATTTAAAGAGTGTGAGCCAAATTTGACATATAACTCTTTTGTGGCCTACCCGTGAGCATGTGAAACTCTTTTAAACACCCATTGAGCCTTACCTTTCTTTGGAAGAACTTTGACGAACCCTAGACCTTACTTGACCCGCTACCTATAATCCTCTTGATTTGTGGTTTAGTGAATAGCAAACTTGGGGGTGTGGTGAAAAAGAAAAGGAGAAGTCAAGAAATGCAAGAAAAGTAACCCTTAACCCATGGTATTGCAAGATAAAATGGAAACCTCCGGAAAAAAAAAAACACAAGGAATTGGGTTTCCAAGCAATACATAGAGAGTGAATAAATGGATGACTTAGAAGCACTAGAAGAAAAAGGTATAAGGGAAAGGAAAGGGACGTTTTAAGAACACCACATCTTACGAAGATGAAGAAGTCACTGAGCCTAAATGACCATACCTTTGCACTCAACCCCATTTCAAGCCTAGAAAAGACCTTTTTGATCTTGAGTAAGCCAAATCGAAAGTCGATTGGAAAATAAAGGCAAATTTATGGGTGAAAACATGCATTGTGTTCCTCTTTTTGTGTGTGAGCATTGCATCTGATTCCTGATCTTGAATTGATTAACCTCTATGTGTGTATATGGAATCATTCTTTATGTGAGGGTATTTCGATACTTTTTTTTCTAGCTTGAACTTGCAAAAGTAGCAAGTGTTGCGAGCATGAGAATATTTGGTAATTGTGTGTCACAACTTGAATAATTGATTACACAACTGATCTTTCCATGAGTAAATTGAGTCCTATTGTGTATGTTCATGATTTGGCCTTGTGTAGCACTATTTGAGACATCCCTATTTGAACTGCTGAACTTGAGTTTACTTGAGGACAAGCAAAAGTTTAAGTTGGGGGTGTTGATGAGTCTACAAATTGGACTCATTTAGGGCTATATTTTAATAGAATTTGTGTCCTCAAATGCTTATTTTATCTCAATATCTGATGAAAACCCTTAAGTTTCAGGTATTCGAAGATTGAAGGAGAGCATGGACACTACTTCGAAAAAATTAACGAAAAGGCTGAAAAGAACGAAGAAAATGAAGGCCTGAGGATCGCCGAGTCTACTTGGAAAGTCGCCGAGGGGTCTCACTTCGCCTTTTGTTCTAGTGTGCTGAGCCCTGAAGGAATGATCAAGTCGGCAGAAAAGGGAGCATTCGGTGCATCGCCGAGCAGTTCCGTGAAGCAGTAATATATCGCCCAATGACCCAGAGCACCACGATGCCGAAGGATGGTGCAAGATGACGATGAACTACACCAATGGGTGGATTGTCGAGTTGATCCACGATTCCTACTAATGTCGCCAAATGATCCTGTCGCAGCACAGATTTTTGAAAACTCTAAATACTCGTTGAGAGTCATAGAGAAAAGAAGAAGATTAGACGGTATCAGATTCTCAATATAATTTTAGTACTTTTATTTTTGCTCTGAGTTGGAGTGGGTTTTGAAAACTTGAAGAAGAAGAGGATTACATCTCCAAGGATTTGGACTTGGGTCTCTTGGACATGCTTGGCCTGTAACAAGACTTAATTCTTCATACCCATTTGAATGCAAGCTCATTTAGGTATAAATTTGTATCTCTTGATGTGTCGCTAAAAACCCCATTCTTGGGGTGTAATTTAGCAAATATGTGTTGAGATTATTGTTGGGTTTTGCTTGTTGATAGGTTAGATGTATTTTGATGGTGATTTCACCTAGTGCTTGTGGTTTAATTTAATGGGTTTGTAGTTGCAAATACAAAACCACCTATGTGTTTAATTTAATGAGTTTGTAGTTGCAAATACAAAACTACCTATGTGTCTTCGGCTTGCTTGAGAGAGAGGTCGTGAAACCAAGACCGCTAGACTGATGGCCTAAGGAGTGGGTCGACATGTGGTTCAGACCAAGAAGGTGATCCCTAGTCCCATATCCGAACACTCAGCTCGAGAGAGTGAGTGGGGTAAGGCATAGGCTGGCCTTCATGCGGCAAATGGGTGTCCGAGAGGAACCTATTTGAAACGGGGTAAGTTGCTCGAAAGGGAACTTATTTCCATCTAAAGCTTAGTCTAGTCACTATTATCTTGCAAATTTCCTATCAAAAGAATGTACTCAACAATTTAAATCAATATATCTTGCGGTCACATCCAAAGAATCCCCTCTCATTCATACATTTCTCTGTTATTTTTACTGTTTTTGCTACATTTGTGACAAAACTCCCATTTTGATATTTTGACACTTTTTGTGTCACCCCCCTTTAATTTATAATGTTTTTAGTCGTTAATGTCTTTAACTACGACTAGTTAGAACTAATTTTATTTTTCTATTAATTCTCGAAACCACTCCCTTGGGACTAGATCCTAACCCTTGGTTGGGTAATTATACTATTGCACGGTCGTAGATACTTGCATTGGAAATTGTGTAATTGATTACATAAACATCAAGGACCATTAAAGAGGAGAAAAGGATGTTTACTGATGGAATCATAGACAGATATCCGGAGATCATGAGATATTTGAGGTCCCACAAGTTCCAGCTGTTCACTAAACCCCGTGGTCCTTATGTTCCAAATTAGGTTCGGGAATTCTACACCGCCTACCGAGCCCTAGTGACACAAGGGAAGAAGCAGGTTGCCAAATTCGAGTCGGTAGACTATGTGGTTGTCACGGGTAGAAAGGTGAAATGCGATAGTGATGTTATCAGTGTAGTCTTGGAGGTTTCAACACAAATTTAGAATGACTGCCAATATATAATTCGGACAAGGACGTTAGAAAATATGAAGAAGTGGTTGGCTCCTCTAATATCTTACGGTACTCCCAAGTGGATCGAGCTTGGAGGACCCATTGAAAAGAAGAACCTCAGTATAGCAGCAAGGTTCTGGTTTGGTTTCGTCAGCAGTTCTATCATGCCATCCCAGAACGAGTCGATTTTCCGCCACACAAAAGCATCCTGTCTTGGTTTCATCATTGATGGGACGAGGCTGAATTTGGGGATGATAATTGAACATGAGATGGTCATGAGGGCCAAGCAACGCCAGACTTCTCTCTCCTTTCCGGTGTTGATCACCGAGTTGTGCAGATGATCTTGGGTACCTAGAGATGAGAAAAAGGTTATGGAAGTGATTCCCACCTTCCCTACCGACATCCGAAGGATTGAGGCGGAGTACATGAAGTATGAGGCCGAGAAGAAGAAGGCATCCCCGGTGGATACACCCCAGTTGTGGATACTGATGCATTACTTGCAGAGGAACCTGTGCCTACTTCGACCCCTAGCCCTTCAGGTATATCTAGCACTGCCCCTTCCATGACGCAAGTTCCTCTGTAGCTCTCTTGCCTCCTAGGTCTGGTGCCTATGCTGCTCATTTCCGACCTCCACTCACCCAGGCTGCATTACTAAAGATGGGGTAGCTAGCCCATTCTGCTGATAGACGCGCCTCCAGACTTAAGGCCACCATTCCTGGCATGATCCAGAGGGCCCTGATTGATGTTGTGACATCCCTGAGTATGACCATTGATGCCCTTGCGGCACAGATAGCGGTATGTGAGCAAGGCTAAGGGGCCACTGATGAGGTGATGGCCCTAAAGGCCGCAATTGTTGAGCTTAGAAAGGATGTGGACCAGCTTAAATCCACAGACATATCTATGATTTTTGGGACTGTAGAGATCCTTGATACCAATGATGTGCCTCTGGAGATGAAATTTGAGCTGAGGAGGTTGTTGCTGCCGATTCTGAGGTTGAGACTGATGAGGAGCAGCTTGGTGTCGATGAGGAGGCGACTTATAAGGGCCTGACAGAGGTTGAGGAGGCGATGATAGATTCAGCCGTACATATTTCTTTGACAGACACTACCATGGCCGGATCCAGTGTCACTGATACACCGAGCACTGATTCTCAAGATCGGAGTGTTGAACCGGGAACTGATGCCCCGACAGATGGAGCGACTGTGTAGACATGACTTTTCTTTACCTCCCTCTCTGTCATTTTTATTGATTTCTAGTATTTTGTTGCATTTAAGGAAAAATTGATTTTTATTTGTGGTGGGGTGAGGTATTTCCACTCCTATCTCTTATGACTATATTTTTGTATATAATTTGGGTTGTTTTGCTGTAAATTGTGTTTTGGCACTGTTTTGTGGATATTTGAGCTTGTGGCGCCTTGTGTTAATTACAAATGGTTTTTGGACCCTTCTGAAAAAAATTTCCACTTCCTGTATTTTTAAATGTGGCTGTTCTTGTACAAATTTGAGTGTCCGTCATGATCAATACCGATGACTTGAATAGTGCTCTTAATCGAACAAAAATGAATGTGCGGCTACGATGAGGCCAAATGAAGTTGCGTAGGCAATATATGAATTTTTTGCATCTTGTTGTGACTATCCGATTATCTAATTGAGTCTCTTGTGATGAACATTGTACACTAGCGAAAGTGTGGAGTCTTGTTTGATATTGGTGCCAATGCCTTGTGTGACGAGCTTACCGTGAACCATGTGTGATGACACCTAGAATTTGGCCTGTTAGTTCGGTTGACTAAGTGATGCTAGCTCTCGAAATGATCTTAGGCAACAATTTGAAGAGTGAAATAATTTGACAACATACCTCTTTTGTGGCGAACCTTGTGAGTGTGTGAACCTTGCTTGAACTCCTTTTTTTGAGCATTACCCTTTTCTTGGATGAAACTTGAGCAAATGAGACCTCTTTTTATCCATTCACCCATAATCCTCATGAAGTGTGGTTTGTTTGAATAGCCAACTTAGGCGAAAAGCCTAAGTTGGGGGTGTGTTGAAAGGAGAAGGTAAATCAAGAAGTGTAAAGAAGTCCCCCTTGATCCATGGTTTGAGAAAGATGGAACCCCTCCATAACAAAAAAAGGAAAAAGAAAAAGAAAAGAAGAATGAAAAAGAAAAAGAACGAAAAAGTTTTGAAATAAACTTGTGAATGTGCAAAAAATATGGGGTGTCCGGTATTCCATGGGAAGTGAATAATGGGGTGACTTTTGAGCATGGGTGAAAATGTTAAATAAAAGGAAAGAAAGTGTTGTTCATACCACATTTCATGAGGATAGCAGCCACTACGCCTAAATGACCATACATTTACACTCAGCCCCATTACAAGCCTTGAAAAGACCTTTTTAATCTTGAGTGAGCAGAAACTAATGTTGGTTGGAAAATAAGGGTAAACCTATGGGTGAAGTCATGCATGTGTTCATCTTTGTGAGTGTGAGAGTCGTATGTGATTCCGAAGCTATAAATTGTTGAAGAATAGTGTGTGAATATGGAATCATTCTTTGTGAGTGTGAGAGTTGTATGTGAATCTGAAGCTATAATTGTTGAACCATTGTGTGTGAATATGAAATCATCTTTGTGTGAGGGCATTTGAGTACCTTTGTTGAGCTTGAAGTTGCATTTGAAGCATGTATTGTGAACTTGAGAATCTTTGGTAATGGTGACTCACAACTTGAACCTTTGAGTGCACAATTGATCCTTGCATGAGTAAGTTGAGTCTTGTTGTGTGCATTCATGATTGAGTCTTGTGTAGCACTGTTTGAAACATCATTTTTAAACTACTAAGCTTGAGTTTTACTTGAGGACAATCAAAAGTTTAAGTTGAGGGTGTTGATGAGTCCGAGATTTGGACTCATTTATGGCTTTATTTGTAATGATTTAGTGTCCTCAATTGCTTATTTTGTGCCAATAACTGATGTAAAACCCTTGATTTCCAGGTATTTGGATTGAGGAACAAAGTAAGGACACTAATTTGCAAAAAGGAACAAAGTGAGTTGAAAGAACGAAGAAATGCAAGCCTGGTGATTGCCAAGTTCACTTGGCGAGTCGCCGAATAGCCATTTGACCACCTAAAGTTCCAGTGTGCCAAGCCCTGAAGGAAAAAACCAAGTCGGCAAGAAAAAGGAGGAGTTGGCGGATCGCCGAGTGGTTGCGCGATGCAGTGTTGGATCTCCCAAAGTTGCAGACCTTGAGGATGCTGAAGGCCAAGGCAGAAGGGAGATGGAATTGATTAAAGGGTGGATCGCCGAGTGGACCGTGGAGCCCGACTTACTTCGCCAGTGACTCTTTCTAGAACATTTTTGGCAACTATAAATACATTCTTGAACATTTAGTTTAGTATCATTGAATCATTATTCATTCTGAATTGTATTTGTGTTCATATTTGGAGAGTTTTCCTTAGCTTTGAAGAATTGAAGTTTTTCACTTTTGAGAAATTGGAAGTGGGTCTTTGAGATTCTTCAACTTGGAACATTGTAAAGACGAAATTAATCTAACCCAGTTGATGAAAACTCAATTTGGTAACGATTTTTATCTTTTTATAATGTCTAGCTAAAACCCCAATTCTTGGGGTGTGATTATGGACTGATTTAGTTTATGGGTATTGCTAATTGTTAGTTTAAATGCTGTTTAGAAGTGAGTTCGATCATTAATTGTGGTTTAATTTAAGAAATGTAGTTGCAAATGCAGTTCTACCCTTATGTTTTCTTCTTGCTCAAGAGAGAGGTTTTAAAACTAAGGTTATTGATTGATGGTCAGTGAGTATTGGGTTGTCATGGGTTCAGTTGGAGAGAGTGAATCCTAAACCCTTTTCCACACATTCAGCTCGAGAGAGTGAATCGACTAAGGTGTGGGCTATTCTTATTTTGCATGCTTGTCGATGTTCGAGAGAAATCGACTTGATTCAGGGTAGATTGTTCAAGAGAAAATTTACCTCCTCTATAGTCTAGCTTACTCACTAATATCTAGCTATTTTCTAATAGTTGTAATTAACCATTTGTCTATATTAGCCTATAATCGAATCACATCCCAAGAACCCGTATCATTATTGTTATTTCGTACTGTTTGCTGCTGCTGTAGTTGATAATTACAAACCAAAACCCTCTTATTTGACATTCGTGTCACCCCATGATTTGAATTATGTATTTATTCGATAATTTCTATTCCTATGACTGATTTGACCATGTTCACACTTTCCTATTGAATCTTAAATATGTACCGCTCCGTGTGGGATTCGACCCCAACTCATTTAGTTAGGTTATATACTGATTAACGATCGTTGATGCTTAGAATTGGATGAAGTGTCTTTGAAACGTTATTAATCAGGCTTCACTAAAATGGGAATAACTTTTTACTCCAAGCTTGGAATTAGGAATACTTGGTGGTGTTAGAAAGAGGACTGAGAGATATTTAATTTTATAGGTCATGGGCCACCGAATTCATTCGGTGATGATAGTTATGGTCATTTAAAGTTGATCCTAAAATTCTACGTCTGACAAGTCCCCTTCATGGATGACCACGGTCCGTGAGGAGCTTCACGAACTATTTAGTGTCTGTGGTGAAACTAGTAACTTTGGGGCTGAAACCTCACCTAAAAGCTGACGAAGTAACTTCAAGGCAGGCTGCATGGGCCGTTTAGAGCACCACGGCCCGTCAAGTGTGTCGTGAAGATGCTCTGCCCGACAGGGCTTCACTAAAACTAGCATAAATTTTCACTCTTGGCTTAGAATTAGGCAAAGTTTGTGGCGTTGGAAATATGACTCAAAGTCCTTTAATTTTAAAGGTCGTGGGCTACCTAAATCATTTTGTTCTGAAAGATATAATCATTTGAAGTTGACCCAAACCTCAAAGTCTGTCAAGCGTCTTTCACGAACCACTTCACAGTTCGTGTGAAGCTCCACAGACCGTCTAGTGGTCCGTGGTGCTTCACAGTAGCCATGGTGGTTCTGTATCCCCCTCATGGGTCACTTCACGACCCGTTTGGAACTCCACAGACTGTTTAGTAGTCCGTGGTCTTTCACCATTTGCTCGGTGCACAACCACGAGCAGGGTGACGGGTTGTGGTCCTCTTCACGTCCCGTGGACCCCCTCCGTGGTTTTCCCTTATCTCTTGTTCAATCCTAGTTCTGATTTTTTTTAGGTTTTACAATATCTCCCCCCTTAATTGGGATCATTCATCCTCGAATGAAGTCTAAACAAATTTAGTTTGGAGGAAAGAGCTGAAATCCCTACCAAATGAATATTAGAAACTGATATCTAACAGAACTAAGATCCATGAACATGAAAATATGCCAGAAAGCCATAATAACTAATGGAACATGCTACTAATACTGAATGACACAAGAGTAAGTTGAGAGACTGGAGAGGAACTATTACCTCAAGTTGAAACTGAATCAGAAGGAAAGAGGTGAGGATACTTGACCATCATGGCTGCTTCTGCTTCCAAAGTAGCTCCCTCTATAGACGGACTCTTCCACAAAACTTTTACTGAAGCGACTTCCTTATTTCTCAACCTACGAACATGACGCTCAAGAATTTCAACTGCAACCTCTTCATAGGTGAGGCTATCCTTCACATCCACCCTCTCTAAATGTACTATTGATGTCGGATCACCCACATACTCTTTCAACAAGGAAATGTGAAAGACTAGGTAAACCACTGCTAGTTCCGCTGGCAACTCTAACTCATAAGCCACATTACCAACCCTTTTCAGGATTTTGTAAGGACCTACATACCTGGGACTGAGCTTCCCTTTCTTGCCAAATCTCATCGCCCGCTTCACGGGTTACACTTTCAGGAAAACCCAATCATCGATTTCAAACTCTAAGTCCCTTCTCCTTACATCTGCATAGGACTTCTGATAACTCTAAGTTGTCTTTAGTCTATCCCTAATGAGCTGAGCTTTCTCCATATCCTCATGAACCGAATCTGGCCCAATCAAGGCTGCTTTACCTACATCGAACAAACCTACCGGGACCTGCATCTACGCCTATACATGGCCTCATAAGGGGCCATCTGAATATTGGAATGAAAGCTATTATAGGCGAACTCTATGAGAGGTAGGTGATCATCCCAACTACCCTTGAAATCAATCACACAAGCTCTCAACATGTCCTCTAAGGTCTGAATGGTACGCTCTGCCAGACTATCCGTTTACTGATGAAATGATGTACTGAGATTTACTTGAGTACCAAGACCTTTATGAAATGATTTCCAGAAATGAGGGGTAAATTGAGGACCCCTATCTGAGATAATAGACAAGGGAACCCCATTCAACATGACTATCTCACTGATGAAAAGTCTGGCGTAATCCTCCGTTGAATCTGTAGTCTTGACAACCAAGAAGTGAGCTGAATTAGTGACTCTGTCCACTGTCATCCAAATAAATCATGTTGTGTATGAGTACGAGGTACATCCGTAATTAAATACATGTTTATGACTTCCCACTTCCATGTAGGAATGTTAATCTCTTGAGTCACACCTCTTGGTTTCTGATGTTCTACTTGAACCTATTGACAATTAGGAAACTTACCCACAAAATCTGCGATGTCTCTCTTTATGTCTTTGCACCAAAAGACTTCTCGTAGATCATGGTACATCTTAGTGGCACCCGCATAAATAGAATATCTAGAATTATGTGCTTCTATTAGGATTTGCTTCCTCAACTCACCCATATTAGGAACACATAAGCGACATTGTAATGAAGCACACCGCTCCCCCTTAGGAGAAAACCTCAACTTTTTGCCGATGAACTGCACATTTTAACTAAAATAATCTAGGATCTATATCTTGTTTTTCCTAAACCTCCACCAAAAATGAAGATTCAGACCCATTCTGAACTATCACACCACCATCTAACGTGTCCATAAGGCAAACTCCTAAGCGAGTAAGTCGATGAACATCTTTGGCTAATTATTTCTTCTCTTCCTCAACATGTGATACACTACCCATGGATAGTCTGTTAAGGGCGTCAGCCACTATATTGGCCTTACCTGGATGATAGAGCACATTTATGTCATAGTCTTTAAGGAATTCAAGACATTTCCTCTGATGAAGATTCAACTCTTTCTGGGTAAACACATACGGGAGATTCTTATGATCTGTGAACACATCATCATGAACACCATACAAGTAATGTCTCCAAATCATTAGGGAAAAAATTACGGCTGCAATATCGAGGTCATGAGTCGGGTAGTTCTTCTCATGGACCTGTAGTTGTTTAGAAGCATAAGCTATGACCTTACCTTGCTGCATCCACACACAACCTAGGTCGACCCTGGATGCATCACAATAAGCCACACAACTGTTTGACCCATCTGGTAGAGTCAAGACAGGAGCTTTAGTCAACCTAGTCTTCTAATTTGAGAAGCTTTTCTCAGACTCATCTGACCAGTGAAACTTGACCCTTTTTTGAGTTAACTCGGTCAATGGGGAAGCTTTGAATGA
Source organism: Solanum tuberosum (assembly GCF_000226075.1). Classification (NCBI taxonomy): domain Eukaryota; kingdom Viridiplantae; phylum Streptophyta; class Magnoliopsida; order Solanales; family Solanaceae; genus Solanum; species Solanum tuberosum. The sequence goes on from NW_006238929.1 coordinate 3,485,609, forward strand.
AAATCTTTCAACAAACCTCCTGTAATAACTGGCCAAACCCAAGAAACTCCTAATATCAATTAGAGAGATGGGTCTGGGCCAGTGATGTACTTTCTCAATTTTCTGAGAATCCACTTGGATCCCTTCGTTGGATACCACATGACCAAGGAAAGTAACTAACTGCAACAAAAATTCACATTTTTTGTGCTTAGCAAATAGTTGGCGATCTTTGAGGCTTTGCAAAACAACTATTAGATGAGTTACATGATCTTTCTCACTCCGAGAATAAATAAGGATATCATCAATAAAAATGATGATGCACAAGTGCAAATACTGTTTGAACACTCTGTTCATTAAGTCTATGAAAGCTACATAAGCATTTGTTAGTCCAAAAGACATAAGTACAAATTCATAATGACCATACCGAGTCCTGAAGGCTATCTTCGGTATGTCACTATCTTTGACATTGAACTGATGATAGCCGGATCTGAGGTTACCTCAGAAAAGCAAATAACACACTAAAGTTGGACAAACAAGTCATCAATTATGGGGATGGGATGCTTATTCTTGATTGTGGCTTTGTTCAACTGACGATAGTCAATGCACATTCGTAGAGAACCATCTCTGTTTTTCGCGAACAACACTGGAGCACCCCATGGAGATATACTGGGTCTGATGAAACCCTTATCTAGAAGGTCTTTCAATTTTTCTTTCAATTCCTTAAGCTCAGTTGGAGCCATTCTATAAGGAGGAATCGAAATAGGCTGGGTATCAGGAAGGATATCTATTCTAAAGTTGATTTCCCTTTTGGGAGAAATTTCGGGAAGATCTTTTGGGAACACTTCTCAAAGGTCATTTCGTACTGGACTGACTCAAGAGTTGAGGTTTCAGATTTTTAATCCTTAACTCCAATGAGATGATAGATACACCCTTTGTAAATCATTTTCCTAGCCTTAAGGTAAGAGATAAATCGACCCATAGGCACTGAGCTACTACCCTTCCATTCTAAGACTAACTCGTTTGGAAACTGAAACTGAACGATCCTAGTTCTACAATCGTCTGAGGCATAACAGGAATGTAACCAATCCATGCCTAGAATGATATCGAAATCAACCATTTCTAACTCTACAAGGTCATCTAAGGTGACTTTCTGAAAAATTGTGATAGAGAAATTTATGTATACCTGTCTAGCTATAACAGGGTCACCAACTGGAGTAGAGACTGAGAAGGTATTTTGAGAGAGTTTCTGGACCTGTATTAGTACCACGAAATTCCTTCCACTAGTTGTACTAAGTGTAGGCTAGTCCGTTCAACTGATAGGCGGTGAAATCTGCACTCTCGACTAGAGTGACACCTATAATGTCTATTACCTTCTAAATGTCATCGAGAAACTCATGTAGATCCCCTTCTGACTTTGACCCATGAAACTTCGTAGGATTAATCCGATTGAGGTCCTGGATTCTGGATGCAATAGTGTTAGTCTACAAAGGAGTCGGGGCCATAGCCTGCTGATTGACTAGGGCACTCATGGCCAGAGCAAGCACTTTGAAAGAAGCCCTAAACTCGGCATGGGTGACTTGCTCATTCAATGGGTCTACTGGAGCTGCTGGCTGATAACGTTCAAATATACTTCTTGAAAAGAAATATAAACAATCATATGCAATATATTTACCCAACTATGAGTCGGGGTCGATCCCATAGAGAATATGGAAGAATATTGTCAATAGCAAATATTTAACTCGATAGTCGTTATATAAAAATGGGGGGATTTAAATTGAAATAAAATAAAAACAATAAAAAGATAACTTTGAACTAAGTATTTATTTATATTCAGATTATTAAAAGTAACTAGGAATGTGTTCCCCATAAGCTCATAACGGGATAATCCTAATAATAGTAATCATATCATAGTGTATCACATGCAAAGTAGTAAGTTATGTATCTCTAAATCCTTTGTCCGGCAAATAAAGAATTTCACCCCGCACCGTGATACGTGTGTATAATTTACTAACCCTTACCTTTACCTCATATTAGACATCATAATCGATATTTTGCTTAGCTATTACTTCGCACCAATCGACACTAGCCTATTAGATAGTATCACACTAAATCTATGTTGATAATTCTTTTCTTGTTGATTACCTCCTTGGTCCGGCAAGTAGCAACAAGGCGAGTTCTAACGCATG
>NW_006238929.1:3487993-3494202 GCF_000226075.1 Solanum tuberosum
TAGATGTAGGAAACCCTAAATAAAATAATTAGTCCCAATTAAATTAGGAATCCTAAACCAAAAGGAATTGGATTCCCTTTTTTTTCGCAGCGTGAACAGTGTTGCCGCCTCAATATATTTTTGTACCATTCAATTACTGCCACGTGGCAGCAGCAAGCAGCAAATTTGAATTTCCTCAATTGCAGCCGCCTTTTTCCATATATAAAAATATATTATTTTATTCACTTTAATCCATTAAGCTGTCTGCTTGATTTCCTTCTTCAACTTTCCATCTTTAATTCGTTTTAGCTCCAAACTTCTCCATTTTTTTCATCAATTTAATCCTACAAATAAAATACACAATTTAGCACAATTCATAAAATTTATGCTCATAAATTATAATTATATATACTAAATGTGAGGCAAATAATGATTAAAAATATGTATTTTGACCTCACATCACTGGCTGATTCCTCGCATTATCTCTTATGGGAGGCATTTTTCGAAATGCGAAGAGTAGTAGTTAGAAGGAGATTAAATAGATCTTATACTCTATGGCACAAGATGGAAAAGAAAGAAGGGAAGACTTCTTAGAACACCTCGTAGCCTCTCTCTCATAGTTGTGGCACGCTTCACACTTATGAGAGAGACTCTGCTTAGTGCGACTTTTAGACACCCTAGGACTCTTGAACTTGATGCTCTGACACCAAATTTGTCACGCTCCATGGCAACCACCAGACGTAATACGGGACCTAGGATCACGAGTGACCCCAAGCTAACCCTGAGTCTGGCATATCACAAGCATACTGAATAGATAACAAAGATAAACGGAAGCATAACTAATAACTGAGTAAAAAATAAGGACTCCAAATGAGAATAAATCTAAACATGTCAAATGGAAACAACCCCAAACAACTAAATACTGACTCTATGATTGAAAGTCTCTACTACTGATAAGCTACTGGGACAAGTCCCCAACTAACTATAAAGATATTGATAAAATTGAAAGTAACTAAATAAACCAAGCATAATGAAATGTCCTCGAACTATGAGGACTCACCACTGAAGCTGCTGAATATAAGCTGAGAGTCGAACTAAGCATGATCTGGATGTTGGTGCCTGAACTTATATCATAAAATGATGTAGCGCAAAGTGTGCGTTAGTACATGGAATGTATTGAGAATACATGATATAGATACTAAGCTTAACAACGATATAATTGAGTAATATAATAATGAATATGTAAATAGATTGTACAGAAGTGTAACTGAAATCTGAGCTAAATGCAATGACCAAGTACTAATCATGTAACTAATATGCTGAACTGAATACTGAAGTGACTGCTGATAACATGGTCAATGCAATAAGAGTATAACTGTGGGAGCTACTATTAACTGACATAAACCACGTGACTAAACGTGGAGTCTGATGTATATGCCCCGTCAAGAGGACCTAATATACCTTGCTAGGGGTATAAAGACATGACTATGGTGTGATCACTAAAAACTAATGCACAACACAGGGGACTTCTGAACCTACATTGTCATGTATCTCTAGGACTGTGAGGGTACGCTGAACCCAAGTCAAACATAGTGCTAAGTCTACTCCAAACCGAATGAAAAGCTAAAATGCACTGAAATACTGAATAGCTCAAAATGCTGACATGCCATCTGGGAATGCACATAAATGTATTGAAAGTTATGGCATTCAATTTCTAAAGAATGATTTTCTAACTGATCTGCCTAGCAAGTATAATTCATGAGTTGATAGTTGATACAAGATAGGGTTCTGAATTTTATACATACAAACTACACTAAATCACAAAGAAACATGTTATTTAGATCATGGGAACTCTAACATCTAAAATCACAATAAATCTTCAAATTATGGAAACCCTAGGTATGAACAGTTAATGAGGAATCAAAGAACTAACTTGATTACTAAGGCCCGTCTAGGAGCTCATTAAGATGCCATGCCCAACAGGGCTTCACTAAAATGGGCATAAATTTTTACTCCAAGCATAGAATTAGGCAAACTTGGTGGCGTTGGAAAGCGGACTCATAGATCTTTAATTTGATAGGTCATGGGCTATCTAATTCATTTTGTGCTGAAAGATATGGTCGTTTAAAGTTGACCCTAAACCTTAAGTCTGACAAGTCCCCTTCACTGACGACTTCACGGTCTGTGTGGAGCTTCACGGACCGTTTAGATAGCCGCGGTGGTTAACCAATAACTTTGGGGGTAGAACCTCATCAAAAAGCTGACAAAGTGACTTCAAAACAGGCTTCACAGGCCGTCTAGAGCACCATGACCAGTCAGGTGGTTCGTGAAGATGCTCTGCCCGACAAGCTTCACTATAACGAGCATAACTTTTTACTCTGGGCTCAAAATTAAGCAAACTTGGTGGCGTTGGTAAGAGGACTCAAAGACCTTTAATTTGATAGGTCGTGAGCCACCTAAATCATTTTGTGCTGAAAGATATGATTGTTTGAAGTTGATCCAAACCTGAAAGTCTGTCAAGCCTTTTTCACGAACCACTTCACAGCTCGTGTGAAGCTCCAAAGACCGTCTAGTGATTCGTGCTCCTTCACATAGGCCATGGTGATTTTGTGTCCCTCTCACGGGCCACTTCAGGGGCCATGTGGAGCTCTCTGGACCATTTAGTGGTCCTGGTCTTTCACCTCTTGTTGGCAGCACAACCACAAGCAGGGTGACGAGTCATGGTCTTCTTCACGGCCCGTGGACCCGCTCCGTGGTTTCTCCTTCTCTCTTGTTCAATCTTAGTTCTGATTTCTTTTTAGGTTTTACAGTTTGGGTGGAGTGTAAGGGGTATTTGATTTCTAGCTAGATGCCTTGTTTATTAGATTGTTTGTTGGGTACTATGTTGTTGATATTGATCCTTGCTTCTACACTTTTGTGGGTTCTGAGTTAGGACCCATGTGATCTCTTTCTTCTTCTTCTTCTGAGTTCGAGGCTTGTCAAGGATTTGGAGAGATAGTTGCTTGTTACTTTGGCAGGCCCTCTTTTTCCTTTCTTTATACTTTGTTCAATTTGAGAAACAAAGACTTAGACTTGTAATTATTTCAATTCCGCACTTTATGTATTTAGTGGCTTGTACACGTGTCTACCAAATTTTGGGGGGTTTTTAATAAAAAGAATAAGTTTTTCGCTTTATTTTGTTCTTGTTTTACATTTCTTCTTTTCTTTCGTTTTCATTGGGTTGAGGCTGACTTGTCTTGATGGAAATAGACAATTGTCATCACGTCCATTTTTGGGTCGTGATAATAACTAAAATAGTCCTTTAATTTTTTGCTAGAACTCAAACATATTCTTAATTTTCTTTTAACGTGAAATATTAATAGTTCTTTATATTTATAAGATTGTAGTACTTTTAATACTAGCCCAACATTTTTCGTCAAAAACTAGTAAAGATTTCATTTGCATGTCATATATGTGCGTACACATCAACTATAATATTCATATTAGTAGTGGCATGTATACATTCTCATTTTGTTGGAAAAAAATTAAATCGATATTAGTTATTATAGAATTGTTATTTTATTCTTAATGTTAGATAAAAATAATATTATAATTTTGAAATAACTAACTTCAAGATAAGTTATTTCGTAATATTATCTCAATCAAACATGAAATAAACTCATTCTAAAATTAATCACACAATTAGTAACCTTTTTCCTTCTATCATAGGAGTCTTAGGAGAAATAGTGTGTATCTCTTTTAGAGCCTGTTGGATGGGCTTATTGTTTTTGAATTATTTTTGTCCTTTTAGCTTAAAAATAAATGCTTATAAGTACTTTTTAAATTTAATCAAACATTACAAAATTGCTTAAATACTATTTTAACTTAAACACACTTAAAATAAATCAATCCAAATAGGTCTCTTAAATCTTTCCAACAAACACTATATGTGACAAGAAATGGTTAAATTTCAAAAGTCTATCTTTTTATGTTTAAATTTCATTGCGAGTCAAATGTATTGAAAAATAACTTCAATTAATAATAAAGGTAAATTAGGAGTTGATGTTAGAAAACTTTATAGAATCCACCCAAGATCCCAAGTAAATCATTACACAAAGATATGAATCTATAAAAATGAAAAGGGAACTAACCTTGTTCCATTGCAATAACTTGATTGAAGAAGACATGATTTTCTAAACCTTGAAGACTGCTTTCCTTAGTTGTCCTTTTTTAGATGGAGAGAGAAGAGAAAGAAGTGTTCTTCTGGTTTAGAGACCATGCTTACTTAAAGATGCTGAGCTGCCATGTTGAAAATATACCTTTTCAACAAGTTTCCATCATATTTAAGAAAAGGCCCATGAGTTTTTAAGTTATCCAAAATAAACTCATATAAATAGATACTCCATCCATTTTTAAAAGAGTGACCTAGTTTCATTTGACACGAAGTTTAATAAAATAAAGAATTTTTTTGAATCTTGTAGTCCTAAATTAAAGTTATGTCAAATGTACAAAATTGCCCTTTAATCTTGTAGTCTTAAACATGTCACGTGGAAAACTGAAATTATAATATAACCAAAAAAGAAAGAGGTCATTCTTTTTTTAACAGATTAAAAAGGAAAGTATAGGTCATGCCTATTTAAACAGAGGGAGTATTTATTTTTAAGGTCTAAAATTTTAATGATAACATATCTACGTATAATATAATATGTAAGTCCACAAAATAAATATTACTTATAACTGAATCAGTGAAAATAAATACGTATTATTAGTATAGTAGATACGTAAAAGTGAAGGGAAAAAGTAATAAACCTAACTTGTTTACTTTGAATATGCCGTGTAATTGTGTACTATGAATTTTCTCACTTTTTCTTGATTATTATTTCGTCATTAATTAGGGGTGTGTGTATTTATTTTTATTACAACTACATGCTTATTTACCATCATATTGTACACTTACAATTAATAGGTATTGATATTATTTGAGTAAATTTTAGGTTTAGCAAACATATAAATCATATTAGCGCTCTATAGCTACAATTTTGTTATTTGCGTTCCATAGCAAACATAGTTTAAGTATCACATTTGTATAAAATTGCAGGCAGCATCTGATTGTATAAAATCACAGGCATCCGATTTATATAAATCACGGTGATTTGTATAAATCATACATCTGTGTCTATGAAAATTGTGTATATGTATATGTTCTTTGAGTTTGTATATCTGCATAAAATTTGAATTCATATAGAATTGAATCGAGTTAAAACAATTGTATTTGTATATCAAAAATCTCTCTCGCTTTATACAAACACAAATTATACATTGTATTTTGTATAATTTTTATTTTTATAGAGCGAGAAAGAGAGAAAGGCAAAAGAGAACTGGATAGGTGAAAATTTGTATTTGTGTAATTGTAAGTGTATAGAACGAAGATATATTTATTTATATGGGCAAAAAACTTAGCTTGACAAAATAAGCACTTAATTAGGGGTGTGTGTATTTATTTTTATTACAACTATATGCTTATTTACCATCATATAGTGTATTTACAATTAATAGGTATTGATATTATTTGAGTAAATTTTAGGTTTAGCAAACATAAAAATCATATTAGCGCTCAATAGCTATAATTTTGCTATTTGCGCTCCATAGCAAACATAGTTTGCTATAGAGTATCAGATTTGTATAAAATTGCACGCAGCATCTGATTGTATAAAATCGTAAGCATCTGATTTATATAAATCACGGTGATTTATATAAATCATACAGTTGTGTCTATGAAAATTGCATATATGTATATGTTCTTTGAGTTTGTATATCCACGTAAAGTTTGAATTCATATACAATTGAATCGAGTTAAAACAATTGTATTTGTATATATCAAATCTCTCTCTCACTTTATACAAACATAAATTATACATTGTATTTTGTATAATTTTTGTTTGTATTAAAAGCGAGAAAGAGAGAAAAGGCAAAAGAGAACTGGGCAGGTGAAAATTTGTATTTGTATAATTGTAAGTGTATAAGACGAAGATATATGCTCTGATACCATTTTTTTATGCGGAACTGGTAGTTGAGGGATTCATATAAGTGGTAGTGTGGTGGGTGGTAGTGTGGTAGGTGAGTAATTTGTTTTAACCATTTTTATTATAATATTTTTTGTTAAGTGTGTTAATCTTGATATCTAATATTATTTTTTGGTAGTGCTAAATTCATAGTAATATGTAATAATATTTATTGTAGTATTCTTCCGA
>NW_006238929.1:3494302-3535676 GCF_000226075.1 Solanum tuberosum
CTACATATTACCATGAATTTAACACTACCAAAAAGTAGTATTAAAAAGTTATCAAAATTAAGACACTTAGCAAAAAGATATTATAATAAAATCTCTAAAATAAGTTACTCACCTACCACACTACCACCTACCATACTACTACTCCTATGACTTCCCCAACTACCAATTCCGCTACGAAAAATGTAACTTTCTACTAGTATGTTTCTTCCTTAGTTTCTCGTTACTTAATAACGACTATATAACAGTAGTTTTAATTTTCATCAACATAGCAATAGTTTTTTTTTTACAAAACACAATAAAATAATTTAAAAAATGGAAAAATAACATGACAGCCCACGATATATTAATTGAGGATATTTTAATTCCTTAATTTTCTCCTCCTCTCTTATTTAGTTTCCACGAATAACTCAAATATAGTTAATGCTTCTCTCATAACTATATACCTTCTCTGTTATGAAACGTGCTTCAATGGAAAATATGAATATTTTTTCAATTTTGGTTCAGCAAGACGGAAGATGGATGTAATAGGTATTGACCATAATAGTTGCTTCGAATATGATAGTTTTAAAATATTTTGGTGGTTTTATTGATATTTTATTTTTATAAAATATATTGTTAGCTTTGGTGATTGGTGCTTTTTTGTTGTGATTTGCACAACATAAGCCATAAGGTTCTCAATTAGTTTGCACCATACATAGGTATCACTTATAGTTACATCATTGGCTAATTATTTATTTATGTATTGGTGAAGTTGATATATTTTAGATACATAGGTTCTTTATTTTATGGTGTATATGTTGGTGTAGTTAATATTTTTAGATATTATATATGCACTAATCAGATTTTTGTTGAATTTTTATTTGTGTTCTTCGGTTAAAAAGTAATTCAACAATAGTATAATTTTGTTTGTATATGATGGAATTATTCATATAACGGAAGCAAAATTTAACAAAAACTATGAGATGAATTTTATAATTTTTTTTTGAGTAAACATGATAATTTGGTACTGTTTGTGTTATGACATAGTTAGTTTGTTAGTTGATACTATTTAGTGGTTTTGTGATGCAAATGATGGTGTATATGGTAGATTAGTTTGAAGCGTAAACAAATTTTTAACCCTAATATACACCATAATAAATGCTTTATTTAATTTCTAATACGATAAACAATAGATTTATACCATTGTATAACATAATTTATGTAACATCCCGCTATTTGAAAGAGCAGGAATTAGAAAGAACCATTTTTGGAAGAAATAAAAATTTGAAATTTGGCCAGTATGAGTTTTGGGTCAACTTCAAACGACCATAACTATCAGTACATGATGAGTTAGGAGTGCCATAAGAGATCAAATGAAAGGTCTTTGAATTATCTTTTTCAACGCCGCTGAGTTTTTTATTTTTTGAGTTCGTATGAGGGAGATATGCTTGTTTGAAATCGGGTTGTCTAGATAAGGAAAGTCAACCGAATTTTAGAGGGGTATTTTGGTCTTTTCATTACCCAATTAAATTATCTCATTTTTAGTAAGTTATTTGGGGTCTAAACTGAGTTAGTTCAATTTACGCAATTAAGAATTACGCTAGGGCTTTGAGAGAAGAGAAAAGAGGAGAAAAGTCAAGGCGTTCTTGGAGATTCCTTGCGGAATTAAAGTCGTTTCAACAAGGGTTGATCCCTAAAGAGGTATCTGAGACATTCATATCATTGAGTTCTTTCATCCACGCGCCAATCATGTTTAGTTCAACGAAATTCATTCTAGAAAGTTGAAAGTTTGATGATCTTGTATTACGTTCTTGAAATTGGCTTTCGTTCTTGAGATTTGATGGGATTGTTGGGTTCTTGATGGAATCGTGTCGATTTTAGAGTCATTTAGGAGTAGATTCTTGTGTACATGTACTAGGTATCTGAATATAACGAGAAATTGAGAAAAAGAATCAAATTTAGGCAAAACGGGATTAGAAAACGAAGAAGGAAAAAGTCGGGCAGAAACTGGGTACCAGGTCCGCGACTTCCTCAGAAATAGAACTCTTCTCTCCGCGTCGCAGAGAGGTCGCGAACCTTTCTGCCTCAAAATTTATTTTGCGATCAAATATTAAAATGCATCTCCGCATCGCAGACTTGCTTCCAGACAATGATTTCTTGATTGTTTCTCATTTAACTATCTAAAAACACTCTTAAACATCACGAGATCTTTCTTATCACAAATCACAACCTTGAAATCATAAATCAAATTCAAGGTAGAGTTGAGAGTCAAGTCTTGAGGGTTCTTGGGGTCATTTTAAGAAGTCTTTTACAAATCTTTTAAAGTTGTTTTAAGACTTGAATTTTGAGTTGAGTAAGAGTAACAAATAAAGTTCATTTTCTTCAAAAGAGTATATAAGAACTATGTATTCCCAAAGAGTAAATGTGTTCACATTTAAACAAGAAAGGAAACACTATTTTCCAAAAGAGCATTTGAGCTAGTTATTCACATTTAAGCAAGAGAATAAACACTGATTTCCCAGAGAGTCCTTGGGCTAGGTTTTGAGTAATTATCTCAACCCACAGAAAGAGTTATGTTTTTAAACATATGAGCTAGTTACATTTTAGGAGTAGTATTGAGCACCGATTTGGGGACAAGTTGAGTTCAGATAATTCATGGTCTCCATAAACCGTGTAGCCAACATGGGTAGAAAAAGGGTCATACTTTTTAGATGATTCCTTAGTGCTTTTTAGTATAGACTAGTGGATCCACTTAGTAGTTAGGTTCTATACCCCTGGCAAGGTATCGGACGGCCCTGGCAGCGCGAGGCAAAACATTGTATCATGACATAGCTCATAGTAATGGTTGTCGGTTAGAGAAACTCCCACAGAGATATTTTGTATTCTTATATACACAGAGTTTACTTTGTATTTTCATATACAAACAGAGTTTAAATTTATCCTTGCATACAAACTGAGTTACTATTGTATTTTTCAATACACAAAGTTGTTATCCACATGTTTTAAAAGCCTTTCTTTATATTTCATTTATATTACTGCTTTATATTGGAATGAGTTGAGTTGAGTTTAGTTGAGACCAGGTATGTTCTTTCAATTCCCTTTCAAGCTTATGTCTTGTTTTAGAATTCTCCTCGCATGCTCGTACATTCAATATACTAATGCCAGTTGGCCTGCATCTTTTTATTATGCAGATACAAGTAACTAGGATCAGCATCCAATGCATCGTTGATCCAGTTGAGCGTCAGAGTTGTTGGTTAGCCTCCTAGCTTCCAAACGATCCCTTTTTTTATTGTTTTATCATTTTTGTTCATTAGGATGTCGTGGGTCTTGTCCCGACGTCCATCTTAGTTTTTAGAGGCTTCATAGACAGTTATATATTGTTAGTTCTTGAGTCTTTTCTTTTTCATACAGTTATGTTCAGACTTGAGTTGCCACTTTGTCTAGTTGAATGTTTATTTATAGAACATTCTAAGTTATCTATTGAGCTTTCAGTTTACTGTTTTAAAGTACTTTTATCATGAGTAAGTCTTCCTCAGAGTAGTGAGCCATGCCAAGGGTTTGCTTGGGGGCCAGCAATGTTTCTCGAGTGCCAGTCCCACCCAGGGTGTAGGCTCGGGGTGTGACAAAGTTGGTTTCCCAGCACAGAGTTCAAGAGTCCTACGAAGTTTATGAAGCCGTGTCCGTAAAGTCCTTATTATCGGTGTGAAGTACGCTACATCTATAATTAGGAGGCTGCGACATTTAGGCATTAATTCATTTCACTCATACTCATTTTGTGCAATAGAGTTTATCTCTAAAAAGTTTCTTCTAATTCGTGCCTCCGCGTGTCTTTCAGATCATGCCTTCACGAAGAGCTTTCAGAGGTCATCCCGCTAGAAAGAATGTTGAACAACAGGAACAAGGGGTACCTAATGCACCTGAGGTGCGACCCCAAGGAGAAGTCACCAGTGATGAGTTCCGAGAAGCTATCCGGATGTTGAGTCAAGTTGTGACCAATCTAGTTGGACAGAGAGAGAATCGACAGGAGGTGACTGATACTTCAAGGATTCGTGAGATTTTAAGGACGAATCCTCCAAGCTTCATCGGTTCAAGTGTCACTGAGGAGCCAGAAAACTTTGTAGAGGAACTTTAGAAGGTTTTTGAAATCATGCACATTGTTGATGCTAAAATGGTGGAACTAGTTGCATACCAAATGAAGGGTGTCACTAGAATCTGGTTTGATTAATGGAAAAAAATAAAGTTGAAGGTGCACCACTTGTGAGTTGGGCTTTGTTTGAGGAGGCCTTCTTGGGGCATTTCTTTCCTCGTGAATTTAGAGAAGCAAAGGTACGAGAATTCCTCACCCTTAAGCAGGAATCTATGAGTGTTCATGAGTACAGTCTGAAGTTCACCCAACTTTCCCGATATTCTCTGAATATGGTCGGTGGCATGAGAAGCAGGATGAGTTTGTTCGTTGCTAGGTTGTCTCACCCTTTTAGGTAAAGAAGGCAAGGCAGCTATGCTGATAGGAGATATGGACATAGAAAGACTGGTGATCTATGTGCAACAGGTTGAGAAAGAGAAGCTGAAAGATAGGGAAGAGTTCTGAAATAAGAGAGCTGAGACAGGGAATGAGTCCGGACAACAGAAGGGTAATGCTAGCCGATCATCCTTCCAACATAAGCAAAAGGGACTTGCTCCATCATCTGCTAGTGCACCTGCACCAAGGAACAAAGGTGAGTTCCAAAATAAGAATTCACAAAATTTTAGAGCTAGACTTGCGCAGTCTCAAGGTAGTGTGGCACAAGGGGGTAATAGGACTCCTGGATGTGCTAAATATGGTAGGAACCACTCAGGGGCGTGTCGTGATGGCTCCATAGGTTTCTTCAAGTGTGGTCAGAATGGTTATTTTATGAAAGAGTGTCCTAAGAATAGGCAAGGTAATGGTAATAGGGGCAATAGAGCCCAATCTTCTTCAGTTGCTCTACCAAAGAGAGCTGCATCTAGAGGAGCTACTAGTTGAGGGGCAGGCAGATGAGCAAACCGCTTGTATGCTATTTCTAGACGCCAAGAGCGAGAGGATTTTCCAGATGTTGTCACTGGTATGATCTAAGTCTTTAACTTTGATGTTTATGCTTTGCTAGATCCAGGAGCGAGTCTATCTTTCATGACTATTTATGTTGCAATGAATTTTGATAACTTCTTGATCCCTTCAGTGTTTCTACATCTGTTGGTGAGTCTATTCAAGTTGAGAGAAATTATCGTGATTGTACCATTTCTGTCAACCACAAGAGCACCATGGCTGATTTAGTTGCGTTAGACATGGTAGATTTTGATCTCATTTTGGGTATGGACTAACTTCATGCCTGTTATTCCTTAACCGATTGTAGAACTCGAGTTGTTAAGTTCCAGTTTCCTAATGAGCCAGTTATAGAGTGGAAGGGTAGTTCAACAGTGCCTAAGGGTCGTTTTATTTTGTACCTTAAGGCGAGAAACTTAGTTTCCAAGGGGTATGTCTATCACTTAGTCCGAGTTAATGACTCTAGTGTTGAGATTCCTCATCTTCAATCAGTTCCAGTAGTAAAAAAGTTTCCAGAAGTTTTTCCAAATGATCTTCCCGGAGTCCCTCTTGAGAGAGAAATAGACTTTGGTATAGATATTCTTCCCGATACTTGTCCTATATCTATTCCACCATATAGAATGGCACCAACATAGTTAAAAGAGCTAAAAGAGTAGTCGAAATATCTCCTTGAAAAGGGTTTTTGTCACACCCCAGATTCAAAGGGCGCAACTGGCTCCTAATGCCAAAACTTAGGCTCAAGCCGACCCTGTTGAACCATTTGCTACTAGCGCATGACATCCACACGCAATCAAGAAAACAAACAAGTATATCTTGGCTTAAAATTAAGCCCTTGGCTGGCAAGGCCACTGTAAAAAGATCGATAAACGAAACAGCTACTCCTAAGAGTTCATATAAAGAAATAGCCACTAGCACAGAAGTCCTGATTGGGCCGTCGAGGCCACCATGATCTCTATACCAAAATGGAAAACAAGTATATATATCAAGACAATACATCACACAACTAACAAGCTTCAGCAAACCAACAAACTAGGCTAACATGGTCACAACGAAGCTATAAACCCCACACACTAGTCTGCAAGCCTCTAAGAGTAGTAAAAATTGACAGGACAGGGCCCAGCCTACCCATAAAAATATATACAACAAAAGTTAACAAACCTCCCAACTCTGGAAACTCTGGAGGAAAGGGGTTAGCCAACCGGATAGAAGCCAATCCTACTGCAGAGGAGGTCTACTGGGTCATCTATTGGGACATGCATGCATGAATGCAGCGGCCCCAGGAAATGGGGCGTTGGTACGAAATAATCTACAGAGTATGAAAGGCAATAGACTATGAGTAGGTATCCTAATATATTGGGGTAATCCGATAAATAAATCAAGGATAAAATAAGTATACTGACCTGCTCCTAAATCTAAACTTATCAAAAATAATAAAAAACAACCTAACCAAGACCCCATAAGCTCGGCAGGTACAAACAGCACATAAGACCACCTACCCAGGCCCCAAAACCCCAGAAGGTGCCAATCACTCTATATACCCCTATCAGTAATCTCCTATCCCCGTAGGCAGTCACATAGCCCTCTTAGGCATTCATATTTCCCCGTAGGCAGCACATAGCTCTCTTAGGCATCAACATAGCTTATAGACAACTCATAGCCCTCTTAGGCAACAACATAGCCATCCAGGCAACATATACCCTTCTTAGGTGTCAATATAGCCCTTCTAGGCATCAATATAGCCCCGTAGGCAACTCATAGCCCTTTTAGGCATCAATATAGACCCGTAGGAAGAATATAGACCTTCTAGGCATAGACCACATTCCTGCAGCTAACCACAATAGCCCCAAGGGCAACAATAACAATCTAATAGCTAAAAGCGAGCAATTTAGTTATAAGCAACCTATACAAATAACATCTAAGTCGTGTCCAACATAGGGACACTACTAACTGAATAAAAATCCCGACCAGGGAGGATTATATCCACTCGAGCAGCCAACAGTCAACAATAATGGCTACAAGTATAACAACGATAACAACCAAATTACATTGCTCCTAGCTTTAAGGAAACATTTCATAAGAAGGGAATAGCCTTAACATACCTTTTCTGCTGAATTCATCTGGCCTAACGACTTTTACTCACAACCCCCCCTCAATATTACAACAAGTCAGGACCATAATCAACACACTAAAATAGAATATACCACGATAATCCGATAAAATATATGTATTTCCGTCGCAAATTTCTATTTGCGGCTTATCAAAGCTAGAGTCGATGAAAGAAGGGTCTTACCTTGATCTTAAGTTCGTAATACACCTCAAAACCATCAAATATGTCCAAACCCTTGCTGTCCTAACACTAAAGTATGATATGATACAAAATCGATAAAGCAAATTAAACCACGATGACGAACCCAATGCGTAGAACAACCTTCGTCAAGGACTTAAGTCAAGAAAATCTATAATTTAGTTGATCCTAGAAATGGGTTTCTCTAACTTTTCTGGTTCTTAGGTAGAAAAATGAAGAAAAAGTCAAAGAAGAAGATATATATAAAGTTCCACCGACCTAGGGCCCTACCTCACGTGCCTACTTGCGCAATCTCGCAAAAATGCAAATATCTCTCTATTCTAAAGTCCTATTAACAAACGGTTTAATGCGTTGGAAACTAGACTTGTAGACCTTCGATTTGCTAGGTCGTGGGCCCCATAAATCTTTATAGATTGGGAAAAAACCTCCGAGATATTTGACCAAAAATTTAGAGAAATCTTTAAAAAGGAACTTATGATAACTTTCGCCAACTTTTATTTTGCCACTCACCTTACTTCAAAACTCGAGATACAATCCTTGAACACTTAAAATATGACATACCACATCATTCTTAATTTATTATCCACCCTCCTTGTCTTTCCATGAAGATACGTGTAATTTTAGACGTTTTGAAAAGTCGGGGTGTTACATCATTGCCCCCTCAAAACATTCATCCTCGAATGAAAAATCTAAGTGATGCGGTTAAGTCCTTAGGAGTTTCCAAAATTTAGGCAAAGTATTCTTTGTAAATGTCACTATCCAGTAACCTCAAATGCAAAAATTCTAACCTAGGTGTTTCACATGATGACATAAATAGTTAAGCACTATAGCTTCGCATTAACAGTGCGAGAAAATATACATTGACAACAACAATAATAATAAGCAACAATATAAAAAAAAATCAGAGAGGTATCTTGCCTCACTACACTAATATAGACTGATATGCCATCACCCTGGGTATAAAACAAGTGAGGATATTTGGACCTCATTCCATCCTCAGCTTCCCAGGTCACCTCTTCTCTATTCTTGTTTCTCCACAATACTTTAACCGAAGCCACCTCTTTGGTCCTCAATTTGCGGACCTGCCAATCTAAAATGGCAACTGGAGTTTCCTAGTAGGATAACTCCTCTGTGATCTGAACATCCTCAACTGGGACAACCCAAGAAGGGTCTCTTACGCACTTCTGTAGCATTGATAAATGGAAAACTGGATGAATAGATTCTAGCCCCGAAGTCAATTCTAACTCATGAGCCACTCGTCCTACCCTCCAAAGGATCTGATATGGCACAATGAATCTTGGACTAAGCTTGCCTTTTTTGCCAAATCGCATAACACCCTTCATAGGCAAGACTTTTAAGAATACCCAGTCATCGACACAAAACTCTAAGTCCCTTCGTCACACATCTGAGTATGACTTCTATCAGCTTTGAGTTGTTAGCAACCTTTCCCGAATGAGATTAACCTGCTCCACTGTCTGCTGTACTAAGTCGGGTCCAATAAACCCTAACTCACCTACCTCGAACCATCTAATGGGGGATCTACATTTTCTCACATACAAAGCCTCATAAGGTGCCACCCGATGCTAGAATGATAACTATTATTGTATGCGAACTCAATAGGAGGCAAGTGGTCATCCCAACTTCCCTTGAAGTCTAGCGCACACGCCTGTAACATATCCTCGAGTGTAAAAATTGTGTGCTCAGCCTGACCATCTGTCTGAGGATGAAAGGTTGTACTAAGATTAACATGTGTCCCCTATCCTTTCTGGAAGGACTTCCAGAAGTTTGTGGTAAATTGTGCTCCTCTATCAGAGATAGTAGATACTGGGACACCGTGTAGCCTAACAATATCTCTAATATAGAGCCCTGCATAGTCTTCGGCCATAAAAGTATCCCTGACTGGTAAGAAGTGGGCTAATTTTGTTAATCTATCAACAATTACCCAAATAGAGTCAAACTTACGACATGATCAAGGTAACCCTGTAATAAAATCCATATTAATTGATTCCCACTTTCACAAAGGAATGGCTATCTCCTGAACTAGCCCAACGGGCTTTTAGTACTCAACCTTCACCTGTTGACAGTTAGGACATTGTGCCACAAACTCAGCAACGTCCTTGATCATCCTGGGCCACCAATAGATCTCCTTAATATCATGGTACATTTTCGTCGAACCAAGGTGAATAGAGTAATAGGAATGATGTGCCTGTTCCATAATCCGATGTCGAATCCCTGCAACATTTGGAACACACAATCGACAGTTGTATCTGAGGACTCCATCTTCAACTATATCAAATGCTAAAGACTGTTGATCCTGAGCCTCGGATCTGAGCTGCTTTAAGCTAGGATCCTTCTGTTGCTGTGATTTTACTTCTACAAATAGATATGATACGGTTGTGTCCTGAATTATGACCCCACTATCATCTGCCTCTAACAATCTGAATCCCAAGCAAGCTAACTGATGAAGCTCTCCCGCTATCTCACGCTTCTCAACACCTAAATATAATAAAATTCCCATTGATCTACGACTAAGGGCATCAACTACCACATTTTCCTTCCCTGGATGATATAAAATGTCTACGTCGTAGACTTTTAGTAATTCAAGCCATCGATGTTATCGAAGATTCAATTCCTTCTATCTAAAGATATACTAAAGGCTTTTATGATCTGTGAAAATGTCCACATGAACGCCATATAGATAATGTCTCCAGATCTTCAGTGCATGCACAACCGCAACCAACTCTAAGTCGTGAGTTGGGTAGTTCTTCTCATGTTTTCTCAACTGCCTTGAAGCATATAAGACCACCTTTACCATGTTGCATCAGAACACATCATAACCCAATACTAGAAGCGTCGCAGTACACTGCATAGCCCTCTGAACCCTATGGTAAGGATATCATTGGTGCTGATGTCAACCTATCCTTCAACTCCCGGAAACTATGCTCACAAGCTTCAGTCCACTGAAACTTAACTACTTTCTGAGTCAGCTTTGTTAGTGGTGCTGAAAGTGAAGAAAACCCCTCTACAAACCTTCTTTAGTACCCAGCTAACCCTAAGAAACTACGAACCTCTGTCGGAGTTGTAGGTCTAGGACAAGTCTACACGGCCTCAATCTTATGCGTATCAACCATAATTCCCGCATCCAATACAATATGGCCTAGGAAAGCCATAGAGATCAACCAGAACTAACAAACCTAAAGGACCGCTCGCAAATGATATGCATGCTCAGCTTTTGAATGCGAATAGACTAAAATATCATCAATAAATACAATCACAAATGTATCTAGATACGGCCTGAATATGTTATTCATCAGGTCCATAAACACTGTCGGGGCATTGCTCAATCCAAAAGACATAACCAAAAACTCAAAATTCCCATATCTAGTTCTAAAAGATGTCTTCGGAATATCTTTCTCCCAAACTCGTACCTGATAGTACCCTAATCTCAAACCAATCTTCGAGAAGTACTTAGCACTTTGTAGTTGATCAAACAGGTCATCGATCCTCGGAAAGGGATACATATTCTTTATAGTAGCCTTGTTCAGCTGTCGATAATCGATACACATCCTCAGCGGGCCATCTTTTTTTCTCACAAATAATACTGGTGCACACTATGGTGAAGCACTATGCCTGATAAATCCTTTATCAAGCAAATCTTTCAGCTGATCCTTCAACTCCTTTAGTTCAACAAGAGCCATTATGTAGGGAGGGATAAAAATGGGTTGTGTACCTGGTAGCATATCGATAGCAAAATCAATTCCCCATTCTGGAGGGATACCATGAAGCTCATCCGGAAATACATCTAGAAACTCATTAACTACCGGAGTAGACTGAAGAGTCGGTGGTTCTGCATCTATATCATGAACGCGAACAAGATGGTAAATACAACCCTTAATAATCATCCTCCTCGTCTTAAGATAGGAAATAAACCTACCTTTCGGCGTTATTGTATCACATTTCCATTCCCGAACAGCCTCTCCTGGAAAGTGAAATCTAACAATCTTTGTCTGTCACTCAACATTAGCATAACAAGACGCTAACCAGTCCATACCCATAATGACGTCAAAATCAACCATCTCTAACTCTACCAGGTCTACAGAGGTCTGACGGTCGATAATTTCTACCGTGAAACATCGATAGACTATCCTAGCATTAATAGGCTCACCAACTGTTATAGATACAATAAAGGGTCGATCTAATGATTCTGCTACTAGACATAACTTCCCCACAATAAATGGAGTAACATAAGATAGAGTAGATCCAGGATCTATTAAAGCATAAACACAATGAGAGCAAATAATTAATGCACCTGTCACAACATCTGGTGATGACTCTGAGTCCTGTCTGCCGGCTAGTGAATATATACGGTTCTGGCCACTATGCTCCCTCTCTGCCTCCACCTCTGCCTCTACCCATTGAATTCTGGGGTCCACACTTTGTAGATTATGCTGATGAGGAGGAACCTACTACTGACCCGGTCGACTGGCATATACCACCCTGACCTATGGTCAGGCAGTTCCTCCACCTATGTCCACAAGAATAACAACCTGTGGAACCCTGCTTGCACCTCCTAAAATGCCTCCTACCACAAGTAGCGCAATGTGGTGGGATTGTCTTAGCCTGGCCTTAACCCCTCTGCTACTGAGAGCCTGATGCTCATGAACCCTCACATGGGCCTGACTATCCCTGACTATAAAATTTACTACCCTGGAACTGCTGTGGTGGAGGTTTAGGTGGCCTAATAGAATATTGGGGTCTGGGACCACCCTAAAAATCTCCTTGTGAACCAGCGGGCCTATTTCTCTTCTGTCTCTCTCGACCCTCTCACTCATATACTGAAGATGTCGACAATCTTCTATGCCCTGTGCAAAGGCCTGAATTCACGAGATATCCATATTATCATTTAGTGCAGTGGTAGAACAAGCGTCGATATAGTCTGAGTCAAGCCCTCCCACAAATCTACGCACCCTGTCATGCATCATATCAACAAATGCTGGTGCATATCTAGCCAATGAATCAAATCTCAGGCCGCACTATCGGACACTCATGCTACCCTGTCGGAGGTTCAGAAACTGGTCCACCCGGTCATCCCTAATCTTTCTAGGAAAATAGTGATCTATGAAAGCTTCTGTAAAACTATCCTAAGTGGGTAGAGATGCATATTTTCCCCTAGAACTCTCCCAAATTTTGTACCACAATACTGCATCATCACGCGTTCGAAATGCTACTAACTCAACTGACTAGGCATGCATGACTCTGAAGATCCTATGAAGGTGATCAACAAAGTGATGAGGGTCCTCTCTGCGATCTGTCCCTGTAAACCGTGGAGGATTCAAGGCAAGAAATTCATGAACTCTCAAACTTTCGGGCCCTTCAGAAGGTCCGACAACATCTGGCGCAACTAGATGGCGTTATGCAGCTACTAATTGTGCTAACATACATACTGCACTCTTGAAATCCTGATCAGATGGCATAGGAGGAACTAGAGGTGGTACTGCTGGTGGATCCGGGGGTCCTGTAGCCCTCGGTGGTTCTTGAAGCCACATAGAATCTATAGGGGGCTGAGAAGAAGTCTCCCCCTGGGTCTCACAACGGGCTACCTCCACCTGTAGTACCTTGCCGGTACCCTCGCCTGCAACTGTATCTAGCCCTTGGCTAGCTGTGGTCTGTCAGGTGGCAGCCATCTCTATCTGCATACAAATATTAATTATAAGCCCGAAATCTCAACCTTTAAGACGCCGCTCTATAGCACGAGGTGAGAAAAAGAATAATAGTCATTCTAACATGCCTGATAACTTCCTGCTTATCGAATGTAGTGCATAACATATTTATAAACAAGACTCTACTAGACACGGTTTGCAGACTCCCTAGGATACGACATTGCTCTGATACCAAGTTTGTCACACCCCATATTCAAGGGGCGCAACTGGCTCCTAATGCCAAAACTCAGGCTCGAGCCGATCCTGCTGAATCATTTGCTACTAGCGCATGGCAGCCACATGCAATCAAGAAAACAAACAAGTATATCTTGGCTTAAAATTAAGCCCTTGGCCGGCAAGGCCCTGGTAAACAGATCCATAAAAGAAACAGCTACTCCCAAGAGTTCATATCAAGAAATAACAACTAGCACAAAAATACTGATTAGGCCGTCGAGGCCACCATGATCTCTATACCAAAACTGATAGCAGGTATATATCAAGACAATACATCACACAACTAGCAAGCTTCAGCAAACCAACAAACTAGGCCAGCATGGCCATAACATAGCTATAAACCCCCCACAATAGTCTGCAAACCTTTAAGAGTAGTAAATATAGTCGGGACAGGGACCATCCTACCCATAAAAATATATACAACAAAAGCTAACAAACCTCCCAACTCTGGCAGCTCCGGAGGAAAGGGTCTAGCTAACCAGATAGAAGTCAATCCTGCTGCTGAGGAGGTCTACTCGGTCGTGTGTCAGGACCTGCATGCATGAATGCAATGCCCCCAGGCAATGGGGCATCCATATGAAATAATGTGCAAAGTATGAAAGGCAATAAACTATGAGCAGGTATCCTAATATACTGGAGTAATCCGATAAATAAATCAAGGATAAGATAAGTGTACTAACCTTCTCCTAAATCTAAACTACTCAAAAATAATAAAAGAACAACCTAACCAAGCCCCCATAAGTTCGACATGTATAAACAGCACATAAGACCACCTACCCAGGCCCTCATACGCCTAGAAGGTGCCAATCAGTCTATATACCCATATCGATAGTCCCCTAGCCCCGTAGGTAGTTACATAGCCCTCTTAGGTATTACTATAGCCCCGTAGGAAACACATAGCTCTCTTAAGTATTAACATAGCTTATAGACAACTCATAGCCCTCTTAGGCAACAATATGGCCCTGTAGGCAGCATATAGCCTTCTTAGGCGTCAATGTAGCCATGTAGGCAACTCATAGCCCTTCTAGGCATCAATATAGCCCCGTAGACAACTCATAGCCCTTTTAGGCATCAATATAGACCCGTAGGAAGAACATAGACCTTCTAGGCATAGACCACATTCCTGCAGCTAACCACAATAGCCCCAAGGGCAACAATAACAATCCAATAGCTAAAAGCGAGTAATTTAGTTATAAGCAACCTATACAAATAACCTCTAAGTCGTGTCCAACATAGGGACACTACTAACTGAATAAAAATCCCGACCAAGGAGGATTATATCCACTCGAGCAGCCAACAGTCAACAATAATGGCTACAAGTATAACAACGATAACAACCAAATTACATTGCTCCTAAGCTTTAAGGAAACATGTCATAAGAAGGGAATAGCCTTAACATACCTTTTCTGCTGAATTCACCTGGCCTAACGACTTTTACTCACAACCCCCCCTCAATATTACAACAATTCAGGACCATAATCAACACACTAAAATAGAATATACCACGATAATCTGATAAAATATATGTATTTCCGTCGCAAATTTCTATTTGCGGCTTATCAAAGCTAGAGTCGATGAAAGAAGGGTCTTACCTTGATCTTAAGTTCGTAATACACCTCAAAATCTTCAAATATATCCAAGCCCTTTCTGTCCCAACACTAAAGTATGATATGCTACGAAATTGATAAAACAAATTATACCACGATGACGAGCCCAACGAGTAGAATAACTTTCGTCACGGACATAAGTCAAGAAAATCAATAATTTGGTTGATCCTTGAAATGGGTTTCTCTACGTTTTCTGGTTCTTAGCTAAAAAATTAAGAAAAATTCGAAGAAGAAGATATATATAAAGTTCCACCGACCTAGGGCTCCACCTCATGTGCCTGCTTGCGTAGTTTTGCAAAAACGCGAATAGCTCTCTATTCTGAAGTCGTATTAACAAACGGTTTGATGCATTGGAAACTAGATTCGTAGACCTTCGATTTTATATGTCGTGGGACCCATAAATCTTTATATATTTGGAGAAAACAGCCGAGATATTTGACCCAAATTTCAGAAAAATCTTTAAAAAGGGACTTACGATAATTTTCACCAACTTTTATTTTGCCACTTACCTAACTTCAAAACTTGAGATACAATCCTTGAACACTTAAAATATGACATACCACATCATTCTTAATTTATTGCCCACCCTTCTTGTCTGTCCATGAAGATACGTGTAATTTTAGACGTTTTGAAAAGTCGGGGTGTTACATGTTCGACCAAGTGTCTCACCTTGGGGCGCTCCGGTCTTATTTGTGAGGAAGAAGAATGGTTATCTTAGAATGTGTATAGATTACCGTAAGTTGAACAAGGTTACTATAAAGAATAAGTATCCTCTTCCAATAATTGATGATATCTTCGATCAACTGCAGGGTGACACGTATTTTTCTAAGATAGACCTCAGATCTGGCTATCATCAATCGAGAGTAAGGTAATGTGATATTCCAAAGACAGCTTTCTGGACCCGCTATGGTTATTATGAGTTCCTAGTTATGTCCTTTGGTTTGACCAATGCTCCTGCAACATTCATGGACCTTATGAATAAAGTATTTAAGCCTTATTTAGATATGTTTGTTATCGTATTCATTGATGAAATTCTAATCTATTCGAGGAATTAGAAATATCATGCTAGTCATCTCAGAGTAGTTCTCCAAACTCTAAAGGATAGAGAGTTGTATGCCAAGTTTTGGCTTGAGTTTGTGGCATTCTTAGGCCACATTATTTGCAGTGGTGGAATTAGAGTTGATACTTAGAAAATAGAGGCAGTGCAAAATTGGCGTAGACCCACATCTCCAAATGATATTAGAAGTTTCTTGGGATTGGCTGGATATTATAGAAGGTTCATTGAGGGGTTCTCATCTATTTCATCCACTTTCACTAAGTTAACTTAGAAAACAGAAATATCAATGGTCTGAAGCTTATGAGAAAAGCTTTCAAGAATTGAAAACTAGGTTGACTACTGCCCAGTATTGACCTCACCAGAAGGTACGCAAGGTTTTGTTGTATATTGTGATGCATCCAGAGTTGGATTGGGTTGTGTATTAATGTAGAATTGCAAAGTTATAGCCTATGCCTCAAGAAAGCTTAAGATTCACGAGAAGAATTATCCAAACCACGATCTAGAGTTGGTTGCCGTAGTCTTTGCGTTGAAAATATGGCGTCATTATCTTTATAGTGTTCATGTTGATGTGTTCACCGATCACAAGAGCCTTCAGTATGTGTTTAGTCAGAAAAAACTTAATCTGAAAGTGGTTAGAGTTACTCAAGTATTATGACATGAGTATTCTATATCACCCAAGTAAGGCTAATGTGATTGTGCAAAGACTTACTCGATTAGGAGTTCGACTAATAGATTCCACTGAAGGAGAAATAATGGTGATGAATGGGGCTAAATCATCATTAGTGTCAGAAGTGAAAGAGAAACAAGACCAAAAACCTATTTTGCTTGAACTGAAGGAAAATGTTCATAAGAAAAAAGTACTGGCTTTTGAACAAGGGGAGATGATGTATTGAGGTATCAAGGTAGATTGTGTGTACCAAGGGTAGATGAACTCCAAGAGAGGATCATGGAGGAAGCTAATAGCATTCCCGAATTGTCAAGGAGTTAAAGTAGAGCACCAAAGACCCGGTGGTATGGCTCAGAATATAGAAGTTCCATAATGGAAGTGGGAGATGACCAATATGGATTTCATTACTGGCTTGCCACGGTCTCACAGGCAACATGATTCTATTTGGGTGATTGTGGATCGAATGACAAAATCAGCCCACTTTTTGCTGGTAAAGACTACCCATTCCGCAGAAGATTATGCCAAGTTATACATTCAAGAGGTAGTAAGACTTCATGGAGTTCCAGTTTCCATTATTTCAAATAGAGGTGCACAATTTTGGAAATCATTCCAGAAAGGTTTGGGTTCAAAAGTGAACTTAAGTACTATTTTTCATCCTACTGATGGCCAAGCATAGCGCACTATTCAGACTTAAGAAGATATGTTGAGGGCTTGTATGATTTATGTCAAAGGTAATTGGGATGATCACTTACCTCTCATTTAGTTTTCTTATAATAATAATAATAGTTACCATTCTAGCATCCAGATGGCTTCTTATGAAGCTCTTTATGGGAGAAGATGCAGATCTCCTATCGGATGGTTTGAGGTTGGTGAAGCTGGGTTGATACAACCATACTTAGTTCATCAAGCTATGGAGAAAGTGAGAGTTATTCAAGACAGGTTGAAAATAGCGCAGAGTTGTCAGAAATCCTACGCTGATGTTAGGAGAAGGGACTTAGAGTTTGAAGTAGATGATTGGGTATACTTGAAAGTTTCACCCATGAATTCACCCATGAAGGGTGTTCTGAGATTTGGTAAGAAGGGTAAACTTAGTCCCCGATATGTTGGTCCTTACAGAACATCCAAAAGGATTGGTAATGTAGCTTATGAGTTGGAGCTACCACAAGAGTTACCATCAATTCATCCAATGTTTCACATTTCTATGTTGCAAAAGTGTATGGGCGATCCTTCATTAATCATACCAACTGAAGATATTGGTATTAAGGATAGCTTGTCTTATGAAGAGATTCCTATTCAGATTCTAGATCGTCAGGTTCGCAAGTTGAGAACCAAGGAAGTAACATCAGAAAAAGTTCTGTGGAGGAATTAATTTGTTGAGGAAGCTACTTGGGAAGTTGAAGAGGATATGAAGAAGAGGTACCCACATCTCTTCGAATCCGGAGAGGTTCCAAATTAAGGTACTAATCCTTTTCTTGGTATTTACTTTAAGTTGACTTGTTGTGGTTACATTTTGCTTGTTGGGTGTGTGAGTTGGATGTTAGATGCTAAACCCTAAGCCTTCTAAGAGTAATCTCATTCGATGATGAATGTTTCCAAGGGGGATATATTGTAACACCCCGCTATTTGAAAGAGCTGGAATTAGAAAGAGTAAGGAATAAAAATCTGAAATTTGGCAAGTATGTTAAGTATGAGTTTTGGGTCAACTTCAAATGACCATAACTCTCAGTATAGGATGAGTTAGGTGTTCCATAAGATATCAAATGAAAGTACATTGAATTTTCTTTCTAGCGCCGCCGATTTTGTTAATATTTGAGTTCGTATGAGGGATATGTGCCCGTTTGAAGTCGGGATGTCTGCATAAGGAAAGTCAACCGGATTTTAGAGGGGTATTTTGGTCCTTTCATTACCCAATTAAATTATTTCGTTTTTAGTAAGTTATTTGGGGTCTAAACTGAGTTAGTTCAGTTTACGCAATTAAGAATTACGCTAGGGATTTGAGAGAAGAGAAAAGAGGAGAAAAGTCAAGGCGTTCTTGGAGATTTCTTGCGGAATAAAAGTCGTTTCGCCAAGGGTTGATCCCCAGAGAGGTATGTGAGACTTTCATAGTGTTGGGTTCATTCACCCATGCGCCAATCATGTTTAGTTCAGCGAAATTCGTTCTAGAAAGTTGAAAGTTTTATGATTTTGAATTGTGTTCTCGAAATTAGCTTTCGTTCTTGAGATTTGATGGGATTGTTGAGTTCTTGATGGAATCGTATCGATTTTAGAGTCGTTTAGGTATAGATTCTTGTTTACATGTACTGGGTATCTGAATCCAAAGAGGAATTGAGAAAAATAATCGAATTTAGGAAAATTGGGATTAGAAAACGAAGAAGAAAGAAGTCGTGCAGAAACTGGGTACCATGTCCGCGTCGCGGACCTATTCCTCAGAAATAGAACTCTTTTCTCCATGTCGCGGACCCCTCTGTCTCAAAAATTATTTTGCGATCAAATATTAAAATGCATCTCCGCATCACAGACTTGCTTTCAGACGGTGATTTCTTGATTGTTTCTCATGTTTAACTATCTAAAAACACTCCTCAACATCACAAGATCTTTTCTATCACAAATTACAACCTTGAATTCATAATCCAATTCAAGGTAGAGTTGAGAGTCAAGTCTGGAGGGTTCTTCGAGTCATTTTAAGAAGTGTTTTACAAATTTTTTAAACTTGTTTTAAGACTTGAGTTTTGACTTGAGTAAGAGAAACAAATGAAGTTCATTTTCTTAAAAAGAGTATATGAGAACTATGTATTCCCAAAGAGTAAATGTTTTCACATTTAAACAAGAAAGGAAACACTGATTTCCAAAAGAGCCTTTGAGCTAGTTTTTGAGTAAAGAGTAAATGTTTTCATATTTAAGCAAGAGAGGAAACACTGATTTCCCAGAGAGCCCTTGGGCTAGGTTTTGAGTAATTATCTCAACCAACATAAAGAGTTATGTTTTTAAACATTTGAGCTAGTTACATTTTGGTAGTAGTATTGAGCATCGATTTGGGGACAAGTTGAGTTCAGATAATTCGTGGTCTCCATAAACCATGTAGCCAACATGGGTAGAAAAGGGTCATACTTTTTAGATGATTCCTTAGTGCTTTTTATCATAGACTAGTGGATCCACTTAATAGTTAGGTTCTATACCCCCGGAAAGGTATAGGATGGCCCTGGCAGCGTGAGGCAAAATGTTGTATCATCACATAGCTCATAGTGATGGTTGTTAGTTAGAGAAACTCCCGTAGAGATATTTTGTATTCTTATATACACAGAGTTTACTTTGTATTTTCATATACAAACAAAGTTTAAATTGTATCCTTGCATACAAACTGAGTTACTATTGTATTTTTCAATACACAGAGTTGTTATCCACAGGTTTTAAAAGTTTTTGTTTATATTTCATTTATATTACTGCTTTATAATGAAATGAATTGAGTTGAGTTGAGACCATGTATGTTCTTTCAGTTTCCTTTCAAGCTTATGTTTTGTTTTAGAATTCCCCTCGCATGCTCGTACATTCAATGTAGTGATGTCAGTTGGCCTGCATCTTTTATAATGTAGATACAGGTAACTAGGATTAGCATCTAGCGCATCGTTGATCAAGTTGAGCTTCAGAGTTATTGGTGAGTCTACTAGCTTCCGGAAGATCCCCCTTTTTATTGTTTTATCATTTTAGTTCATTATGATGTCGTGGGTCTTGTCCCGACGTCCAATTTAGTTGTTAGAGGCTTCATAGACAGTTAGATATTGTTAGTTCTTGCAGTCTTTCCTTTTTCATACAGTTATGTTGAGACTTGAGCTGCCACTTTGACTAGTTGAATGTTTACTTATAAAACATTGTAAGTTATTTATTGATCTTTCAGTTTACTATTTTAAAGTACTTTTATTATGAGTAAGTCTTCCGCTGAGTATTGAGCCAGGCCAATGGTTCTCTTGGGGCCAGCAATGATTCTCGAGTGCCAGTCCTGCCCAAGGTGTAGGCTCGGGGCGTGACCATTTATACCAATGTTTATATTAATTCTGCACTTCATTTAAACTAATACCTTAATTAAACAATTCTGTATCATAAATTATTTTAATGAAGGTACGCGCATTGACATAATTCCTTCATACAGTTATGCATGGTGCTAAAAGATTTAGTGTTTGTCTACGCACTCGAGTATGTAATTGTAGTGGATTTCAACATGATGAAATTCCATATAGTCATGCTATTGTTGCTATAAGATACAGAAGCAAACATGGTCAGGACTACTGGTCATCATATTACAACAATAAAAAATTCAAGATGCTTATGCAATACCGATTGAGCTTTGCCTTACAAAAGAAATTGGGAAATTTCTGAGCATGTGTTGGAAGATATAGTGTTACCACCAGATGCAAGGAAGCTACCAGGGAGACCACCAAGCTACGTCCGTAAAAAGGGATTTAAAGAGATTAAATTCAAGAGATCTAAAATGAGTTGTAGTAAATGTGGTACAGAGGGTCACAACAAGAAGACTTGTACCAAATATCCTCAAGAGAACCAAGTTAGTTGTTGATTGGTGTAATTAGACCTTTTAATAACCACCCTTTTCAGAATATTATGTTTGGTTATAAATGATATGCAACATTATTCAGGAATGATGCTTTTTTTTACCATCATTGAATGAATATTTTTTATTAAACGAAGTTGGTATATTAGATGATGATTTTTGTTGTTTATAGACTATTGATGTATGATATGAATTTAAGTTATAATATATGTGAACTAATTGATTGTATTTATTTCACTAAATACGTGTATTATATTAAGTGGTACTTAAATTGATGTAATATATTACATCAATGGTAGTATATAATGTTGCCAATTTGGTTATTCATATAAGAATAAAAATTGATCTATTTAATGATACTATGTTGATGATATATGGTATATGTTTGATTTGATTTTACTTTCCATATACTAATTGTTAAATTAAATGATATAATATTATAATATGATACCAGTTTGATTTATTTATCAACATAGACAATGTTATAGAAAATGATACCATTTTCGTCTACTGTTTGGTTCTTTAATTTGGGGAATATATATGGTATATGATGATTTGTTGGTATACTATATGGTATTTTGATTGTAAATTATATGGTATATATTGAGTTTTTATTAAGGTTAATAGAATGTTAATATTAATCTTTAGCCCTTTAATACGAGGTTAATTTTAAAGCATAAGACAATTAATGAAAATCAAGGATATAAAATTTAACTTGTACATTGATAATAATATACACAATATTTTGTTAATTTAACATCAAATAACATTAAAATAGTTAATCAAATGTATAAAGTAATACCAATAAAATAGTTACTATTATAATAACAATATTGTGGTATTTGTAAAGTTAAACCAACTATTTAACCAAAAAAACATAACATATTAACCAAACTATATAACAAAAACATATTGAAAATTTGAACGTTCAGTAACGATCTTTTAAATGCTTGGTTGAACCTTTGATAACTTTTTTTTCACCCTTCCGTAATGCTCGGACTACCAAACTTGCTCGTCACCCTTCCCGTGACTTCACTTTCACTAATAGCACCATTATCTATCTTTTTCATGACATAATCGCAAAGCAAGACAGCATATCTCGTATGGAATAATGTTGATTCAAAATATGACAATGTGATGTCTTTTTGCCTTGGCAAAAACTCTCAGCATGTAGACAACTGAATAATACACAATCACTATAAAAATATAAAATAAATAATTCAATGATAACTAACAAAAAAACATAAATATTAACATAAGCAATACTTACATACTTTGAGCCTTCCAACGGTAGTGGAATGCTATCACAAAGAATGTATGCCAAAGGATCACTTAAAATTGTGAGTGTCACTTAAAATGCATATAGAATTACAATTCTCATTTATTATTACAATGTATACCATTATATACCATCAGATATACTGCTAATATAGTAGGATAATACCATTATGATTCTAAATCATAATGTATACAATTGTATATACCAATATAATATGTTCATAATTCGTGCCAATAACAATAACATATTAATCCTGCATATAATTTAAACCAACAAAATAACTAAGATATACAATTCTATATCATATATTGTACAATTTTAATCAATATAAATCAAACATATACTAAACGTAATTGCATATACAGTAAATCACTTTCAAAATTTCAAAATAAACAAAAATATAAAATAAAGATTATCAAGTAAAAAAAAGTAAAGCAGCAAAACAATAATTATTTTCCTAACATAAAATATATATAAAAACATTGAATAACATTATCCTTTTCATGCTATCACGTTTAATGTCTCTTGTTTTCCCATCATCCACACCAGATTTCTACAAAAAAATATAACTAACCAAAATATATTATGCATGTTTAAAATCGGAAAACAAACAATATTCAATTTATTGAAAATTTTTTGATACATTGGACATTGTTTTCGATTTGGATTTGGTCACCTTGTTGAGACATATTTTTTTGCAATTGATATCTCGTCTTCAAAGTCGTTGTCATGAGGTACTCAACATTCATAATAATTTTTCTTTGCTTTTTTTTCCTGTAAATTGGGTGTAGCAATGTTTGAGTTTACACCAACTCCTTTTTCTTTACCTCTTTCAAATTCACTTTTGGGTCAAGGAGTGGAAGTATTCAACTCAAATTTGGAGTTGAACAAACAACTGGACCATTGACATCGATTTTATCCTTGATCAAATGAGGACTCTTTCGGGGAGTATTATCAAAAATGACTTTCTTACCTATAATCATTTTTTTGAAGAAGCGGAAATATTTTCTTGTGGTATGAGATAAATTTGAAAAGAAACTTAAGTGAATGCAAGTAATTTGTTACTAAATTTTTACAAGAGGTGATACAAAACCTTTCCTTGAAAAATGTGGCATTGAAAAAGATGAAAACAATGTGTGCAGCGTTAATTCCAAGAAAAAAAGAGTGTAGCAATGGTAGGTTAACAAGAGAGAGAAAGTGAGATATTTATTAAAGGAACATATCCAAATATAATTGTGATTGAAATTCTAAAAGATAAATAAAATAAAAGGTAAAATACGAGTCCCAAAATATCAGCCCACTAACTAATAAAATAGGTGAAAACCGTGTATTTATTAATTTTGTAATAAAGTGTCATATTGTAATTAAAATGTTAATGTTGTAAATAAAAAGACTAAAATAACAATATGTAAATTAAGGTCTTAAATAGTATAGTCTTGTAATTTTTCCTACTATTTTGTGGATGCTTTTGAATTCTGGTGTATATATTAATGTCTATTTTAACATTGTTAAGTTGTTTGCATTGCAAAGTCAACAAAGCTGCATTTCTTTTATTCATTTTATATATCACACATCAACAATTTGAATGACAAACCTACAACAAAAGTAGGATACAAGGTAAAACTTATATAAAACGGTAGGGTAAAAAATAAAATAAGATTTTTAAATAATAAGTAAAGACAAAATGAAAATAAAATATATAAAAAAAAGAAAAAAACGAGAAGAAAAATATTAAAGTACCGATGTAATCACACCAAATCGGTCGTTAACATAAAATGAGATATTTCATCATTACCTAATGATGAATTTAAACATAAGGTACAGTTAATTTGAGTAACGATCAAAACAAACATGATATTTAAACTAAATCCATGCAATACATTCTACTCTTTTAGGAAAACTCGCTTTTTTTTTCCGTGACATTTCCGCAACTCCTTATCACTATTTCACTTTCTATAAAATATAGTATCAATCTCCTTACTTTATATGGTAAGAGAAAGTATCATAAAAATTTCTATGGTAAAATATTAACGACATCCAATTCAAATGGCCAAATAAGGTAAATGTTCAAAGAAGTCACTTATTTTTGTTTTGACTTCGAGAAGTCATCCAAAAGGGTAATAATGGAAAGTAGCATTTAATTTTTGTCCTTAGATGTTTTTCTGGAAGTCATCCAACTGTATCTAGTCAACATATATAGTCATTTTGGCTTGAAATAAAGTTTTCTAAATTTTGGAGACCAGTATATATATATATACATATGTGTGTGTGTGAAATTCCAACCGACCAAAACCCTCAAAACTAGCAAACCATTTTGTTCAAAGGAAGTAACAGCCATGGACATCAAAAGCTCATCTTGCAAAAGAAGAAGAATCTCTCATGTCACGAAAATGAGAATTATGGATCTTCCATGGGTAATTTTGATTGAAATTCTTTCAAGATTGTAAATTAAGCCCATTTTCTGATGTAGCACTTTGTGTAAACTTTGGTACAATCTTTTATCTTACGAGCCTTTATTTGTTAACATGTATCAAACAAGATCCCGTAAATTCCCCTGCATTTATCTTCTCAATGGTGTGGGCAAGCCTTCACTTCTAGAACTCAAAGCAGAGTATAATTATTATGTTCGCCGTTGTAATAGACCCATTTAGTTGACCACTAAGTCTCACTACCCTTTAGGGAGAGTGTTTTTAGTTGGTTTGTGTAGTGGACTCACTTATTTCGCGAATAATCCAACACATATCGAGAAGCATTCTGTTTATATTAGTAATCCTCTTTTGGGTGAGTATTTCGAACCCTAATTGCCCCAACGGGAGACAAGTGTTTGTCATGTTACTTATGGATTTTACTTTAGCAAAGTGTCTGAAAAGTATAAGGTATTGAGATTAGTAGTTAGAGAGATTACTAAATTATCAGAATTGGAGGTTTATACTCTTGGAGTTGGTGAGAAATGAAGAAATGTGGGTGAGATTCCATGTCCTGTATGGTATAATTTTGGCAAGGTTAATATCAATGGCTCTCTTCATTGGATGGATAGAGAAAAAAATAACACTATTTACTCCTTCGATATTAAGACAGAAAAGGTGAAGTCCCAAAAAAAGGAATTTCTTTTTCGCATTTAAACCCATTTGCATAGGCTCGTGCACTGATTTACGTTCAATAATACCTGAAACTTGAAGCTAGTAGAGTTGGAGAATTATTTATGTTTGACTGATTATTACAACTTGTCCACTAATATTGATATATGGTGGATGAAAGAGTATGGGATTATTGGGAAATGTTTACATCATCAATCTTTAAATACGAAGAGGATTATAATAAACAAAATGATTCCAAAAAATTCTCAAATCGAAATAGTAGTTTAGAGTATTGTTTTATCTTATTTCCTCCTGGATATGATGTTTTGCTTATGTGCTTCCAATATAAATTTTTACTATTTTGTGGATTCTATTCTATTCTTGTCTTGATTTTGAAGTATTTACATGCCTTAAATTTAGGTAACTACTTGTTTTTATGATTAAATTAACAACATAACTCTTTTGATCTTTTTTAATATGAGAGAACTTGAATTCATTGGACCTCTCTAGTTAATAAAAACTAGCTTATTGTATAAAAGAAATAATCTTTATGGATACTTCCTATCTAATTAATTATTTGAAATTCTCATGAAATATAAAAATATTAGGTCATTGCTTTTTGTGTGTCCAAATCTTAATTATTGGATAGAGTTACACGTATTTGTTTGGTTGGACATAAACGTACCCCACAAAATTAGTCGATGTATTACACGCAAGCTAGAACGAACACCACAGTTATATAAAGGAGAGTATATAGGATACATTTTTACTCACCAACTAAACACTGGAGAAAGGTTTTCCAAGAAAATATAAGGACACATATTGTTTCTTCACAGTTGGCTTTATTACCTAATGATGAATTTAAACATATGGTACAGTAAATTTAAGTAACAATGAAAATAAACATGATATTTAAACTAAAATTCATACAATAGACTCTGCTCTTTTAGGATAAGTCGCTTCTTTTTTGAAGACCTTTCCTCAAGTCCTTATCACTATTTCACTTTCTATGAAACATAGTATCAATCTCCTTACTTTATAAGGTAAGAGAAGGTATCTCAAATCTTTCTATGGTAAATTATTAACTTCATCTAAAAAGGTAAAATATTGATGACATCCGATTCAAATGGCTAAATAATGTAAATGTTCAAAGAAGTCACTTTTTTTTTTACTTTGAGAAGTCATCCAAAAGAATAATAATGAAAAGTAGCATTTAATTTTTCTCCTTAAATAGTTTTTCTAGAAGTCATCCCATTGTATCTAGTCAACGTCTATGGTCATTTTGGCTTGAAATTAAAATTTTGAAATCTTGGAGACCACTATATATATGAAAGTTCAACCGACCAAACCCCTCAAAACTAGCAAAACATTTTGTTCAAAGGAGGTGACAGCCATGGACGTCAAAAGCTCATCTTGCAAACGAAGAAGAATCTATCATGTCCCGAGGATGACGATTATGGATCTTTCATTGGTGATTTTGATCGAAATTCTTCCAAGATTGTCAATTAAGCCCATTTTTCGATGTAAGACTGTGTGTAAACTTTGGTACAATCTTTTATCTTACGATCCTTTATTTGTTAACATGTATCAAACAAGATCCCTCAAATTCCCCTGCATTTATCTTTTTGATGGTGTGGGCAATCCTTCGCTTCTAGAACTCAAGGAAGAGTATAATTATTATGCTCACCATTGTAACAAACCCATTCAATTAACCCCTAAGTTTCACTACCCTCTAGGGAGATTGTTTTTAGTTGGTTTGTGTAATGGATTCACTTGTTTCGTGAATGGTCCGACGCATATTGAGAAGCATTTTGTTTATATTAGTAATCCTCTTTTGGGTGAATATTTCGAAGTTAAATTGCCTTAATGGGAGATTAGTGTTTGTCGTGCTACTTATGGATTTTGCTTTAGCAAAGCATCCGAAAAGTATAAGGTATTGAGATTTGTAGTTAGAAAGTTTACTAAAGTATCGGAATTGGAGGTTTATACTCTTGGAGTTTGTGAGAAATTGAGAAATGTGGGTGAAATTTCGTGTCCCGTATGGTATAAATTTGACAAGGTTAAAAGCAATGGTGCTCTTCATTGGATGGATAGCGAAAAAATGACATCATTTACTCCTTCGATATTGAGACAGAAAAGGTCAAGTCCCTGCCAGCTCTACCGGGACTGGTAAATCCACCTTGGAACTTGAAGCTAGTAGAGTTGGGCAATTATTTATGTTTGACTGATTATTACAAAACATTAACTACTAATATTGATAACTGGTGGATGAAAGAGTATGAGGTTTCTGAATCTTGGACTAAAGAAATCATTTTGGTGGATTTTGTTCCGCGTGGTATGGTTCACATTAATTTTATGTGGAAAGATGGAGAAATCTTAATTCAAAGTGGCAGAAAGCTAGCTTCGTACAACCCAAAAATGAAGAGTTTTAGGGTGGTTTATGTTTACGGTAAGGTCACTAAAGCGATCACATACACTTCAAGCTTTTACTCGCTCAAGAATATCATGGGGGACGACTTTCATCTCACAAATGTTTATCCGAAGACTTAGATAGTTTAGAGTAGTTGTTTTATCTTATTTTCTCCGGGATATGATGTTTTGCTTTTGTGCTTCTGATATAAAACTTTTACTATTTTATGGATGCTTTTGAATTCTGGATAGAGAAATCTTAAAAGCTAATTACTATTTTGTATTAGGAATATTTGATGAAATTGATTGTTTTTGGAATTAGATGGCTTAAGTTTTTCTTCTATGTTGTTAATTGTTAATATTAAGATAATTAGTATACCTACCCGTGCGATGCACGAATAATATTTAAAATATTTATTATTTCAAATTGTGAGTGTGTTTGCACTGGCAAATGAACCATTTATTGAACCTGAGCTCCATTAAAAAAGTAGACTTTCCATTTTCTTTATAATTGCTAATAACAACTCTTAATTGATATTTGCGTTAATAATTTATACATCATCAACGTATAGAACTTCAAGTCTTTTTCCTTTTATTTTCTAGTGAACCAACACAACTATGACATTTACGTTATAAAGGTTATGGGGAAATTTATATATCATCAGTCAAAGAATCAATCTTTAAATACGAAGAATATTATAACGAAAAAAATGAAATCCAAAAAATTCTCAAATCAAACATAAATGTTAATTATGTCCAACTTTATATAAAGATATTTCACTTGCAATTCATTTTAGACTTCATTAAATATATACCATGTTACTCTCTTGCATTTATTTAGTCCATGGCAATCAGACTCTGTTATGTCCAACTTTATATAAAGATAATTCACTAACATTTCATTTTAGACTTCGTAAATATATACCAAGTTACTCACTTTCCTTTATATAGTCCATGGCAATCAAATTATGTTATGTCCAACTTTATACAAAGATCATTCACTCGCGTTTCATTTTAGACTTCGTAAATATATACCAAGTTTCTCACTTGCCTTTATATAGTCAATGGCAATCCGATTTTATGAATCTTCTCACGAAATCTTGGAGCTCACTATATAAATGAAAGTCTAGCTAACCAAAACCATCAAAACTAGCAAACCTTTTTGTTCAAAAGAAGTGACGGCCATGGACATCAAAAGCTCATTTTGTGAAGAAAGAAGAGTCTCTCATGTCATGAGGATTATGGATCTTCCATGGGTGATTATGGTCAATATTCTTTCAAGATTGTGAATTAAGCTAATTTTTCTATGTAGGACTGTTTGTAAACTCTGGTATATTCTTTTAACTTCCGACCCTTTATTTGTTAACATGTATCAAACAAGATCCCTTAATTTTCCATGTGTTTTTCTATTGGATGGTCAGTCCAATCCTTCGCTTCTAGAACTCAAAGAAGAGTATGATTATTATGTCCGTCATTGTCACAGACCCATTCATTTGACCCCTAAGTTTCACTTCCCTCCAGGAAGAGTGATTTTAGTTGGTTCGTGTAATGGATTTATTTTCTTTCTGAATGGTTCGGTGTATATTGAGAAACATTTTGTTTACATTGAAAGTCTATAGGGGGTGAATTAAAATCTTCCAGTCGACTCACCTGTAGGTTAGTATCACAGTATAAAAAAAGCTAATGACAGTAAGTAAATAGACACACAATATTTTATACTGGTTCGGAACACCGGTGTGGTGCCTACGTCTAGTCCCCTTGGGTTTCAAGGGTTTCCTTAAGATCAATTTAGAACTTGGAGTATTACATGGTGTTTCACTAAGTTCTCAGTCCGATATGCAAATCAGACCTTTCTAATTTGACGCAACCTCTACCTTTTTAACTTTCACTGAAATCTTTCGTTTTCTTTTCTTTTTCAATTGTATATTCTCAAGAATACAAAGCTTTTATGAAAGATAATAGAATACAATCGTACAAGTTCAAGTGAAGTTTCGTAATCTTCTAAGACACTAAGACTGGCTTTATATAGGTGAGGTTTCTTTGCTCTTCTTTAAGGAAAACCCAAGGGAGTTTCAATCAATCAAGGATTTGATAGTGATTCCTTGATTGAGGCAGATTTGAGAGATAAGTGATCATGTCCATATTAGTTATGTTCATGATATCATTCTCTCCTCTGCTGAGGTAATCTTCCTTGATTGCGTGATGTCCTTCCTTATCAGGTAAGATCTCTTCTTTGATTTCTTTTCTTCTTCCTTGAGTCATGTGATCTGATAATATATTCTCCTTGATTGTTTTTGCTTCTTCCTTGAATCATGCATTCGGGATCCGACATTATCCTTGATTGTCAATCAATCAATTTATATCTCAATCAATCCATATCTTGGAGTGTATCTTCTTGCTTGGATTCTTCTTTTGATTCTCTTTCTCACTGTGAATCCTGATGGATTCTTTCTCATGATATTGTCAAGTTCTGCAATAGAAAGTAATCTTATTGTTATTGATCAAAATCTATGAGTGCTTAATATGCTAACAATCTCCCCCTTTTTGATAATGACAATAAGGTGCACAAAAATCATTGAAAGTAAGAGAGGTGTAGTGGGACTTCCCAGAAGCTCCCCTGCCTGAGATTTCCTGAAGCTCCCCCTGCCTGAGACTCTCTGTTGGAGATTTGCTCCCCCTGTCTAAATGTCTTCGTTCACCTGTTATATTTTTGTGGAAATCTTTTCTCCCTCTTTGGCATAATAAAAAACAATCACAAATAAAAAGGAGAAAACATGGATAACAAGCCAAACGAGATAATTTGGAGGTGCAGGGTCCACATCTTAGAGTACAAAAACATAAGTTTTTAGGGACACACCCCTATTGAAACATAGTCTGAAGATAAAAGTAAAGCACCCAAATCAGCGATCACTAAGAAAATACTTTAGAGTGTTGATAACAATCCTGCAAAAATTGTTATAAGAGCGCTCAACATTCCTAGAGAAGGATGAATAAGGTCTGAACATCAACAACAAGGTTAGTATTTGAGGAGCTGACTCCAGATTTGAGAGAGTTGACATGCTTGATCAGTTTAATTTTCATCAATATAGCAATAATTTTTTTACAAAACACAATAAAATAATTATAAAAGGAAAAAATTTAAAAAATGAAAAAATAACATTTGCTAGTGCACCTGCACCAAGGAACATAGGTGAGTTCCAAAATCAGAATTCACAAAATTTTAGAACTAGACCTGCGCAGTCTCAAGGTAGTGTGACACAAGGGGGTAATAGGACTCATGCATGTGCTAAGTGTGGTAGGAGCCACTCAGGGGTGTGTCATGATGGCTCCACGGGTTGCTTCAAGTGTGGTCAGAATGGTCATTTTATGAAAGAGTGCTCTAAGAAGAGGCAAGGTAATGGTAATGGGGGAATAAAGCACAATCTTCTTCAGTTGCTCCACCAGAAAGAGCTGCATTTATATGAGCTATTACTTCAGGGGGAGGTGGAGGAGCAAATCGCTTGTATGCTATCACTAGTCGCCAAGAGCAAAGGATTTGCCAAATGTTGTCACTGGTATGATCCAAGGCTTTAACTTTGATGTTTATGCTTTGCTAGATCTAGGAGCGAGTCTATATTTTGTGACTCCTTATGTTGCAATGAATTTTTATGTTCTTCCTGAGAAACTTCTTAGGCCTTTCAGTGTTTCTATGCCTGTTGGTGAGTCTATTCTAGCTGAGAGAGTCTATCGTGATTGTACCATTTCCGTCAATCACAAGAGCACCTTGGCTCATATAGTTCAGTTAGACATGGTAAATTTTGATGTCAATCTGGGTATGCACTGGCTTCATGCCTGTTATGCCTTAGTCGATTGTAGAACTCGAGTTGTTAAGTTTAAGTTTCCTAATGAGCTAGTTATTGAGTGGAAGTGTAGTTCAGCAGTGTCTAAGGGTCATTTTACTTCATACCTTAAGGTGATAAAGTTAGTTTCCAAGGGGTGTGTCTATCACTTAGTCCGAGTTAATGACTCTAGTGTTGAGATACCTCTTATTCAGTCAGTTCCAGTAGTAACAGTGTTTCCAGAATTTTTTCCAGATGATCTTCTCGGAGTCCCTCCTGAGAATGAAATAGACTTCAGTATAGATATTCTTCCCGATACTCATCCTATATCTATTCCTCCATATAGAATGGCACCACCATAGTTAAAAGAGCGAAAAGAGCAGTTGAAAGATCTCCTTGAGAAGGGTTTTATTCGACCAAGTGTCTCACCTTAGGGTGCTCTGGTCTTATTTGTGAGGAAGAAGGATGGTTCTCTTAGAATCTGTATAGATTAATATCAGTTGAACAAGGTTACTATCAAGAATAAGTGTCCTCTTTCGAGAATTGATGATATCTTCGATCAACTTCAGGGTGCCACTTATTTTTCTAAGATAGACCTCAGATCTGGCTATCATCAATCGAGAGTAAGGGAATGTGATATTCCAAAGACATCTTTCAGGACCCGCTATGGTCATTAAGAGTTCCTAGTTATGTCTTTTGGTTTGACCAATGCTCCTGCAACATTCATGGACCTTATGAATAAAGTATTCAAGACTTATTTAAATATTTTTGTTATCATAATCATTTATGACATTCTAATCTATTCGAGGAATAAGAAATATCATGCTAGTCATCTCAGAGTAGTTCTCCAAACTCTAAAGGATAGAGAGTTATATGCCAACTTCTCTAAGTGTTAGTTCTGGCTTGATTCTGTGGCATTCTTAGGCCACATTATTTCTGGTGGTGGAATTAGAGTTGATACTCAAAAAATAGAGGCAGTGCAGAATTGTCCTAGACCCACATATCCAACTGATATTTGGAGTTTCTTGGGATTGGCTGGATATTATAGAAGGTTCGTCGAGGGATTCTCATCTATTTCGTCCCCTCTGACTTAGTTAACTATGAAAATAGTGAAGTTTCAATGGTCTGAAGCTTGTGAGAATCAAGAATTGAAAACTAGGTTGACTACTGCCCATTATTGACCTTACTAGCAAGTACGCAAGGTTTTGTTGTATATTGTGATGCATCCAGAGTTGGATTGGGTTGTGTATTAATGCAGAATGGCAAAGTTATAGCCTATGCCTCCAGACAACTTAAGATTCATGAGAAGAATTATCCAACCCACAATCTAGAGTTGGATGTCGTAGTCATTGCGTTGAAAATATGACGTCATTATCATTATGGTGTTCATGTTAATGTGTTCACTAATTACAAGAGCCTTCAATATGTGTTTTGTCAGAAAGAACTTAATCTCAGATAGAGGTGGTGGTTAGAGTTACTCAAGGATTATGACATGAGTATTCTATATCGCCCAAGTAAGGCTAATGTGGTTGTTGATGCTTTAAGCAGCTTGACTATGGGTAGTACCACCCATTTTGATGAAGAAAAGAGAGAGTTAGCGAAAGATGTGAACAGACTTGCACGATTAGAAGTTCGACTAATGGATTCCACCTAAGGAGGAGTAGTGGTGATGAATGGGGCAGAATCATCTTTAGTGTCAGAAGTGAAAGAGAAACAAGAGCAAGATCATATTTTGATTGAATTGAAGGAAAATGTTCATAAGAAAAAAGTAATGGCTTTTGAACAAGGGGGAGATGGTGTAATGAGGTATCAAGGTAGATTGTGTGTACCAAGGGTAGATAAACTCCAAGAGAGGATCATTGAGGTATTCTATCCATCCGGGTTCCACAAAGATGTATCGTGATTTCAGAGAAATATATTGGTGGAATAGTATGAAGAAAGGTATTGTTGAGTTCATTGCTAAATGCCCGAATTGTCAACAAGTTAAAGTAGAACACCAAAAGCCCGGTGGTATGGCTTAGAATATAGAATTCCGAAGTGGAAATGGGAGATGATCAATATGGATTTCATTACTGGCTTGCCACGGTCTCGCATGATTCTATTTGGGTGATTGTGGATCGAATGACAAAATCACCCAACTTTTTATCGGTAAAGACTACCAATTCAGTCGAAGATTATGCCAAGTTATACATTCAAGAGGTAGTAAGACTTCATGGAGTTCCAGTTTCCATTATTTCAGAAAGAGGTGCACAATTTACTGCACAATTTTGGAAGTCATTCCAGAAAGGTTTGTGTTCAAACCTTAACTTGAGTACTATTTTTCATCCTACTGATTGCCAAGAAGAGCGCACTATTTAGACTTTAGAAGATATGTTGAGGGCTTGTGTGATTGATTTCAAAGATAATTGGGATGATCACTTACCTCTCATTGAGTTTTCTTATAACAATAGTTACCATTCTAGCATCCAGATGGCTCCTTAGGAAGCTCTTTATGGGAGAAGATGTAGATCTCCTATTGGATGGTTTGAAGTTGGTGAAGCTGGGTTGATAGGGACCAGACTTAGTTCATCAAGTTATGGAGAAAGTGAGAGTTATTCAAGAAAGGTTGAAAATAACGCAGAGTTGTCAGAAATCCTATATTGTTGTTAGGAGAAGTGACTTAGAGTTTGAGGTAGATGATTGGGTATACCTAAAGGTTTCACCCATGAAGGCTGTTATGAGATTTGGTAAGAACGGGAAACTTAGTCCCAGGTATATTGGTCCTTACAGAACATCCAAAAGGATTGGTAATGAAGCTTATATGTTGGAGCTACCACAAGAGTTAGCAGCAGTTCATCCAGTGTTTCACTTTTCTATGTTGCAAAAGTGTATGAGAGATCCTTCATTAATTATACCAACTGAAGATATTGGTATTAAGGATAGCTTGTCTTATGAGGAGATTTCTGTTCAGATTTCTAGATCGTCAGGTTCGCAAGTTAAGAACCAAGGAAGTAGCATCAGTCAAATTTCTGTGGAGGAATCAATTTGTTGAGGAAACTACTTAGGAAGCTGAGGAGGATATGAAGAAGAGGTATCCACATCTCTTTGAATCCGGAGAGGTTCCAAATTAAGGTACTAATCTTTTTCTTTGCATTTATTTTAAGTTGACTTGTTGTGGTTACAGTTTGCTTGTTGGGTGTTTGAGTTGGATGTTAGATGTTACACCCTTAGCGTTCTAAGTGTAATCTCATTCGAGGAAGAATGTTACCAAGGGGGAGATATTGTAACACCCCGCTATTTGAAAGAGCTGGAATTAGTAAGAACAAGGAATAAAAATCTGAAATTTGGCAAGTTTGTTAAGTATGAGTTTTGGGTCAACTTCAAACGACCATAACTCTCAGTACATGATGAGTTAGGAGCGCCATAAGATATCAAATGAAAGGAATTTGAATTATCTTTCCAATGCCGCCAAGTTTGTTAATTTTCAAGTTCGTATGAGGGATATATTCTCATTTGAAGTTGGGCTGTCTAGATAAGAAAAGTCAACCGGATTTTGGAGGGGTATTTTGGTCTTTTCATTTCCCAAATAAATTATTTCATTTTTAGTAAGTTATTTGGGGTCTAAACTGAGTTATTTCAGTTTACGCAATTAAGACTTACGCTAGGGCTTTGAGAGAAGAGAAAAGAGGAGAAAAGTCAAGGGTTGATCCCTAAAGAGGTATGTGAGTCTTTCATAGTGTTGGGTTCGTTCACCCATGCACCAATCATGTTTAGTTCAGAGAAATTCGTTCTTGAAAGTTGAAAGTTTGATGATCTTGAATTGTGTTCTTGAAATTAACTTTCATTCTTTAGATTTGATGGGATTGTTGAGTTCTTGATGGAATCATGTCGATTTTAGAGTCTTTTAGGAGTAGATTCTTGTGTACATGTACTCGGTATGAAATTAACTTTCATTCTTTAGATTTGATGGGATTGTTGAGTTCTTGATGGAATCATGTCGATTTTAGAGTCTTTTAGGAGTAGATTCTTGTGTACATGTACTGGGTATCTGAATATAAAGAGGAATTGAGAAAAAGAATTGAATTAAGGCGAATTGGGGTTAGAAAAGGAAGAAGGAAGAAGTTGGGCAGAAACTGGGTACGCGGACCAATTCCTTAGAAATAGAACTCTTCTCTCCGCATCGCCGACCTCTCTGCCTCAAAAATTATTTCGCGACCAAATATTAAAATGCATCTCCGCGTCGCGGACTTGCTTCAAGACAGTGATTTGTTGATCATTTCTCATGTTTAACTATTTAATAACACTCCTAAACATCACGAGATCTTTTCTATCACAAATCACAACCTTGAATTCATAAATAAAATTCAAGGTAGAGTTGAGAGTCAAGTCTTGAGGGTTCTTCGAGTCATTTTAAGAAGTGTTTTACAAATCTTTTAAACTTGTTTTAAGACTTGAGTTTTGAGTTGAGTAAGAGTAACAAATGAAGTTCATTTTATTAAAAAGAGTATATGGGAACTATGTATTCCCAAAGAGTAAAATATTTTCACATTTAAACAAGAAAGGAAACACTGATTTCCAAAAGATCCATTGAGCTAGTTTTTGAGTAAAGAATAAATGCTTTCATATTTAAGCAAGAGAGGAAACACTGATTTCCCAGAGAGCCCATGGGCTAGGTTTTGAGTAATTATCTCAACCCACATAAAGAGTTATGTTTTTAAACATATGATTTACTTACATTTTAGGAGTAGTATTGAGCATCGATTTGGGGACAAGTTGAGTTCAGATAATTCATGGTCTC
Source organism: Solanum tuberosum (assembly GCF_000226075.1). Lineage (NCBI taxonomy): Eukaryota > Viridiplantae > Streptophyta > Magnoliopsida > Solanales > Solanaceae > Solanum > Solanum tuberosum. The sequence goes on from NW_006238929.1 coordinate 3,530,831, forward strand.
TATAAACTGTGTAGTCAACATGGGTAGAAAAGGGTTATACTTTTTAAGATGATTCTTTAGTGCTTTTTAGCATAGACTAGTGGATCCACTTAATAGTTAGGTTATATACCCGTAGAAAGGTATAGGACGGCCTTGGCAGCGTGAGGCAAAACGTTGTATCATCACATAGCTCATTGTGATTGTTGTCAATTAGAGAAACTCCCACAGAGATATTTTGTATTCTTATATACACAGAGTTTGCTTTGTATTTTCATATACAAACAAAGTTTAAATTGTATCCTTGCATACAAACTGAGTTACTATTGTATTTTTCAATACACAAAGTTGTTATCCACATGTTTTAAAAGCCTTTGTTTATATTTCTTTATATTACTGCTTTATATTGAAATGATTTGAGTTGAGTCGAGACCAAGTAAATTCTTTCAGTTTCCTTTCAAGCGTATGTCTTGTTTTAGAATTCCCCTCGCATGCCCATACATTCAATGTACTAATGTCAGTTGGCCTGCATGTTTTTATGATGCAGATACAGGTAACCAGGATCAGCATCGAGCGCATCATTGATCCAGTTGAGCTTCAGAGTTGTTGGTGAGTCTCCTAGCTTCCGGAGGATCCCTCTTTTATTTTTTATCATCTTAGTTCACTAGGATGTCGTGGGTCTTGTCTCGACGTCCATCTCAGTTGTTAGAGACTTCATAGACAGTTAGATATTGTTAGTTCTTGAGTCTTTCCTTTTTCATACAGTTATGTTGAGACTTGAGTTGCCACTTTGTCTAGTTGAATGTTTATTTATAAAACATTCTAAGTTTTCTATTGAGCTTTCAGTTAAATGTTTTTATTATGAGTAAGTCTTTCGCTGAGTAGTGAACCAGGCCAAGGTTTCGCTTGGGGCCAGCAATGGTTCTCGAGTGCCATTATAATAAAAATATTGTGGTAATTGTAAAGTTAAACCAACTATTTAACCAAAAAACATAACATATTCACCAAACTGTATAACAAAATCATATTGAAAATTTGAATGTTTAGCAACAATCTTTTAAATTCTTGGTTGAACCTTTGATAACTTTTTTTTTCACCCTAATGTAATGCTCGGACCACCAAACTTGCTTGTCACCTTTCCAGTGACTTCACTTTCACTAATAGCATCATCATCTATCTTTTTCATGGCATAATCCCAAAGCAAGGCAGCATATCTCGTATGGAATAATGTTGATTAAAATATGACAATGTGATGTCTTTTTGCCTTGGCAAAAACTCTCAGCATTTAGACAAGTGAATAATACACAATCACTAAAAAAAATATAAATTTGTCACGACCCAGACCATCGTGATTGGCACCCACACTAACCCTCTAGTGGGAGAACCACTACTACAACCCAAACCAAGCAAGTAAACTGAAAATTAAAGCATTTAAGGATACGAAAACAGGAATAATAGCCAAAACTGAAGTTCCCATAAACTTCCAAAAGATCTAACAACTAACAATGCAGAAAATACACCTAGAACCTGAAAGTCAATGTACCAAAACATCTAAAGTTCAACAAGTCTAAACAAGAAGGGTTACAACCCCAAACTAATGAACTCATAACTAACTAGAATGTCTAAACCCGAAATGTGGACATAGACAGAAAGAGAACTCATGGCAGCCTAGAAGAACTGGCTCACCCTTGAATTCGAAAGTGATCACTGATCTTCTAAGAGATGTCTGTCAATAGCCGCCTGAAGATGCCCTGTACTCAACAAAGAAAGAGTAAGTGCAGTATCAATACATAACCACAGTGTACTAGTAGGATCACGCGGTTATTCCACTAAGTTCTACATACATAAATCAATACAACAATATAATCACATGCATATATCGAACACATACAATATTATCAACATTTACGAACAACGAACAACTTCACATTTCTCAAGTTACACAATTATGACAAGCCATTGGTCCTCTCATGGAACCCAAACCCAAATAGTTAGCATACCGGAACGTGATACCAGATCCAATGATTATGCCAGAACGTGGCAACCGATCCCATAATTATGTTGGAATGTGGCAACCGATCCAAGTTAGTGTGTCGGAACGCAACACCCGATCCATTTAATAAGCCACACTCACAATCGCAAAGTACATTCACATAATCATAGAATCAAGTCATGATTCATGGCATTGATAGTCATATATCCTCATTTACAACAAGTGTGATCAATAATGCAACATTCTCATACATACATGCATCATAATGAAGCAAAGACAAACCTACATCACACAATCATAGAATCACAACTATCATCTTCCTCGAAACAAGCTTGAAACCCTAAGAAACTTGATCCTTCCCTTTTCAGATTCGTTTCGCTTGTTCTTGGTCTACAAACAGTCAATATAATACGAGAATTAATAAACAATCACTAATTACCTAGAGTACTAACAATTCTAACAACCCTAGATCATACCCATGATCCTAAGTATCCAAATTAGAGCTTTTTCCACCATAATTTCTAGATCAAAACCCTTCCCCATCGATAATTACCTATGAGATTACATTCTACGGATCGAAAAATGGATTCCAGAAGTTAAAATATTACCTTTAGCCTTAAAAATGGTGGAAAACTATCAAGAATCGCATGGGGTTCGTTCCTTAGCTCTAAAAATTGAAAAGTGCAGAGTAAAGACGTTTTGGGGTTTATTTACGACATTAAGTTGCGTCGGGCCTGCCACAACGGTCCTCACCCCGCTGAGGTAATCTTCCTTGATTGCGTGATGTCATTCCTTATCAAGTAAGATCTCTTCTTTGATTGCTTTTCTTCTTCCTTGAGTCATGTGATCTGATAATATATTCTCATTGATTGTTTTTGCTTCTTCCTTGAATCGTGCATTCAGGATCCGGCATTATCCTTGATTGTCAATCAATCAATTTATATCTCAATCAATCCATATCTTGGAGTGTATCTTCTTGCTTGGATTCTTCTTTTGATTCTCTTTCTCACTGTGAATCCTGATGGATTCTTTCTCATGATATTGTCAAGTTCTGCAATAGAAAGTAAGCTTATTGTTATTGATCAAAATCTATGGAGTTCGTTCCTAAGCTCTAAAAATTGAAAAGTGCAGAGTAAAGACGTTTTGGGGTTTATTTACGACATTAAGTCGCGTCGTGCCTTCCACAACGGTCCTCACCCTGCTACAGCGGCCCGCCAGAGTGACAAAAATCACCGCCCAAGCGGCTTGCACGAAACATTGAGCTATTTTAATAATTCCAAGACCCCCATTTCACAACACAATTTCCACGAATGACACCTAGAAAATACTCGTTCACGCTAAGATCAATTTCGGGAGTTCAACTTGCCAGAATTCAATTCCTTAAAGTCGTACGGATTCCTTAACGACTTATCTAACACTTTATGTAATCAAAAACATAATTAGATCACCCAATTGCTACTAGATTTCTCTAGACTTTAAAGACTTTGATTTCATCCAAATCTGGACTACTACAAGATAATGGATTTATAGCCACAAAATTTAAGCTATGAATTTGAAAATCGTAGCTATTATTTAGTAATTGCCACAAAAATTTGAATTTTGTGGCTATATAAAAATTTGTCAAATTTCTTTAGCTATTATTTAGTAATTACCACAAAAATTTGAATTTTGTGGCTATATAAAATTTTGTCAAATTTCTTAGCCACGAAAATCAAATTGACAAAGCTAAATCCTAATTTTTGTTATAATTGCTAACAATCGTAGCAATAAGTACCTAAATAGCTATAATTTTTCTGCTACGGTGAAATTTTATAGCTAATTATAAGTTTTTGCCACGCGATAAAATTAACTCTAGCAATAGTAATCTTTTAGCTACAATATATAATTTAAAACAAATATTGTAGCAAAATAAATAATCTTGCTTCAAGTAATAAAAGATTGTGGCAAAAGTTTAATGAAATAGCCATAAATTATTTTGCTTTCATAATATTTCGTAACTAATTATTATTTTTTGCCACAAGCTAAAATTTATCGTAGTAATAATAACTTTTAGCTACAATACATTATTGTTGAAGCAAATCTCTAGCTAAACAATAGCTTTTCTTGAAGTTACAAAAATTGTGTTAATATTAGATAATATAGTCATGAATTTTTTGCTGTATCAAAATTGCATAGATAATTATTCAATTTTGCCATGATCTGGTTAAAATTTGTTGAAGTAACAATAACCTTTTAGCCACAAGAAATGATTTAAAATAAAATATTATAGCCAAAAAAATATTTTTTTTTGAGTACTAAATAATTGTGGCAATAGTTGACATAAAAAGTATAATTATTTGTCATGATAAAATAATATAGCCATAAAACTATTATTTTGATAAATATTTCATAGTTAATAATTATTTTCAATCACAAGTTAAAATTTGTAGTACATACTAATGTTTTATCTATATTAAATATATTTAACGATTGAAATTACCATAATAATAGTACTTATATGGTCATAATAAATTAACAATAATATTTTTAGTATTCAATGAGAGACGCAAAATATGAAGAGTGTCACAATCTAAAGAGAAAATAATTTTTTTCGTAGAAAAAATTAATAAATGTTGACAATTTGTTTACAAAAAATCACTCTACAAGATACTAGTATTTAGTGTATGATTTAACCCAAAAAAAGAAAACAAAATCACATTGCAACCGAAGACTTTGTCAACAAACACCCTGTAGATAATAATAATAATAATAATAATAATAATAATAATTATAATATTCCAACTCAATACAATTGATATTATCATATTATCAACTCAATACTACTGAATATTGATTTGTATCCAATAAGAGTAACTCAATAAAATAAAGACCATCTCT
>NW_006238929.1:3535913-3539268 GCF_000226075.1 Solanum tuberosum
ATATATGCAATAACTCATTACAAGCATCTTGTTGAAAAATATCTTCATCAATAGCACCTCCGGTAAAATAGGTAGAATGACCATTCAAAACAATTGACCAACTGGGATGAAGATGGTCCTTCACATAAAAAACTTGTTCTGCTTGAGATGCAAGCACAAATGGTTCATCTGTTACTAGTTTTCGCTTAGTGTTAACACTAACAAAATCATGTTTATCTATTTTCACTCCTATTCCGATGTGATCAACATCCCACCAATCACATTTAAACAAAACAACCCGTTTACCTTCAAAATATTGAAGTTCTATTATTTCAGTCAAAACACCATAGTAATTAATATTCTTACCATTCGCTTCTCGTCTTACTAAAACACCACTATTTTGGGTCTTCCTTGTTTCCTACAGTAGTTTAGTATGAAATCTAAACCCATTTATTTCATACCCCTTGAATCTTTGAACACCATCAAAAGGGCCTCTAGCCAAAGAATACAATTCATAGGTTGCGAGTTCATTTTTTTCTTTGCGCATTTGTACAATCTATACAAAAAAAATATAAATTAATGATGATAAATAATTATCACAAATTTAATTTGAAAGACAATAAAAACTTACCCGATCAAAAAACCAATCATCAAAGTTCATGCTTTTATTACTCTGTTCATACTCACTGTAATACAAATAAGTGTACATTAATTAAAAATAAAATAAAAGATGAAGATAGGGTTAAGAAAGGTAACTTCTCTGGGAATATTTTGATGGGTAAATGGGTACACATGCTAAGTGAATTGAAAATGCAAGGAAAGGGAGATATGGTGTTGGATTTGTGTGGTCAGATGATTAGAGAGGTCAATCCGGATGAGTGTTTTGGGATAAAATCATCCCTCAAGTATAACCAAAACGTAGGGTACATACTTATGGTATAATAATGAACAAAAAACATTCTTTAACTATCCTTACTTGTTACATAAATCTCAATATTTGATAGCATTCTTGTGGTTAATGAGCAACTGCTATATCTAGAACCATGTTTATGATATTTGGGAAGTCTATTGAAGGACGTAGCTAAGTAGACAAAGTATTGACTAAATCTTATTCTCGATGATTTGTCTTTCAGGTGAGATACGTAGTTGACGCTAGTGGGAGTATGACATTGAATAGAATGTAGAATGCCAAAGGAACAACACTTGAGCTACTTGCAGAGAGTAATACAACCAGAGATCAGATCACCTTTCAATCCTAATAGTATTGTATGATGTTAGCACTGAATGTGATATTTGCCCCAAATTTTACTACTGTCATACTCCTTTATAAAACTGTCTCTCTGTCCACTATCATACTCCTTTATAAAATGTTCTCTGTCCACTGACAGCAAAAAATATTTTGCTTCGTAATATGTTAAATTGTTAACTTAGACTCGGGATCTAATATAGTAAATTAGCGAATGCAATAAAAAACATACCGTAAAAATGGTTGCACTTCTTCGCAATTTCTCAAGACATAAAGATGAGCTTGTTTTCTCTCTAACTCTTCAAGATTTCTAGATGCATCTCTTAATAAAGGAGAACCTTTTCTTTCAAATACGGATAATCCACTATATGTCTTAATATGATCATCTTCATAATTCTTATCCATTCGATCATATCCTTTCACATTTCCAGGTAAGTACCTTGAACAAAATATTATACTTTCTTCAACAATATACCCTTCTATAATAGATCCTTCAGGTTGATTTCTATTACGAACATAACATTTCAATGTGCGTAAAAATCTGCAAGATATAACAAGATACCACTCAAATTAGAATGATAAATTAACAAACCACATAAAATTAAATCAAAATTTTAAATTGAAACATACCGCTCAATTGGGTACATCCACCTATATTGTACAGGTCCACCAAGTTTAGCCTCTCTTGGAAGATGAATGACTAAGTGTACCATAACATCAAAAAATGCCGGTAGAAATATTTTCTCTAATTTGCTCAATGTTATCGGAATTTGAGTTGCAAGTTGGTCCAACACATCAACTCTTAATGTTTTCGAGCACAATTCTCTAAAGAAAATACTTAACTCAGTGATAGCATCATATACATTATTTGGCACGACTCCGCGAATTGCAAGAGGAAGCAATTGTTCCAACAGAATATGAGAATCATGACTCTTCAGTCCATAAATTTTACGATCTTCTGACTTCACCCACCGTGATATATTAGAAGAATAACCATTTGGAACCTTAATCATTTTCAAGAATTTGCATACTTTAGACTTCTCATCTGCTGATAAAGAATAGCATGCTGCCGGATAACACCATCTTCCATCCCTTTGAGTTGGATGCAACTCACTTCTTATACCCATTTCCTTCAAATCATGACGAGCATTCAAATTATCTTTTGTTTTTCCTTCAATATCTAATAATGTCCCAATGATATTATCACACACATTTTTCTCAATATGCATCACATCTAAATTATGACGTATTAAATTATTTTTCCAATAAGGAAGCTTGAAAAAGATGCTTTTGTTCCTCCAGTTATGAATGCCTTTACTTTTTTTGTACTTCCGTTTTTTTGGAGTCTTACCAAATTTCATGTCCTCAAGAGTAAGCAATTGGTTTAAAACATCCTTTCCAGAAAGAATTTCTGGAGCAGATCTTCTTTCTACTTTTCCATAAAAATCACGTTTATTACTCCACCACGTATGATTAGATGATAAAAATCTACGAGCACCCATATAAGAAAACTTACGACCATACCTTAATCGAGTAGATGGTGTGTCTTTGTTGCATAACGGACAAGCCAAAGCTCCTTTTGTACTCCATCTAGATAAATTGGCATAAGCGGGAAAATCATTTATAGTCCATAAGAGTGCTGCCCGCATACAAAAATTCTCTTTTCTTGAAGCATCATATGTATCGACTCCATAAAACCATAGTTCTCATAACTCATCTATCAATGGTTCTAAGTATACATCAATATCATTTCCAGGAGCTTTAGGACCAGGTATCAACAAAGATAAGAAACAATATGGTTTCTTCATGCACATCCAAGGGGGTAAGTTGTAGACAGTAGTGATCACTGGCCAAGTGCTGTGAGAAACACTTAAATTACCAAAAGGATTTACCCCATCAGATGCTAAACCAAGTCTAACATTACGAGGATCTCTAGCAAAGCCTGGATTTAATGTATCAAAATGTTTCCATGCTTCAGAGTCTGCTGGATGTCTAAGAACCCCATATTTTGAACGTCGATCATGATGCCATGTCATGTCTGAAACTATTTCTAGTGATATAAATAACCTTTGCAATCTTGGTTTCAAGGGAAGGTAACGCAACACTTTTCGAGGAACTTTTTTCCCAGTT
>NW_006238929.1:3539368-3540617 GCF_000226075.1 Solanum tuberosum
GTTTTAGTGAGTATAAGCTTATGCACGATTTTTCTCTCCGTAAAATGCAATATCAAAAAGTAGAAGTAGTTACAGAGCACAACGATATGAGCGAACAAGAAACTGATTTACATCATTGGAACACAAAAAACAAAAGGAAGAAGTAGAGCAAACCTCCGTCAATCGCAAAGTAAGTTTCCTCGAATCTCTTATTTCAAAACTGAAGAATATTATATAACTTACATTACCCAAGGTCTAGACAACATAAGCTTTCACGACGAACAAGAAAATCCTCAAAACCACCCAAACTTCATCCCTATTACATCTAGCTATAAACAAAGCTAATACACACTGGAAACAATCCCTGATTATTAAACTAGTCGGAAAAAGAATGGGATATCTACACCTTCCGTCTTTTAAGCAAAAAAAAATTCAAAGAGAATCAAGAACAAAAGTTTTCCCCCCTTTTATTATAATTTTCCACCCATACAAATAGTACAGTAAACTTGATCAAATACAAAAGCTTACACACTATAACAATTTGTCCAAATACAAAAGCTTACACAATATCTGTTTGATGGCTTAAAGGCAGTCGAATTAAATTAAGTTGGATAACATACCTAGTGTAATCTCATAAGTGGAATTTGAAGATGCTAGAATGTATGCAGACCTTACCTCTACTTACTACAGACTATTTCCAATAGACGATGGCTCCCAAACATACGAAATAAGGGAACTGAAAGCTAGAGAAGTTGTTATAGTATGTAAGCTCTGAACATAGTAAAAGAAGAATAACTTACTCTTGATGTCGACGATGTAGGAGCAAACGAGAATGAGGTTGAGCCTTGAAATTTGAGAGACAAGTTTGGGAATTTAGGGATTCACTGATTTAGGGCTTTAGGATCTGTACATATATTTTTCTTTTTCTATTGATATGTATATGTCAAATTTGCATAATATACTATTTGGTATTCAATATTTTATAATCCTTCCGTTTTAATTTATTAGACTTGATTTAACTTGATGCTAAATTTAAGAAAATTAAAAATACATTTGAATTTTGTGAATTTAAATTATATTAATAATATGTCGAATGTATTTTTTTTTAAATAGACCGTAAAAAAATAGGTCAAAAAAATTAAAACGAAAAGAGTATATGTTTCAGTTGTTACATATACTAATATATGTAGTTTTTTGTCCATGAAAATAAAAAAATATTTAACTTTATTTGAAAATTTTGAATCTAAAGCTGAAGTTGGAGTTGTGTTTG
>NW_006238929.1:3540986-3544681 GCF_000226075.1 Solanum tuberosum
CTACACCTTCCGTCTTTTAAGCAAAAAAAAAATTCAAAGAGAATCAAGAACAAAAGTTTCCCCCCCTTTTATTATAATTTTCCACCCATACAAATAGTACAGTAAACTTGATCAAATACAAAAGCTTACACACTATAACAATTTGTCCAAATACAAAAGCTTACACAATATCTGTTTGATGGCTTAAAGGCAGTCGAATTAAATTAAGTTGGATAACATACCTAGTGTAATCTCATAAGTGGAATTTGAAGATGCTAGAATGTATGCAGACCTTACCTCTACTTACTACTTACTACTTACTACAGACTATTTCCAATAGACGATGGCTCCCAAACATACGAAATAAGGGAACTGAAAGCTAGAGAAGTTGTTATAGTATGTAAGCTCTGAACATAGTAAAAGAAGAATAACTTACTCTTGATGTCGACGATGTAGGAGCAAACGAGAATGAGGTTGAGCCTTGAAATTTGAGAGACAAGTTTGGGAATTTAGGGATTCACTGATTTAGGGCTTTAGGATCTGTACATATATTTTTCTTTTTCTATTGATATGTATATGTCAAATTTGCATAATATACTATTTGGTATTCAATATTTTATAATCCTTCCGTTTTAATTTATTAGACTTGATTTAACTTGATGCTAAATTTATGAAAATTAAAATACATTTGAATTTTGTGAATTTAAATTATATTAATAATATGTCGAATGTATTTTTTTTTAAATAGACCGTAAAAAAATAGGTCAAAAAAATTAAAACGAAAAGAGTATATGTTTCAGTTGTTACATATACTAATATATGTAGTTTTTTGTCCATGAAAATAAAAAAATATTTAACTTTATTTGAAAATTTTGAATCTAAAGCTGAAGTTGGAGTTGTGTTTGATGATAGTATTTGGATTTTTTTATTTTTTTTGGATTTGGATGTAATTTTTTTGTAAATGTAATTTATACCCTCATTAATTTGTAAAAATAAAATAAAAGTAAAACGTGAAAAGTAAAAAAGTGAAAACACCTCTTGAGATATTTTTCAAAACTTCAACTACAACTTCAATTTATATTTGATAACTTTATAGTCAAAAAGAAATTTGAAATAAAGTGAATAAATTATTTGGAAAAAAAAATATTCATGGTCAAACGCTAAATTAATCAAATAAGGTTTTAACCATGTTTCTAACCTATGCTTTTAAGAAGCGGAGCTCGGCTCACCTCAATTGTATTTACCTTTGCTAGGTTAAAACTCAATCAAAGTACGGGCTCCATTGAACCGGCTGGACTCCGTTTGTGTGACTCGCTTTGATATTATATATGTGTGTGTGTTTATATATATATATATATAAAACTTGAGTTCTAATTTGGACTAATATTGTATATAATTTGGACTCGCTCAATTCGATACCCAGATCTATTCTTGATCAATTATTTCAAAAATTATTATTTGATACGAACCTATTCTATCAAAATGATACATTTTAATTAGCGTAATTATAAATGTTCTTCAATTAGATTCAGTTTTACAAACATATATACTTGTATTTTCAATATAGTATCTCTACAATATTTTCTTTTAAAATATGCTTTGTATTATTTTACTTAAACTGGGGGTACTTTAGAAAAATCCTCTCCGGTGAAGGGGAAGGTGAGGTCTATGTACACACTACCCTTATCAAATCCCACATGTGAAATTACATTAAATATGTTATTGTTAATTGTTATATTTAATAAATTTTGATTAAATAATTATATCAAATTAATTAAAATATAATAATTGACACTTTTTAGATCCCGATAAATTGTACTTTGTAATTCGAAGTTTTTTCTTTTGTATTCTTTGATGACCAAACATTGATTTTTTTTCAATCAAGTAATAAGAATTAGCAATTGACTTAATTTATCGGGACAATACGTTTATAATTTCTATTAATTCATTTACTTAATGATTATTGGATTTTTTAAATTGTATTAAGAATTAAGAATTTTATATTGCTAATATATAAACTAAGTATTAACTTTAAATTATGTTCACTAATTAATAAGTCATAAACTAAAATAGATTAAAATAATAATAATAATAATAATGTAATGCTTACATCACAAACTTCCGTATGTGTTATGAAATAGAAAAACGAAGGAATTGTATTGAAAGTAGAAAATATAACAATAAACATTCCACACCAAAAGACTAAAATCGTCATCTTTTCCTATATTAGAAGTCCCTAAACCCTAAAAGACTCCAGCAATAAAAACGAAAAAGAAAAATCTCAAATCGTCATCTTCTCTATCTACAAATATTCATTAGTTTTTCTAACTTTTGTTTTCAAGTCAAAGCCAAGGTATATAAGCTACTAACTTCTCTCTTGCTACTTTAATATTTCTTTTTCTTTGTTGCTTGCTTGCTTTTTATAATGATTTAAACAAAAATAAATTAAATAAATACATTTTTTAAAATCAGATATGGGTAGGAAAGCTCTTCGAAAAAAAGTTAATTGCTTGATAGATAATGATGATATGGTGCCTCCTGAGAATTCTAAAATCGCGCCGGTGAAAGAAAATCTTCCCACACAACATGTGGAAGAATTTATTTATCGAGGTAATATAACTTTGTTCAGTATTGAATTTATTATGATTTTTTTCAATTAGATAAATTTACATATTTATTTAATCATATATAACTAACTCAAGTTCAATAATTTCGTAGGAAATGTGGACACGTTAAGTGAGGTTGAAATTAACTACTATTATGGTGATTACTTTATATTTTCACCTTCTAGAAAATATGTGAATGGACATTTGAAGAAAACAAATATGGACATTGATTTTGTTAGTTACTTTGATTTGTTAGACGATTTAAAAAAGCACTGTAAATTTGATATTTTTGAGGGAGATAAATTTTTTTATTTGAGAGGTGATAGGGTTATTAATGATTATGATGGATTAGTTGAATGTGGTGATGATTCAGACGTTAGAAACATGATGGTTAGCTATAAAATGCATAAAAAGAAGCTCATCGAAATTTATACGCTATCAAAAAATTATAATATTGTCATGAGTACCTCTCTTGGAGAACATGATCCTAGAGATAACACATCTGAAGAAGTCAACGAAGTAATTATGGAAGAACATGAATTGGCGAATTCAGCAGGTAATTTTTATTTTTATTAATTTTTTTATTTTTATAAACATTTTAACTTGACATTATTTATTTAATCCTCAATTTTAGGTTCTAATATTGCGAAAAGAAAAGTTAGAGGACCCACACGGTGCACAAAAATAATCAACTCATAGGAAGGACAAAAACTAAATGTAGAATTTGATAAGGATTTTCAAGCTATTGGTAAGAATGCAACCCAATTTATTTGGTTTTTGGGTCAAACAGTTAGAAGTCGAAGTTGTTGTCCTTTAAAAGTAAATGGTTGGAAAGAGATTGAGCAAGACAAGATCGATCATATGTGGGATATTATTTTGACAAGAAAAACATTTATTTTAACTTTGTATGAATTAACAGTTATTGAAACATATGATCATAAATATATGAATGTATCTTTGTTAGGAAAAATTCAATTTTGATGTGTCTGAGGGAAAAAGAGACGCAATTTTTGGTCATATGAGTGATCTCTACAGAGACTATAGATACAAACTGAAAAGAAAGTATTTTGATTCAAAATCAACTTATCAACTTCGCTTGCGGAATAAGCC
>NW_006238929.1:3548849-3561617 GCF_000226075.1 Solanum tuberosum
CAGACATCGATCAAAAGAGTCACCTACCATAGAGAAATCATCCATAAATACCTCAATAGTGTCCTCCACCATATTAGAGAATATCGACATCATACAACGCTAGAAGGTCGCTGGAGCATTGCACAACCCAAATGGCATCCATTTGAAGGCGAAAGTCACATAGGGCAAGTGAAGGTGGTCTTCTCTTGGTCTTCTGGGGCTATAGAAATCTGATTGTTGCCCGAATAACCATCAAGAAAACAATACCAATCCTTACCTGTAAGTCTATCTAACATCTGACCCATGAATGACATAGGGAAATGGTCTTTTTCTGTCCAAGCATTTAACTTTCGGTAGTCCATGCAGACTCTCCATCCAGTCACGGGCTGCATCGGAACAAGCTCGTTTCTCTCATTAGGAACCACAGTAATCCCACCTTTCTTGGGCACACATTGAACAGAACACACCCAACTACTATCTGCAGTGGGATAGATAACTCCAGCATCTAACCAATTGATGATCTCCTTTTTAACTACCTCTTGCATATGCGGATCTAATCTTTTCTGGTGCTCAATACTAGGTTTGTGATTTGGCATAAGTTGGATTTTATGAGAACAGATACTAGGAGGGATCCTAATAATGTCTGTAATAGTCCACCCAATAGCTTGCTTGAACCTCTTTAACACAGAAACCAAACACTCTACTTGTCACCCATTCAAATCTACCGCAATGATGACCGCTAAAGTATCATCTTTTCCCAAGAATATGTACCTCAATGTGATGGTAGAGCCTTAAGCTCCAATTTCGGTGCCTTCTCAACAGACACTTTTGCGGGTGGGGATTCACGATTTTTCATGTCTAACTCCAGCTTCTTTGGTTTCGAACAATATTCACACCTATCAAGTGCGGCGACCAACTCATCATACTCTTCAATACCATCACTCTCAAAGTTCATCATAACCGCTGCTAGTGCCTCAACACCCAGTCTCTCTTCAATCTGCACCTTAGACCCACTCTCAACTCTATATGCTATCGCAGATACCGATTGGATCTCACTACTGTGCTTCATAGACCTACATATATTGGAAGTTGTTTCTTCATTGTTCAGTATGAACTTCATCTGCCCCTTTTCCATATCAACTAAGGTGTGCCCAGTGGCAAGGAATGGTCTCCCAAGAATGATGGAAACCTCAAAATCAACCTCACAATCAAGAATCATAAAATCCGCCGGAAAGATGAACAACTCCACTTTCACTAGTATATCATGGAGCACACCAATGGGCCTCTTCACAGTTCTATCGGCCATGAGCAACCGTATGGCAGTCGGTTTTGGATCTCCTAGACCCAACTTCTTGTAAATAGACAGTGGCATCAGATTAATGCTAGCACCAAGATCACACAACGCCTTAGCAAAATGTAACAACCCGATAGTACATGGAATAGTGAAGGCACCGAGATCTTCATTTTTCTGCACAAGGGACCTTGTAGCAATAGCACTACAACGTTGCAATCTATCATCATCTTCGAAGCTCACTGCCTTCTTCTTTGTCACCATGTCCTTCATAAATTTTGCACACACAAGCATTTCTCCAAAGCCTTTATCAACGAAACATTGATTGAAAGTTGTTTCAGCATGCTAATAAATCTGCGGTATTTGCCTTCTTCAGTCTTCTTCACTTACCTCTGTGGGAAGCGGGGTGGGGGTCTAGGTATGGGGACAACTTTCTGAGTTACCTCTGCTTCTTTCTCTGTCGCATTCTCGCACTCTCCACTTACCTCGACCACATAATCATCTTTACTATTCTCAATTTCCACCCCAGACGGCATAGGTGGATCAATGGTTTGCTTACCCCCTCGAGTAGTGGCTACCATACAATGCCTATCATTCTTTGGATTTTGGATGGTGTTTCTAGGAAGAGTGACAGGTTGACGTGGATTTATTGTAGTTGACAACTGAGTCATCTGCTACTCAAGATGCTTGATTGACACTGGATGGGCATCAACTTTTTGACCAATACCAGACAAGTCATTTCTCATCTCCTTCACATTCTCATCAGTTGTATCAAACCTCCATATTATCTTCTGCATCATATCCTCAATACATGACATATTACTTCCAGCTTCCCTAGGACCAGATTCCCAATTTTGAGGGGGAACGTAAGGTCCAACCCGATCATTTCTGTTGCCATAGTTGTTCCGGTTGTAGTTGTTGTCGCGATTGAAGTTCCCATCGCAGACATATTGACCCTCTCGGTTGTAGTTGCCATAGTTCCGACCTTGGCGCCAATTATCCGTATTGGAACCTTGGGCGTTTGGTTGAAAACCCCCCGTCTGATCATTCACCGCATAAGTATCCTCTTCATAATAACACTCCTCAACCGGTGGTGGATTCTTAGTCAAATAATTCACAACATTTACCTTCTCCGCACCTCCGCTCACATGCTTCAAAGCCAACCCTAGTTCAATCCTCATGTGAGCCATCTCCTCACGAACCTCATCTTCAGATTGGTTGTTTGCAGCTTGAACGGCAAACATGTTCCTCCTAGTATTCGACCTTATAGTGCTCCAGGATTTGTTGTTTCAAGAGATCTTCCAGTTTCTCCACAATCTGCTCAAAAGTGCACTCACCATATGAACCTTTAGCAATAGTATCAAGCACTGCCTTACTGTTGTCATCCTGGCCTCGGTAGAAATATTCCTTCAGCCACTCATCATCAATACGGTGATTCGGGACACCTCGTATGAAAGCAGTGAACCTGTCCCAAGAACTACTCACGGACTCTCCAGTAGTGCTACAAAATTGTTGAGTTTATCTTTGTGGTTCAGTTTCTTGGACACTGGAAAGAATCTTGCTAGGAACGCATCAGTCAATTGTTCTCATGTATAGATTAAGTTATAAGGCAGCTAATTAAACCACACAACAACATCGCCGGTCAATGATAGAGGGAATATTCGCAATCCAGTGACATCCATGTCCAAGTCTGGTCGACCCACACAACTTTTGCAAACACTCCTTATCTTGGTTACATGCGCATGTGATCTTCCGATGCCAAACCCGCAAACAAGCCCCTCGCAATAAGCATCTGTATCACACTACTAGTCACCACAAATGTATGCCCCGGAGGTAGAAGAGGTAGGACAGGAGGTCTATCAGATTCAGCAGCGTTAAAGTTGACCCTATAGTTATCATGCATTCTTGGCCCTGGTTGATCTTGTACCCTCACTGCATCTCTCAATAGATTCTCAGCTTGAATCTGATCATTCTCATCACCAACCCCCGGAGGCTACAACCCAACACTGTCACCTAACTCTCCTCCGATAGGATTAACTGGCACTCCTTGATTATTCATTCTCCGCAAAGTTCAGTTCAGTTCTAGATCGCAGGGAGTAAGTGATTCTCCTTGACTCCGTGTACTTGGCATACACTAGAGTAGGAACCTGAGAGAGACAAAAATAAAAGAAAAAGTAAAATTAGGAAATATTTGACTAAAGTTCAATAACGTAGTTAAACTTAATCTAAAAGCCAAATAACCCGGCAGCGGAACGCCAAAATTTGATACGCTCAAATTACACCTCCCTAAAGAAGTATAATCGATCGTTATCAAGTAAAGAACCCAACTTGGAGGTTGGGTCGATCCCATGAGGAATATGGTTCAGACTTAAGTTCAGCTTATGATTATATTCGTTTAGTCAATGTATTTCAGAAAACAATTAATTAAAAGGGGGGATTTGTGAAACAAATTTAGAAAATTATGTAAGTAATCAATGAACAAGATTTAAACTTTAGTTGTTATCAAGATGAGAAAGTAACTAGGGTGTACGTGTTCCCCAGAAGCTCATAACGCAACAATCCTAGTAATAGCAACTCTTTCCTAGTGTATTAAATGCAAAGTGATATGTTAGATATCTCTAATTCCTTGGTCCGACAACTAGAGAATTTCACCCCGCACCTTGGTCCGGCTACGTGTGTATAATTTACTAACCCTTACCTTTACCTCATATTAGACATCACATTGATGTATGGCTTAGTTTTCAACCTCGCACCAATCGACATTAGATTATTTGATAGTATCACACTAAATCTATGTTGATAATTCTTTTCCCGTTAATTTCCTCCTTGGTTCGGTAAGTAGTAACGAGGCAAGTTTTAACATTTGCAACCGCTAAAAAGACTTCTAAACGAAAGAATTATGAATGCATGCAATAACACTATTCAAGAATTGCTTAGTTACTATTCATATTTTGTTAATCGCTCATGGTTCCCACAAACCTAGTTGTGGAATTAGTTACCCATAATAGCAAGAACACAATTCATATTTTTAGAAAAAGAAATCATGAACTTATGTAATGAGAATGATAAACCCAGAATTTCAACTTGAATCTCCAAACCAAAATCTTCAAAAAGAACCTAGGAAATTAAGAATTGCTAAAGTTGCTAGTTAATCTCCAAAGCCAAAACTTAGAACAAGAATAATAAAGTCTAACCCCCAAAAACGAGGTTTACATGCCCTATAATAGAAAAATAAGTCCTAACTAAAAAGGAAATGAAATAAGGAAATAATGTTTCAGGACGCGTCTTCGATCTACGACACTAACCTACGGACCGTGGATTTACCTACGGTCCGTAGGTCCCTTCCGTGGTTCAGGACTTAGACAATCTTCTAATCTTCAAAATCTCCACTTCTCTAAATCATTCGACGGATCCACAGTACGGACCGTAGATTGATCTACGGTTTGTGGATCCTCCTCCGTAGCTCCATACTTAGAATCTTCAAAATCAGGTACTGGAACCACTCTCTGAATGATTTGACGGAACAACAGTATGGCCTGTAGGTCGATCTACTGTCCGTGGTTTGCAAACGTGGTTCCACATTGTCGTGCCCCATTTTTTTTTGGCAAAAACGAACTTTTGACCTAACAACTCTTTTGGGTTTTGCGTGAAATTGAAGAGTCGCCACCTAACGAATTAAGGCGCATTAGGGCACCTATCTAACCTAACTAAATCTAACTAAGGTCAACGAACCAGAGATCAGGGTAAGGGTTCAAGTTACCTCGAGGGAAAGGTTTTAGGCATCCATCAAGGTCCACAAATGTTGGTCCCGGCAGTATCTCATGCAGTTAATGTGGGGATTACATGTAGCAAGTATGGTCACATCATTTATTTAGGTTATTTAACTTAAACATGCTTACTAAGTCATAACATAATATTTAACAATTAAGAGCACTTTAGTTATATTAATTAATTAGTTAAGCATGCAAAACTAAGTGATAACATAATATTTAACAATTAAGGGCACTTTAGTTATTTGAATTAATTAGTTAAGCATGAAAGACTAAGTGATAACATAATATTTAACAATTAAGGACACTTTAGTTATTTTAATTAATTAGTTAAGCATTCAAGACTAAGTGATAACATAGCAACAAATAAACATTAAACAATTAATAAAGAAATAAGCGAGGTGATAAAAATTACAAAAGTAGATAAGCAAATATTTTTTATATTTTATTTAAGCTACCCCAAATAATTATAATTATAAACAAATAAGGGACAAAAGGAAAGGGAGACTCTGAAGGACTTTACGGATCAGCACTTGACTTTTCTTTATTTATTTTTTGATAGGCTTCCGTGTAGGTACAGACAAAACCAAGGTTTGTCGATTTAAGCCTGAGTCGATGTCATCATATCGGTAGGGCCTAAACTACCCCTACCCCACCTTCTACAAGCATTTCATCTCTAAAAGGTGCCTAGCGCATCCGCTTAGTGTCCAAGAGGCATTGGATTACTAGTAGGGAGGTTTTAGACAAAAATAAAATAAAGGTTTCTAATAGGCCCACCTAGACACCAAGTCAAAAAAATAAGACGTTCATTTAGCACGTAAAGTCTCAAGTTGGGATCTAGGTTTTATTAAATATGCTAGCAAACACAAGTAATGTGAAAAGGTCGCATGCGAGTGTGTGCGTACAAAATTATAACAATCAATATTTTATTTGGAGGGCAGAAAATCAATACAAGTACGAGAGCAGTTATTACTTAATTTTAAGTAGGGCAGAAAAGTGATAACAGATGCAGAAAATATTTTAACATAGTAGCAGATTAGAGTTGTTTAACTTAGCATGCTGAAAATGAGTTATTAATTTTATTTAAGTAGTAAAATAGTTTATTATTGTGCAGAAGTTAATTATTTTGAGCAGAAATTAATCATAGTAGCAAGTAGCAGTTGCAGAAAATGATTTAGTAGCTGATTTTAATTGGCAACACAGTTAATTATGTGCAGAAAATTAATTATTTTAGGCAGGTTTTGAAGTAGTCATATTACAAAGGGGCGGATTATAGTAGTCAGGGAAATAATGTATTAATTTTATTTTGTAGTGGTAGAATAATTATATCACAAAATTGTTTAACAGTGGCAGAAAATATGCACAACAAAATGTAGTTCGATTATTTAACATGCTGGACATTAATTAATTTAATTTAAGTAGCCAGAAAAATAATTATCTTGCAAAAATTGCTTAACAGTGCGGGAAATATGTAGCATAATTAATTCAGTTATTTAATATGCTAGAAATTATTCGATTCGATTTAAGCAAGCTTCTTTATTAAATCTTGTTAATATTGATCTTATTAGTTAGATCCTATAAACATGATTTCTAAATGAATATGCTGAAATTAATTATTGAACCAATAGGCATAACTTCTATATAAAGATGTAACGATATTCAGAAACCTATAGGCATGCTTGTCTAGACCCCAAATAATAATTGAAAACTTTAAATGACCTATAATCATTTTTATCTAAGACAGATTGCTAGTGCAAATCACAGATTATCAACTAGCCATTTGTTTTATTAGGAATAGAACATTGGTGATTTAGCAAAAAATAGGACAACAGGCATACACAATATTTATTATTATACACAAAATATATCACATACTAGATGAATAAACAAATTATAATAGACAGTGAACTAGTCAAACATATAATTAATTTTAGAGTAATTAACCAAAAGGTGATTAATAGCAAGTAGATTTATTTTATTATCATTATTTTTTAGTTAGATCTAAATGAGGAGGATTAGAATGCAGATAGTCAAACCATCACACAAACTAAGTGCATGATTTCTTACGCAAATAATTGGTGACAAAGTAACAAGTAACACATAAATCCCCTCCCCCTAGACAATCCCCCGAAATTTATTATATATATAGAGAGAGTTAGAGTTTACACAAAATTATTACAAAACCGAGACAATAATCCAAATACGAATATTAAAACAAGTTAAGGTAAGGCTTCAATCCGACATCCCTTCCCATGGCGACTCTTCGAAACTTTGAACTCTAAGATCCATATCCCTGCTAAAGCTAGAGAAAATACAACCGAATACAAGTAAAAGAAAATATGCATAATAAAATATTGCTCACATACATATAGACCCGCAATCATTTAAGCAAACCACACAAATATATCACATAGAAGAGGCAGGTGAAGAGAACTAACCCAGATGTCTCCATTTTATTTGTTTCAATCACACATCAATATTCAAAATAGATGATGCAAGACAAAATTTTAAAATAATGAAATAATTACAAACAGATCAAGCAGAAATAATTATCAGCAATTAAGTGTTTTAAAGAGATATTCCACGAAACAGCTACACAACAATACCACAAAGAGTGATTCAAAGCTTTACTAGAGTTCTTATTTTTATCTTTTTTAAGAATATAGAGTGTTTTTCTAGTAGTTAGAATGGGTAAGCGTGGGTGAAAAATCTGTCTCAAGAATGAGAGAAAGAGCCTATTTATATATTGAAAGAGGGACACGGTTTAAAGGAAAGGGTATATTTAAGGAATCAATTAAATATTTTTTTTCTTATTCAAAAGAGGAGCTAAATCAGATTTATTTTTTAATTTATTTTTACCCAATATAAAAGCAAGAAATCTGCCCATTTTTAATTAAGGTAAAGGAAATCAATCAATAGCATGCAAAAGGAATATTTGAGTAAGGAAATATACACGGTCTAAATTAAGTACTAAGATACCCACTTTCACAAATGGATCTTTAGCAAATTTTGCAAAGATAGTAATTACCTAACAGATTCTAAGCAGAGAGAGAATATCAATTAACATGTAATCAATTAGATAAATGATATCAATCAATGATTATATAAAATAATGACAAAATCGGAGCAAATTACGACTAAATTAGGAATTGCATTAATACTAATTGAGCAAATCTGTCCCTAAAAAATCAAGCTTACCAAGATACAACCAAGATACAAGGGCAGCAAATCAATTTCTAAACTTATGGCAGAACCAAAATTTTGCAGAAACTTGCAACACATCAAAATACGATACGGATATTTCAACAAGCTTCAGGGGACATAGTTTCAAGGATCAGCCAGTCACTAACAGACAAACAGACAATAGCATTTTTTAAGACGAAAATACTAAATGCATAACATTATAGGTCACATATTTCATAATAACACTAAGAAAATAAAATGAATTAAACAAGAGAACTAACCCAGACGGATCTGTTCAACAAACCAAAATCATGAAGCTTTGGTTAATTTTGGTTGGAGTAAATGCTGTCCAAAGTGTTGCCTCTACCGGAAAAAGAGAAGAGGAGGACGGAGGAACCAATTGCTGGCCGGAGTTTGCCATTGTTGTGGTTTTCGTTGTTTTTCGCTGGAGAAGTTGGCGACTAGTGGCGCTGCTATTACCTGACGGTGGCCTCGCCGGTGGAGCTTGCTGCTCCTGCTCCGTCGATATCGCCTGGCTGGTTTTCGCGGTTGCTCGCTGGTGGTCCACTTGGAGAATGAAGGAGAAGAAGAAGAGAGGCGCGAGAGAGAGGCAGTCACTGATTTCCATGGTGGTTTGCCGGTGGTTGCTGGCGTTCACCTCGCTGGTGCTCGTTGCTGGACGGAGAGGAGAAAGAGAGAAGGGAGGAGAGAATAGGTGGAAGGAGAAATGACGGCGCGCCTCGCCTCTTGATGGTGGTGATTTCACCGGGAAAGAGGGGAGGAGATGGAGAGGGGAGGCGGCGGTTTGGAGAGAGGAGAGGAAGAGAAAATGAAAATCATTTTAGGGCTTGGGGTCTTTAGTTTTTAAAATAGGAAATAAGGGGATTCGATCTCTACCGTTGATTTGAAAGACATAGACGATTAGGATTCGATCTTATATTTTGACTAAGGATGGATGGTCGAGAATAAAAGACTTGGAACCTGATTTTTTTAATGAGAAGGCTAAAATTGAAATCACAATGGTTAAAGTTGAAATGCAATTTTGAATTGGAATGGCTAGATTTGAAATAAATTAGAATGGAATGAGTTATTATTTAAATAATTTAATGGAAGAATAAGGAGATGCTATCCGATTAATAAAATACTACATATTTTAAAATATTTTCATATATATTATACACATCTAAGTTTTAAAACATTTAAACAAAGTAATTGTTTCCAGTTTAACTATCGATAAATATAATAATAAAATAATTTACTAATAATTACAATAATTTTTATAAATCAAGATTACTAAAATATATAATTTTTAGATAAAATCGATTAAAATTTTAAACTGGAAATATGTTTTACAAATACGTATTTAATCGAATAGCATTTCAAAAAGGGTTATAGGTCGGTCAAAATTGGGTGTCAACAGCTGCCCCTTGGTTGTTTGAGAATGAAGAATGAATTGTCGGGCAACCAACGTTGACTTAGTAGCCGATTTTGTTCGATCGACGAGAGATGTTAGTGGGATCGATTGAAATAATATAAAATTGTAAAGGGGTACGACCGAGACTTTGGTATTAAGTCGCCTACATATCTCTGGTTATACGAGAATTAGGTCGTGTATAGTTCTAGATTCAGGAGCAAACGAAACTCCTAAAAATCGAAAGAGCAGTATGATATTCGAATGGGAATGATATCGGCTTAAATGGATAAGATTAGAGTAGCGAGAAAGGCATGACAGAGAGATTTCCAGTTTAAGAGCGAAGGATCTGATGAAGAGGAGGTAATATGAGTAGCCAATGATTAAATAAAAAACGGTGATACGAGTAGCAAAGAGTTTGATAGGGCCTTCGTTGCGATAGATGTAAGCATGATAATTGTAGCCGAGAAGTAAAACATGTCTTATCTGCAAAAATGTTAGTCTCTGCAAATTTGTAGCTTGTAATATGATTAGATCAAATATTTCAAACAAACGGTAAAAGTAAACATGATGCAATTTCCCATATCGACCATGATGTTTGCCTTAAGACTATGAATATGATGTCTTAGGCTATGATGTCTAGGGCCATGAAACGCAAAATTTATACGCAAATGTTGTCTCCGGCCATGAAAAATGATGCCTTTAGACTATGACACCTTTGGATCATGATAAACAGAAATTAAATCCTTAGGCTATGATATGATGTCCACAGGCCATGAAAGATGATGCCTTTAGATCATGACGCCTTAGGAATATAAATAATGAGTAAAGAAAGGGTATATGTAGTTCGGACATATGTTGATACTTGTGACTTGATTGGAATTTATTTGGGAACATGCAATTCTCAAGCACAATGCAATCTCGGGCACAATGCAATCTTCGGGCATATGCAATCTTCGGGCATATGCAATCTTCGGGCACAATGCAATCTCGGGCATATGTAATTCGGGCACAATGCAATCTTCGGGCACAATGTAAATCGGGCACATGCAGTCTTTGGGCACAATGCGATCTCGGGCACATGCAATAATGCAATCCTCGGGCACATGCAAGTTTTAGGCACAATGCAAATCTTCGGGCACAATGCAAATCTTCGGACACAATGCAATCTCGGGCTCAATGCAGTCTCGGGCACGATTTAATCTCGGGCACATGCAATAATGCAATTCTCGGGCGCAATGCAAATTTTTGGGCACAATGCAAATCTTCGGACACAATGCAATCTTGGGCTCAATGCGGTTTTCGGGGACATGCAGTCATCGAGCACAATATAATTCTCGAGCTCATGCAATCTCGGGCATATGCAGTCATCGGGAACAATATAGTTCTTGGGCACATGCAATATCGGGCAAAATGCAATTCGGGCACATGCAATCTTCGGGCACAAATGCAATTTCGGGCATAATATAGTTTTCGGGCTCATGTGATAATTTTTTGAAGGGAATAGACCTTCCCCTTTTGGAAGGATTAAGTGTCATTTGTTGACGAATTCAGAATATTGTAGCTTTGACCCTTCGTCGTACTGTAAGAAGTAGGTGCAGTTGAAATATTGATTTGTCAGGATTGATATGGAGTAGTTTCATCCTTTTGTCTGATTGGAAGGATAAGGTACCATTGGTTGGCGATTGTTGGGCTCAAAATAACTTAGTCCTTCATCCTGTCAGAAGGATAGTACGCCATTTGACTGGTGATTCGTCGAGCTTAATATTGGTCAGACGATGTTGAAGCTGTCTTTTGTATCTGTACCTGTTTTTCCTGTATTCAAAGAAAAATTGTGAGTTTAAAAATGGGGGCGTTGATCTGCTCCGACCGGTGTGCTCCCTTTGACTCGCCATCCAGACCTTTTCGGGCATTTGCTTTGTAAAATAGAAGGAGGGAGGGTTTTTTTTTTTTGAAAAAGCTTTTGAAAATATTAATTTGTAAAAAGTAATGTTGAATCTTTGACCATGGCACACTTTGAGACTTTACAACATATGACTCAATAGCAATTCTGTTATTCTGATCTTTATTAAAGATTGTAGCTTGGTTGCTGTGAATTTTTGAAAACCCTCTCAAAAATTCTGCCACAGTCTTGATTTGTGCAGGAAATGTTCGTTTGAAGGAATTTTTGAGACCCTCTCAAAAATTCTACCCCAGTTACTGATTTGAGAGAAGAAGTGATTTTGATAGAATTTTTGAATTCTTCTCAAAAATTCTGCCCAAGTATCGAGATTCGCAAAGAGAATGCTTTGATGGAATTTTTGAGACCCTCTCAAAAATTTTGCCCCAGTTACACAATCAAAGGGGAAAATGAAATTTTTATTTATGATAAGACCGAACTCCATAGGAGCGCTTACGTATCCCCTCTTCAACGAGAATCAGGTCTGACGTAGTTCCAAATTCAAAGAGCATAAGACATTACATAGAGCATTCTTAAGCAACACTGAAATGACCCACTTTATTTCCCATATGCTAACATAGGTACTTTCCTTGTCTGAATGTAGAAAAACTTGAACTTAAATGGCGCAGGCCTTATTTAAAAACTGGTTCAAGTAAACTTTGGCACGTTCACTGTTGGGGTTCCGTTGGCACAAAATCCTCCAAGCATATGATCTTGGTATCAATCAATTGCTGAATCTTGTCTTTCAGATCACGACATTCTTCTATGGTATGTCCTTTCATCCCTGAGTGATAAGCACAAACCGTAGAGGGTTCAATCCACCTTGTATGTGTATTCATCCTTATTTCACTGATAGGAGCGATGTGACCAACAAGCCTCAACTTTTCATAAGTGAAAATTTTGATGGGCCTCTTTTCAATATTGAATAGATTTTTGCGAATATGTTTTTGAGTGAGGGTTTTGACATTGTGATCAGGATAAGTAGGCTTTTGATATGGAGACCTTTGATATGACGAAATTTGATATGGTATGAGCGGCGCACAATACCAAGGGACTTGGTGTAGAGGTGTTTGATATTGAGGAGCTTGTAAGGTAGGATTCGGCAGACGCGGAGTAAGATGTGAAGGTCTAGAAGCGTAAGCATGATGTTGAGGAGGATATGGGTAATTTGGAAAGTGTGTGTTCTTTAAAGGCT
>NW_006238929.1:3570078-3581809 GCF_000226075.1 Solanum tuberosum
TCCTCCAAGCATATGATCTTGGTATCAATCAATTGCTGAATCTTGTCTTTCAGATCACGACATTCTTCTATGGTATGTCCTTTCATCCCTGAGTGATAAGCACAAACCGTAGAGGGTTCAATCCACCTTGTATGTGTATTCATCCTTATTTCACTGATAGGAGCGATGTGACCAACAAGCCTCAACTTTTCATAAGTGAAAATTTTGATGGGCCTCTTTTCAATATTGAATAGATTTTTGCGAATATGTTTTTGAGTGAGGGTTTTGACATTGTGATCAGGATAAGTAGGCTTTTGATATGGAGACCTTTGATATGACGAAATTTGATATGGTATGAGCGGCGCACAATACCAAGGGACTTGGTGTAGAGGTGTTTGATATTGAGGAGCTTGTAAGGTAGGATTCGGCAGAAGCGGAGTAAGATGTGAAGGTCTAGAAGCG
Source organism: Solanum tuberosum (assembly GCF_000226075.1). Classification (NCBI taxonomy): domain Eukaryota; kingdom Viridiplantae; phylum Streptophyta; class Magnoliopsida; order Solanales; family Solanaceae; genus Solanum; species Solanum tuberosum. The sequence goes on from NW_006238929.1 coordinate 3,570,520, forward strand.
TAAGCATGATGTTGAGGAGGATATGGGTAATTTGGAAAGTGTGTGTTCTTTAAAGGCTTTTGAATAGAGCTTGGTTGATTTTGAGAAGTGGGGTAAGTTGGTGGAGGATGAGAAGTAAAGTGAGTGGGTGGAGCATTATCTTGGAGAGTGGCTTGACTTATGATAGGCGGCTTATCTATGTTTGTCTCCAGAGTGAGATCGACAGAGAGTAACAACTTTGCCCACCCGCGCATATCAGACACTTCTTCGTCTAATTCCCTTATTTTCCTTTCCAGGCTTGAGACCAACTCGTCTGAAGGATGCTTCTTTTCAATAGTCTTACTCATAACCTTCTCAGTCGCTTTCCTCTTCCCTTTGCGGTTCTCATTTGGAAGAGAAGGAAGAGCGTCATTTGATCGCATGTGGTAAACTAGGGTCTACAGATCAACCATTGGGGAAGGGTAAAATAAGAGTAAAAGCAAAACAAAACCCAAGTTAGAGTGTTGCATAAATTGAGATAACAAACACATTGTTTTAAGATAAACGCCCTAAATGCAAGGAGCCTCGTTGTGCCTGAGGTAGGCCTAAGACGACATATAAGTGATGCACAATAATTAATGCAAGCCTTCTTTCCCAATTTGGAATTTAGATTAGAGGAAATAAACAAACTTTATTTATTATAAAATTTGAACAATACATCATAATTGAAAAACAAAACTGAAATAAACTAAGGGAAAGGGGGTAATAATGGGAAAGTCATCCTAAATTCTGAAATCTTGAAGATATCGGTTCCAGGAGCTTGGCGCCCATTGACTTCTTGTATAGGAAATGACTTCATGCCCGATCTTCAACACGTTGCGTGCCCATATGTTTTCCCTTTCATTAGTGAGCCTATAGTAACCTTCCCCACTCAATTATTTGTCTTTAACCTCTTTTAGGATACATATGTAATACTCACGTGTGCATAAGGCCTGCCGTGCACCCATAAGAATGGTCAACACCCGCTCCCATCTACGAAGTATGTTGTGGACTTTTGGTTTATCTAATCCAAATTAATACTTAAACTACTCCATGTCAGACCGGAGTGGTATTACTTGAGTTCGCCCAAATTGGCGAATTACTCGAAGAGGACTGTATGGTTAAACACCCTTCAATGAAGTATTGGTCATCACCTCTTACTATTGCATGAGGGGTGGACAACCAATGGAGCTTCCATTGAATGCGGCCGCTCTCGAGCTCTGTCAAAAATATCTGCCAGTCCACGAATCCAACAGGGGTGGTGAAAGCTACCATTCTTCTTGGATGATTATTAATTTTGTTGCCATAACCAAGAAAGATATCTACCACGTCAGACCGTAGGTAGAAGTGTTCAATAGCCCATAATTGCAGCAAAAGGTTGTATCCTTCGAAAAACATTCAACCATCGATGCATGCTGACAGACTCCTCATTATTTCCGCTAAGATCATGGGTATTAGGGTTTTCCTAGGTTCTTCCTCTCTTTGAGCTAAATCTTGGACCACATAACCAAAGCTTGTGTCAATCCTTCCCCTCATCTTAGGAAAAACCAGGGATCCTAATAGGGCAATGGCAAAGGCATTCAGACGATATGTTTCCCATTCCTCGACAGAGTACTCAAACTCATCACTAAAAGAGTAATAACTATCCTCTCAACCAAAGCGTAAATATAGAAAGTCAAAATGAATCCACCCAAGGTCTAAAGAAGGAAATGTTAGATTTGACTTCATTCCCATAATTTTTAGGAACTCCCTTGATGATGGCTTATATAGTACCAACATTTCACACTCGTGGTATGACAGGTCGATGAAACCACTTATCTCCTTAATCGTTGGTGCCAAATCAAAATCCAAGAATTTGAAGACCATCCACACAGGGTCCCAAAATTCTAGCAAGGCCCTAATCAGGTAAGGATTTGGTATGACAAAGATGAGGTAGGTAAGACCGCCCAACAACTGACGAATCTCTCTTTCGCGGTTTCTCTTGATATCAATCCACCACTTCCTTAGCTTGTAATTTACCTATACGACCATTTGCGGGTTTGGGGAGTTGAAAGTGTCCATGACTACAAACAAACAACAAACAAGTTCTAAACTCCAATTTGGTATAAATTAGGCTTGATTTAGTTATTATGACCGCATTGACACATAATATGCAATTTGTCTAAAGGGTGTTGGGTCCCTTTAGACGATAGGGTGGCTACTAATTTTATGAATTAACACCAGGGGTCAAACCACCTAAGGTTTATGCAACATGTATGACCTAATTGAAAATTGTAAAAGTTGGTTTGACACAGACTTGAAAGGGATTCTATGCGAGAAGGCTTGTGGTTTCTCGGTAGTAAAACTATCTGTTCCACCCACGCATGTGCCGATTCTCTATAAAGGGTATTTGAAGAGAAATGGAGTAGTTGTGAGAGGAGCAAAGTCACAACATCACAATAACAAAAAAAAAAGAGGGTACCGATTGGGGGAAGTATGAGCGGAATGCCAGTTTATCAAAGTGATAACATTTAACATTTAGGTTGAAAGAGGTAACATATAGACAGTTTTAAGGAAAATAGTAAATGAATAAATAAATACATAAATAAACAGAAATAAGCATATAAACATGTAAGAAATCCAACAAATAAGGAAAGAGGTATGGGATTAAGCATGAAAGTAATCACATAAAGGAAAAAGGGAAAGGGAGAAACATGAAAATAAACAAATAAGGAAGAGGGAGAGAGTGGAACATGAAAAATATGCAATAAATAAGGAAACAAATAAACAAGGAAAATTAATAGCAGCTTAACATGCTAATAACCAAACAAACAATGAAATAACCAAATTAAGTAAACCCCACATAAGCATGAAACACGTAATGGTTAAAACCAAATATCCCCAGCAGAGTCGTCATTCTGTCGCACCCCATTTTTTCACAAAAATAGACTTTCGACCTAGCAACTCTTTTGGGTTTTGGGTGAAATTGAAGAGTCGCCACCTAACGAATTAAGGCGCATTAGGGCACCTATCTAACCTAACTAAATCTAACTAAGGTCAACAAACAAGAGATCAGGGAAAGGGTTCAAGTTACCTCGAAGGAAAGGTGTTAGGCATCCATCAAGGTCCACAAATGTGGGTCCCGGTCGTATCTCGTGCAGTTAATGTGGGGGTTACAAGTAGCAAGTATGGTCACATCATTTATTTAGGTTATTTAACTTAAACATGCAAAATTAAGTGATGACATAATATTTAACAATTAAGGGCACTTTAGTTATATTAATTAATTAGTTAAGCATGCAAGATTAAGTGATAACATAATATTTAACAATTAAGGACACTTTAGTTATTTTAATTAATTAGTTAAGCATTCAAGACTAAGTGATAACATAATATTTAACAATTAAGGACACTTTAGTTATTTTAATTAATTAGTTAAGCATTCAAGACTAAGTGATAACATAATATTTAACAATTAAGGACACTTTAGTTATTTTAATTAATTAGTTAAGCAACAATTAAGGGCACTTTAGTTATTTTAATTAATTAGTTAAGCATTCAAGACTAAGTGATAACATAGTAACAAATAAACATTAAACAATTAATAAAGAAATAAGCGAGGAGACAGAAATTATACAAGTAGATAAGCGAAGAATTTTTATATTTTTATTTAAGCTACCCACACAATTATAATTATAAACAAATAAAGGGACAAAAGGAAAGGGAGACTCTGAAGGACTTTACGGATCAACACTTGACTTTTCTTTATTTTTTTGATAGGCTTCCATGTAGGGACAGACAAAACTAAGGTTTGTCGCTTTAAGCCTGAGTCGATGTCATCATAACCATAGGGCCTAAACTACATCTACCCCACCTTCCGCATGCATTTTGTCTCTAAAAGGTGCCTAGCGCCCCCGCTTAATGTCCAAGAGGCATTGGACTACTAGTAGGGAGGTTTTAGACAAAAATAAAATAAAGGCTTCTAATAGGCCCACCTAGACACCAAGTCAAACAAATAAGACGTTCATTTAGCATGTAAAGTCTCAAGTTGTCCTCTAGGTTTTATTAAACATGCTAGCAAACACAAGTAATGTTAAAAGGTCGCATGCGAGTGTGTGCGTACAAAATTATAACAATCAATATTCTATTTGGAGGGCAGACAATCAATACAAGTACGAGAGCAGTTATTACTTAATTTTAAGTAGGGAAGAAGAATGATCACAGATGCAGAAAATATTTAACGTAGTAGCAAATTAGAGTTGTTTAACTTAGCATGCTGAAAATGAGTTATTAATTTTATTTAAGTAGCAAAATAGTTTATTGTTGTGCAGAAGTTAATTATTTTGAACAGAAATTAATCATAGCAGCAAGTAGTAGTTGCAGAATATGATTTAGTAGTTGATTTTAATTGGCAACACAGTTAATTATGTGCAGAAAATTAATTATTTTAGGCAAGTTTTAAAGCAGTCATATTACAAAGGGGCAGATTATAGTAGTTAGGGAAATAATGTATTAATTTTATTTTGTAGTGGCAGAACAATTATATCACAAAATTGTTTAACAGTGACAGAAAATATGCACAACAAAATGTAGTTCGATTATTTAACATGCTGGACATTAATTAATTTAATTGAAGTAGTCAGAAAAATAATTATATTGCAGAAATTGTTTAATAGTGCAGGAAATATGTAGCATAATTAATTCAGTTATTTAATATGCTAGAAATTATTCGATTCGATTTTAGCTAGCTGCTTTATTAAATTTTGTTAATATTGATCGTATTAGTTAGATCCTATAAACATGATTTCTAAGTGAATATGCTGAGATTAATTATTGAACCTATAGGCATACTTTCTATATAAAGATGTAACAATATTCAGAAAACTATAGGCATTCTTGTCAAGACCCCAAATAATGTTTAAAAACTTTAAATGACCTATAATCATTTTATCTAAGACAGATTGCTAGTGCAAAGCACAAATTATCAACTAGCCATTTGTTTTATTAGGAATAGAACATTGGTGCATTAGCACAAAATAAGACATCAGACATATACAATATTTATTATTATACATAAAATATATCACATACTAGATGAATAAACAAATTATAATAGACAGTGAACTAGTCAAACATATAATTAATTTTAGAGTAATTAGCCAAAAGGTGATTAATAGCAAGTAGATTTACTTTATTATTATGATTTTTTAGTTAGATCTAAATGAGGAGGATTAGAATGTGAAAATTCAAACCATCACACAACCTAAGTGCATAATTTCTTAGGCAAATAATTGGTGACAAAGTAACAAGTAGTACATAAATCCCCTCCCCCTAGACAATCCCCCGAAATTTATTATATATAGAGAGAGAGTTAGAGTTTACACAAAATTATTACAAAATCGAGACAATAATCCAAATAAGAATATTAAAACAAGTTAAGGTAAGGTTTTAGTCCGACATCCCTTCCCATGGCGACTCTTCAAAACGTTGAACTCTAAGATCCAGATCCCTGCTAAAGCTGGAGAAAATACAACTAAATACAAGTAAAGGAAAATATGCATAATAAAATATTGCTCACATACATATAGACGTGCAATCATTTAAGCAAACCACACAAATATATCACATAGAAGAGGCAGGTGAAGAGAACTAACCCGGATGTCTCCATTTTATTTGTTTCAATCACACATCAATATTCAAAATAGATGATGCAATACAAAATTTTAAAATAATAAAATAATTACTAACCGATCAAGCAGAAATAATTATCAGCAATGAAGTGTTTTAAAGAGATATTCAACGAAACAGCTACACAACAATACCACAAAGAGTGATTCAAAGCTTTACTAGAGTTCTTATTTTTTTTTTTTTTTATGAATATAGAGTGTTTTGCTAGTTTTTTGAATGGGTAAGCGTGAGTGAAAAATTTGTCTCAAGAATGAGAGAAAAAGCCTATTTATATAGTGAAAGAGGGACACGGTTTAAAGGAAAGGGTATATTTTATGGAATCAATTAAATATTATTTTCCTAATTCAAAAGCGGAGCTAAATCAGATTTATTTTTTAATTTATTTTTACCCAATATAAAAGCAAGAAATCTGCCCATTTTTAATTAAGGTAAAGGAAATCAATCAATAGAATGCAAAAGGAATATTTGAGGAAGGAAATATACACGGTCTAAATTAAGTACTAAGATACCCACTTTCACAAATGGATCTTTAGCAAATTTAGCAAAGATAGTAATTACCTAACAGATTCTAAGCAGAGAGAGAATAACAATTAACAGGTAATCAGTTAGTTCAATGACATCAATCAATGATTATATAAAATAATGACAAAATTGGAGCAAATTACGACTAAATTAGGAATTGCATTAATACTAATTGAGCAAATTTGTCCCTCACAAATCAAGCTTACTAAGATACAACCAAGATACAAGGGCAGCAAATCAATTTCTAAACTTATGGCAGAACCAAAATTTTGAAGAAATTTGAATCACATCAAAATACGATACGAATATTTCAACAAGCTTCAGGGCACATAGTTTCAAGGATCAGCCAGTCACTAACAAACAAATCGACAATATCATTTTTTAAGACGAAAATACTAAACGCATATTATTATAGGTAACATATTTCATAATAACACTAAGAAAATAAAATGAATCGAACAGGAAAACTAACCCGGATGGATCTGTTGAGGTTCGTCTTCAAAAAACCAAAATCATGAAGCTTTGGTTGATTTTGGTCGAAGTAAATGTTGTCCAAGGTGTTGTCTCTACCGGAGAAAAAGAAGAGGAGGGTGGAGGAACCAGTTGCTGAACAGAGTTTGCCATTGTTATTGTTTTCATTGTTTTTCGCAGGAGAAGCAGGTGACTAGTGGCGCTGTTGTTACCCACTGGTGGCCTCGCCGGTGGAACTTGCTGCTGCTGCTCCGTCAATATCACCTGGCTGGTTTTTGCGGTTGCTCGTTGGTGGTTTGCTCGGAGAAAGGAGGAGAAGAAGAAGAGAGGGGCGAGAGAGAGGCAGCCACTGATTTCCATGGTCGTGTGCCTGTGGTTGCTGGCGTTCACCTTGCCGGTGCTCGCTGCTGGACGGAGAGGAAAAAGAGCGAAGGGAGGAGAGAAGAGGTGGAAGGATAAATGACGGCGGCGCCTCGCCTCTTGGTGGTGATGATTTCACCGGGAAAGAGGAGAGGAGATGGAGAGGGGAGGCGGCGGTTTGGAGAGAGGAGAGGAAGAGAAAATGAAAATCATTTTAGGGCTTGGGGTCTTTAGCTTTAAAAATAGGAAATAAGGGGATTCGATCTCTACCGTTGATTTGAAAGACATAGACGATCAGGATTCGATCTTAGATTTTGACCAAGGATGAATGGTCGAGATTAAAACACTTGGAACCTGAATTTTGTAATGAGAAGGCTAAAATTGAAATCACAATGGTTAAAGTTGAAATGCAATTTTGAATTGGAATGGCTAGATCTGAAATAAATTAGAATGGAATGAGTTATTATTTAATAATTTAAGGGAAGAATAAGGAGATGCTATCCGATTAATAAAATACTACATATTTTAAAATATTTTCATATATATTATACATATCTAAGTTTTAAAACATTTAAATAAAGTAATTATTTCTAGTTTAACTATCGATAAATATAATAATAAAATAATTTACTAATAATTACAATAAATTTTATAAATCAAGCTTACTAAAATATATAATTTTTAGATAAAATCGATTAAAATTTTAAAATGGAAATATGTTTTAAAAATACGTATTTAATCGACTAGCATTTCAAAAAGGGTTATAGGTCGGTCAAAATTGGGTGTCAACACATACTTGGTCAAGAATTCCCTGCTTTTCCTTCAAGCCTTGCCTGCCCATCTACGGTCATCATCTACGGAGCGTGAATGGACCTGCGGTCTGTAGATCACCTCCGTAGATGCCCTTTCCTGCACATCCTTCAGCTCTGTCTCTCAGTTTCCACGTCAGAACATATTTCCTGCAAACATGATAAAAATACATAAAAAACAATACAAAATGGCCCTAGACACACACAACTCTTAAGTGAAATGTATTAAAAATACCGTAAACTCACGGTATATCACGTTGGCCTTCCGGACCCCCTGGAGTAAGAACCTTGAAAGCTAAGGCACCAATTGAGTAACATATCTAGACATAGCATGGAACTTGGCCTCATAAGCAACCACATACATACCACCTTGCTCCAAATCCATGAACTCATCCTTCTTGCAATCCCTCAAAGTTCTAGAAACATATTTCTCTAAAAACAAAGCATGAAATTGGGTTCAATTGAGTGGAGGTAAAGTTGAAGATCTACATTCCATATAAGCTCTCCACCACTGTTTAGCCTCACCTTGAAGCTGAAACGTCACAAACTCAACCCCTTACTGATGGACAATTCCCAACTTATAAAGCCTCTCATAGTAGTCTAAGATGAACTCATAAGCATCCTCATTCTCAGAACCAAGAAATACAGAAGGCTTTAGCTTCAAAAACTTAGTCAACATTTCATGCTCATTACCAGTCATAACAGAACCCAACAAAGGACGGAAGAACGAATCATTACCTCCAGTCCCACTCACCTTGGGCACAGTGCTAGTAACAAGGGGATTAGTAAGAGCTTGAGTTGCTTGAGCAGAAGGAAGCACTCGAGGACCAACCAATCCTTTCAGGAATGATATGATCTTTTGAGCTAACACTGGGTCGATGGGAGGAACACCCGTAGTCTCAGCCTACACCTCTTCATCTTGTCCAACCTCCTCTGTAACACCCCTAAAATACTAGACCAACTATTGTATGTCGATGCATCATTTCTTAATTACTACAACATGTTTTACTCTTATTTTGGGAACTTGAAATTTTGTGATATTTGCAACCCTGCTTAAAACAAATTGTTCTCGTAATTTAAGGTATTTTATGGGGGTATTTACGTAATTTTTCTAATTAAAATTTCATATGAATTGAAAGTGTTGGTATCAATTATATACATATATGTGTATATGTATACATTTTGAGCAGCACACAAATTTTTGGGCATCAGCTTTGAAGGACAGCTGCCCAAGTGATAAACATCACTTGTTTGACTATATATGTTCACACCTCCTTTAGTAAATTCGTTTTCCTCAAGTCGTAGAACCTTAGAAACATATCTAAACAGATTGTTCTTCAAAATCACAAGAGAAAAACTTGGCCCTTTTGGCTGGAATTCGAGACACACACTTCTTTTTGGAATTAATTCATGGCCACTTCTTCTAACCGACCTATGGAAGCTGCTCGTGAAGGTTCGGGTGCCTCTGTTTCCCAACCTCATGCACTGGAAGGGGTTGGAGAACATATCTTGAATCAGTGTGTTCCCCACACTAGTGGTTCTGAAGTGGGAAACCACTAGGGTGTAAGAGCTGGTCCACATCCTCATATGAGTCATGGTACTCAAACCATGAATCCTCAGTTTCAACAAATGGCTGAATTCTTCCACCACATGGTTGAATCGATGCATGATCCCCACGGGATTAACTTTGAGAAATTGAGGAAAATGGGTGGAGTGGAATTTGAAGGCACTGTTGATCCCACTGATGCTGAACAATGGCTTGATCACATGGAGAGGGTATTTGAGGAGTTAGAGTGTTCAGATGTTGCAAAATTTAAGTATGCTATTTCACTATTACAAAAGGATGCTTACGATTGGTGGGTAAGTGTTCTGAATGCCAAGGTAAAACCTCCTGTTCTTACTTGGGATGATTTTCTTAAGGAATTTCATATGAAGTATGTCCCACCTTCTTATTGTGATGCAAAGAAAAAGGAGTTTTTTAATATAAGGCAACGAGGAATGTCTATTGCTGAATACGAACAGAAGTTTCTAAGGCTCCCTTGCTATGCTGGTGGTATTATTAAAGAGGAAAAAGACAAATGCAGGAAGTTTGAAGACGATTTAAATGATTCCATTAGGAAGAATATCGCGATCCTGCAACATGAGAAATTTTGTAAGTTAGTGGCTGCTGCTTTTACTTGGGAACGACTTGATAAAGAAGAGGCTAGCAAAAATGAAAACAGATTCCGAAAGCTTAGACCAGATTTTGGGGGTCCATCCAAAAGGGAAAGGTTTGATAATTCTAAGGTTGGTAGTATTCTTGATAACGTTCAAATATACTTCTTGAAAAGAAAATATAAAAAGATCGTATGCAATATATTTACCCAACTATGAGTCAGGGTCGATCCCACAGAGAATATGGAAGAATATTGTCAATAGCAAATATTTAACTCAATAGTTGTTATATAAAAATGGGGGGATTTAAATTGAAATAAAATAAAAACAATAAAACGATAGCTTTGAACTAAGTATTTATTTATATTCAGATTATTAAAAGTAACTAGGAATGTGTTCCCCATAAGCTCATACCGCAGTAATCCTAATAATAGTAATCATTTTCTAGTGTATTACATGCAAAGTGATAAGTTAGGTATCTGTAAATCCTTGGTCTGGCATCTAGAGAATTTCACCCCGCACCTTGGTCCGGCTACGTGTGTATAATGTACTAACACTTACCTTTACCTCATATTAGACATCATAATCGATGTTTGGCTTAGTTATTACTTCACACCAATCGACACTAAACTATTAGATAGTATCACACTAAATCTATGTTGATAATTCTTTTCTTGTTGATTACCTCCTTGGTTCGGCAAGTAGCAACAAGGTGAGTGCTAACGTTGGTCACCGTTAAAAAGACTTCTAGGCGAAAGAATTATCAATGCATGCTTCAACACTATTCAGAAATTACTTAGTTATTATTCATACTTTGTCAATCGCTTATGGTTCCCACAACCCTAGTTATGAAAGTTAGCTACTCATTCTCTCAAAAATACAATCAAAATTTATTAAAATAAATATGCTTGCGTTAATCATAAAAAGTTAAGAACAATAGCTAGACTATCTTTTATTAATCACGAATACAAATAAATAATAAAGGAGAAGAAAGAATAAACCACAATTCTCTGGCCTCCACGGCGGCTCTTCCAAAGTTCCTAAGCTAGAAGAAAATTTATATTGTGTCTTGTATCTTGGTTCTTGGCCTCGCTTCCTCTCTAATAATTATTTCTATGCACTATTTATAGATGTAGGAAACCCTAAATAAAATAATTAGTGCCAATTAAATTAGGAATCCAAACCAAAAGGAATTGGATCCCTTTTATTTTCAGCGTGAACAGTAACCTACCGCCTCCACAATTGGTTGTTGCATTCACTTGCTGCCACGTGTACAGTAGAGGCAACTTGAAAATTTTCAATTGCAACTG
>NW_006238929.1:3582248-3610152 GCF_000226075.1 Solanum tuberosum
CACGCTCAATTCAAAATATTGAATATAAATTAAGGACTTGGCATCAAAGAACACTCTCACACTCACAATGAAAATTCACATGTATGCACAAAGAACCATATGCTTGCCCATTATGTACATCTCCACTAATTAAGCATGCTCGAATAGTATCAAATAGGACTTTAACGGGTTGTAATGTAGGCTAGGGGACGGGTAGGAAAACTATTTAATAGTGACTTACACTTCCTTAAGCACTTTGCAATTTTAGACTTCATCACCCATTATTTTCTTCTCTTTATTTTCAGCCCTCTCTTCAACAATTATTTCACAAGTAATTCTTATCCTCTCAAGAATGTTTCAATCATTATTTTTTCTTTTTTTTTTTAGTTTTTCTTCATAATAGCCACCCTCAACTTATGTATTTTACATGCGTTAAGGTGCACGATGTCCTTGGAAGGACCAGGGCCATCATCAAGGTAACTTTTTTTTTTCATGTCACATTCTTTTGTTTTTTTTTCCTTTTTTATGTCACATTCTTTAAAAGAGCGATTTTAAGCACTTTGTAGCTATCATTGATTACCTTTTCACTCAACCATCCCTTTTTCTCAGAATTGATAATTAGAATAAGTCTATGCTATAATGCTCAAGGAAGCAAGGTGCAAAAACTAGGGATTCAACAAAATGGTCAAGGGTAAAATATAGCTACCAACAAAAGGCTACAGGCCCAAAAGGGATAACTAGTGATAAAATATCTGAAAAAGCTAAAATTTACCAGACAAATCAAAGAAAGTCTATTATCATCTTCTAAACAAAGCATCACTTTTTATTTCGCTTCAATAACATGCAAGGCAAGTTCTACACCAAGATGCAAAACATGGAATAAACAAATTCTCACCACATGGCATAAGTATAAATCAAGATGGATAAATTCCACTTCTAAGAGAGACAAGATCATAACAAACTACAAAATAAAATAAGCTATATACAAAGTCAAAACCATGAGCTTAGATGTCAAAGAGTCTGCATTTTTTTTAATCAAGCATTCACAAGAAAGTATTACTCAAAAATTAGGCCTAAATAGAAGGTATCACACCACTCAAAAGGGTCTTTGCTTTTCTCTCAAAAAAAATATATAAAAAGAAAAAAAACTTATTCCTAAAAAAAAATGACACTCGGTTTGAAGGGACTATCCTTAGGAAAAGAACTGAAAACAAAAGCCAAGGAACCCATCTTAAAAAAAAAACTCAATAAAACAGTAAATACTATGAATTTATTCCTTCACCCCACACTTAAAAATATGCTATGTCCCCAAAACATCAAATAAAATTTAAAACAAGGATTAGGAAAACTCCATGAGGCCTTATGGCCTAACTAGTAACATGTTCTCTTTATTTTCATCAAGGGTCAAACGCACCCCACACTTAAGTTCAAACATGCTCCTTTGTTGCATTTTTTTTTTGGGTAGTCAGACTACCCCTAATCTACAAAAACAAGATAAAAAAAAGTAACACTAATAAAATAAAAATAAAATAAGAAGTTACACTACTAATTGGGTTGCCTCCCAATAAGCGTTTAATTTAACGTCGCAGCACGACGTAGACACCTTAGTTACTCAGATTCCATCTCCTTGATTAGCCATTTTCCTCAAAGTTTTTCTCAATTCAGGATCATAGGGGGTCAAGAATTCACATCAACTCCGTGTACTTGGAATACACTAGAGTTGAAACAAAACTAAAAACAAAAACGTAAAATCGAGAAATACTTGACTAAAGTTCAATAATGTAGTTAAACTTAATCTCAAATCCAATTTCCCCGGCAGCAGCTTGATAACGTTCAAATATACTTCTTGAAAAGAAATATAAACGATCGTATGCAGTATATTTACCCAACTATGAGTCGGGGTCGATCCCACAGAGAATATGGAAGAATATTGTCAATAGCAAATATTTAACTCGATAGTCGTTATATAAAAATAGGGGGAATTGAAATAAAATAAAAACAATAAAAAGATAGCTTTAAACTAAGTATTCATTAATATTCAGATTATTAAAAGTAACTAGGAATGTGTTCCCCATAAGCTCATACCCCAGTAATCCTAATAATAGTTATCCTTTTCTAGTGTATTACATGCAAAGTGATAAGTTAGGTATCTCTAAATCCTTGATCCAGCATCTAAAGAATTTCACCCCGCACCTTGATCCGGCTACGTGTGTATAATTTACTAACCCTTACCTTTACCTCATACTAGACATCATAATCGATGTTTGGCTTAGTTATTACTTCGCACCAATCGACACTAGCCTATTAGATAGTATCACACTAAATCTATGTTGATAATTCTTTTGCTTCAACACTATTCACGAATTACTTAGTTATTATTCATACTTTGTTAATCGGTTATGGTTCTCACAACCCTAGTTATGAAAGTTAGCTACTCATTATCTCAAAAACACAATCAAAATTTATTAAAATAAATATGCTTGTGTTAATCATAAAAAGTTAAGAACAATAACTAGACTATCATTTATTAATCACGAATACAAATAAATAATAAAGGAGAAGAAAGAATAAACCACAATTCTCTGGCCTCCACGGCGGCTCTTCCAAAGTTCCTAAGCTAGAAGAAAAATTATATTGTGTCTTGTATCTTGGTTCTTGGCCTCCCTCCCTCCCTAATAATTATTTCTATGCACTATTTATAGATGTAGGAAACCCTAAATAAAATAATTAGTCCCAATTAAATTAGGAATCCAAAACCAAAAGGAATTGGATTCCTTTTTATTTTTAGCGTGAACAGTAACCGACCGCCTCCACACTTGGTTGTTGCATTCACTTGCTGCCACATGTACAGTAGAGGCAACTTGAAAATTTTCAATTGCAGCCGCCTTTTCCTTATATATATAAATATATTATTTTATTAAATTTAATCTATTAAGCTGCCTGCTTGATTTCTTCTTCAACCTTCAATCTTTAATTCGTTTTAGTTCCAAACTTCTTTATGTTTCCACCATTTTAATCCTACAAAAAAAAAATACACAATTTAGCACAATTCATAAAATTTATGCTCAAAAAGGACAAATATAAATAATAAATGTGAGGAAATAATGATTAAAAATATGTATTTTTAGCCTCACATCAGTAGTGATAACAGACCAACTCAACAAAGGCAAAACATATCAGAATTTTCTACAACTAGCACTCCAAATTATGGTCAACGCAAGCCTCGCGTTCCACTTGTCCACAATGTGGAAAGAATCATTATGGTACTTGCAGGAGAGCTTTTGGTGCATGTTTCAATTGTGGGAGCTCTGATCATAAAGTGAAGGATTGTCCTAATACGAATAATGCTCCTTCCTTGAAAACTGAAGGCTCAGTTCATAAGCCTTCTATTAATCCTCCTCAAACTAATAAAGGTACAAGACCTAAAAACACCCAAACAACAGGTACAAGTGGAGCTAATCAAGCTAGTGGACAAATGACTATTGCACGTGCTTATGCTATGAGGCAGAGGAATGAGCAAGATGGACAAGATGTAGTTGTAACACCCCTAAAATACTAGATCAACTCTTGCATGTCAATGCATCATTTCTTAATTACTACAATATGTTTTACTCATATTTTGAGAACTTGAAATTTTGTGATATTTGCAACCTTGCTTAAAATAAATTGTGCTCGTAATTTAAGGTATTTTATGGGGTATTTACGTAATTTTTCTAATTAAATTTCATATGAATTGAAAGTGTTGGTATCAATTATATCCATATAGGTGTATATGTATACATTTTGGGCAGCACACAAATTTTGGGCAGCACCTTTGAAGGACAGTTGCCCAAGTGATAAACATCACTTGTTTGACTATATATGTTCACACCTCCTTTAGTAAATTCATTTTCCTCAAGTCTTTAGAACCTTAGAAACATATCTAAACAGATTGTTCTTCAAAAATCACAAGAAAAAAACTTGGCCCTTTTGGCTGGAATTCGAGACACACACTTCTTTTCGATAAGTGACGAAATCTGTTTCTGACCTGGGTAGTGTTTGGTATTTTATGCATATATCTTGCTCTAGAACTTAGTTTACAGTGCATAAATAAGATTTGGAAATATAATTCGTATACCTACAACTCTTATGTTTATGTAAAACTCTGATTTAGCTGTTATGGATTCGCAATATGGGACGCAACATTGGACAAGTTCTGTTTAAATTTTGAAATTACAAATCCTGTATGAACAACTGTTAGTATTTTGAATATATATCTTGTTGTACAAAATATATTTTGCGGTGATTCTTGTTTTTTTCAACCCTAAGAGATGTATCTACATCTTTCATGAAGGTTATAAAGTCTAGTTTTGCCATTTTTCTTTTCAAATCTAAGTTGCGACAGGAGATACTAGGCTGGCCAGAATCACTGTTTTGGGAGCATAGTCGTATTTGTACAGGCTAAGCTTACTTGTGATGATAACCCTATGGTACGCCATCATTATTGAGCTACTAGAATGTAAATAAGTTATTGAATTCAATTTTTAAGGTTGTATATCCTCGTGTACGAGTTGAAGACTTTGATATGCTGGTTGGTTTACGATTTGAACTCGTGAAGTTGTGTTGGATTGTTTTTGTGCTAAAGAACTGAGGTTTGTGTATAAACTTGTACTTGCACTCTTTTAACTACTAGTATATCTGAAAGTTGATCTTGGTACCTTGATTACCTCTTGTCACTTTGCATTGTCGTGTTGGTATCCTTTAAGACGTTAAAGACTCTTGTGTAACTTGCCCACTTGTACAGATTGTTTGATCACTTGGCACTCTTGTTGGGACCTTGTCCTTCTTGTGGCTGTGACTTTGTCACTATTGACATGCCTCTTGATTCGGATCATTTGTCATCTTGACTCTGGATTTTTAGTCCGTCTTAAGAATGGAAGTTGTCCATTTTTAAGTACGAACGAGAAAGCCATTTTTAATATGGTACTTGGTTCTCTAGATTATTGGGTGTTGACCCTTCTTGATACCTGCGTGTGCATGGTGTGACGACATGATGTATATATTGGGCGAGCCTTGTTGTTGAATATCTTGGAAAACTGTTCTATGGGTGTTCTTGACATTTGGATCTTTAAATGTAAAACTTGATACTGTTATATATTGTTTACTGGATTTATTTATTATGTTCAATTATGCTGCCCTTGACTTGAGAATGATAACTTGCTGAATTGGAGGGATCCAAACCTATAGTTTTTACACCACTAAGCTATATACTTAGCGATAGTTGTTTGTATCGTAGGGGCTGTTAGAGATGATGCTTAAAGCTGGCCATTGGATATGGATGTTTTGAGAGCCTTAAGGAAGATCACATTTTTTTGTATAAACCTTGGGACTTGTACATATTCTATGTGTTGTTTATTTACATGGAATTTTGAAGGCTGATTTGATCATGTCAGCATGAGTTGTAATATAAATATGGCTATATGTTTTGTTCTTTTTGGGGTGTGTAAACCCAAGTCTTGTAATATCCTAAATCTACTATTACTTTATGAATGTTTGTGTGAAGCATGAGCAGGCTGATTTCGGTACTCGAAAACTTGTAATATTCTTGTTATTTCATCCTTGAGTGTGAATATAATATATATACATGAAAAGCTCGTCGGCTATTTGCTTAAATTACTTTTCGGAGGTCATTATGCATCTAATCCCTCTACTAGATTAAAATCAATATGGCCATAATAAACCTCTTTTTAATTATGCAAGTATTTAATTAGAATTTTTCTTGCCAAGGCTGCAGAAATAAAACTAGATGTCATTGATCTTTCACCTTGTACAATGATGTGTCAAAATGTACGATCTTTAAAAGTCACATGCCTAGACCTACAATCTACCACCGCATGATATTTATAAAGCCAATCCATTCCGAAAATAACATCAAAATCCTTGAAGGGAATTTTAATCAAATCAGCAGGGAAGGCTAGGTTTTGAATCACGAAGGGACAGTCTTGGTAAACTTGATTACACACAACTTGATAACCCAAAGGACTTTCAACCAGCACATCGTAATCATTACTATATTTGTTCATCATTTGTTCTTCCTGAAAATTTGAAATCAGTTGTAACACCCCTAAAATACTATACCAACTCTTGCATGTTGATGCATCATTTCTTAATTACTACAATATGTTTTACTCTTATTTTGGGAATTTGAAATTTTGTGATATTTGCAACCCTGCTTAAAATAAATTGTACTCGTAATTTGAGGTATTTTATGGGGGCATTTACATAATTTTTCTAATTAAAATTTCATATGAATTGAAAGTGTTGGTTTCAATTATATACATATAGGTGTATATGTATACATTTTGGGCAGCACACACTTCTTTTTGGTAAGTGACGAAATCTATTTCTGAGCTAGGTAGTGTTTGGTATTTTATGCATATATCTTGCTCTAGAACTTAGTTTACAGTGCATAAATATGATTTGGAAATATAATTCGTATACCTACAACTCTTATGTTTATGTAAAACTCTGATTTAGCTGTTATGGATTTGACATATGGGAGGCAACATAGGACAAGTTCTGTCCAGATTTTGAAATTACAAATCCTGTATGAAAAGCTGTTAGTATTTTGAATATATCTTGTTGTACAAAATATATTTTGCGGTGATTCTTATTTGTTTACAACCCTAAGAGATGTATCTACATCTTTCATGACGGTTATAAAGTCTAGTTTTGCCGTTTTCCTTTTCAAATCTAAGTTGCGACAGGAGGTACTAGGCTGGTCCAGAATCACTGTTTTGGGAGCATAGTCGTATTTGTACAGGCTAAGCTTACTTGTGATGATAACCCTGTGTTACGCCATCATTATTGAGCTACTAGAAAGTAAATAAGCTATTGAATTCCTTTTTTAAGGTTGTATATCCTCGTGTACGAGTTGAAGACTTTGATACGTTGGTTGGTCTACGATTTGAACTCGTGAAGTTGTGTTGGACTGTTTTTATGCTATAGAACTTAGGTTTGTGTATAAAGTTGTACTTGCACTCTTTTAAGTGCTGGTATAGCTGAAAGTTGATCTTGGTACCTTGGTTACCTCTTGTCACTTTGCATTGTCGTGTTGGTATCCTTTAAGACGTTAAAGACTCTTGTATAACTTGCCTACTTGTACGGATTGTTTGATGACTTGGCACTCTTGTTGGGACCTTGTCCTTCTTGTGGCTGTGACTTTGTCACTATTGGCATGCCTCTTGATTCGGATCATTTGCGATCTTGACCTTAGATTTTTAGTCCGTCTTAAGAATGGAAGTTGTCCAATTTTAAGTACGAACTAGAAAACCATTTTTAATACGGTTCTTGGTTCTCTTGATTATTTGGTGTTAACCCTTCTTGATACCTGCTTGTGCTTGGTGTGACGACATGATGTATATATTGGGCGAGCCTTGTTGTTGAATCTCTTGGAAAACTGTGCTATGAGTGTTCTTGACATTTGGATCTTTAAATATAAAACTTGATACTCTTATATATTGTATAATTGATTTATGTATTATGTTCAATTATGTTGCCCTTAACTTGAGAATGATAACTTGCTGAATTGGAGGGATCCAAACCTATAGTTTTTACACCACTAAGCTATATGCTTAGCGATAGTTGTTTCTATCGTAGGGCTGTTCGAGATGATGCTTGACGCTGGTCATTGGAGATGGATGTTTTGAGCACCTTAAAGAAGATCACATTTGCGTATAGGCATCTATATTTTGTATAAATCTTGGTACTTGTACATATTCTATGTGTTGTATATTTACATGGGATTTTGAGGGCTAATTTGATCATGTCACCATGAGTTGTAATATAAATATGGCTATATGTTTTGTTCTTTTTGGGGTATGTAAACCCCAGTCTTGTAATATCCTAAATCTACTATTACTTTATGAATGTTTTTGTGAAGCATGAGCAGGCTGATTTCGGTACTCGGAAGCTTGTAATATTCTTGTTATTTCATCCTCGAGTGTGAGGATAATATATATACATGAAAAGCTCATTGGCTATTTTCTTAAATTACTTTTCGGAGGTCATTATGCATCTAATCCCTCTACTAGATTAAAATTAATATGGCCATAGTTAACCTCTTTTAAATGTCGCAAGTATTTAATCAGATTTCTTGTTTAAGTGGTAGTATCCTTTCGAAAGGGTCGCTACATGTGTTGAACTTAGTTTACAGTGCATAAATATAATTTGGAAAGTTATTTCGTATACCTACAACTCTTATGTTTATGAAAACTCTGATTTAGCTGTTATGGATTCGCAATATGGGACGCAACATATGACAAGTTCTGTCAAGATTTTGAAATTACAAATCATGTATGCACAACTGTTAGTATTTTGAATATTTCTTGTTGTACAAAATATATTTTGCGGTGATTCTTGTTTGTTTGCAACCCTAAGAGATGTATCTACATCTTTCATGAAAGGTTATAAATCTAGTTTTGCCGTTTTGGAAATATAATTCGTATACCTACAACTCTTATGTTTATGTAAAACTCTGATTTTGCTTTTATGGACTTGTAATATGGAATGCAATATACGACAAGTTCTGTCCAGATTTTGAAATTACAAATCCTGTATGAACTACTGTTAGTATTTTGAATATATATCTTGTTGTACAAAATATATTTTGCGGTGATTCTTGTTATGGTGTAATTTTGCCAATTTTCTTTTCAAATCTAAGTTGCGACAGGAGGAACTAGGCTGGCCAGAATCACTGTTTTAGGAGCATAGTCGTATTTGTACATGCTAAGCTTACTTGTGATGATAACCTGTGGTACGCCATCATTATTAAGCTACTAGAATGTAAATAAGTTATTGAATTCATTTTTTAATGTTGTATATCCTCATGTACGAGTTGAAGACTTTGATTCGCTGGTTGGTCTACAATTTGAATTCGTGAAGTTATGTTGGACTGTTTTTGTGCTAAAGAACTGAAGTTTGTGTATAAACTTGTACTTGCACTCTTCTAACTGCTGGTATATCTTAAAGTTGATCTTGGTAACTTGGTTACCTCTTGTCACTTTGCATTGTCGTGTTGGTATCATTTAAGACGTTAAAGACTCTTGTGTAACTCGCCCACTTGTACGGATTGTTTGATCACTTGGAACTTGTAAATTAGCAATAGCTGAACCATTTGAATCAAGTGTAAAACAAACATTCATGACTCTTAACTCAAGGAACAAGGGTAAAGGACTCAAAGAAATGCTTGCGAAGGATTTTCAACTTAAGGCATCTGCAACCACATTGGCTTTACCTGGATGATTATCAATCGTGAAGTCATAATCCTTGATGAGTTCAAGCCATCTACGTTGTTGAAGGCTTAGCTCCTTTTCAGTACGCAAGTAATTTAAGCCACATAGGACTTGCATGCATGAATGCAGCGCCCCCAAGGCAATGGAGCGTCGGTACAAAATAATGTAAAGAGTCTGAAAGGCAATAGACTATGAGGAGGTACCCTGATATACTGGAATAATCTGATAAATAAATCAAAAATAAGATAAGTGTACTGACCTGCTCCTAAATCTAAACTTATCAAAAATAATAAAACAACAACCTAACCAAGCCCCCATAAGCTCGGCAGGTACAAACAACACATTAGATCACCTACCCAGGCCCCCATAAGCCCAGAGGTGCCAATCAGACTATATACCCCTATTGATAGTCCCCTAGCCCCGTAGGCAGTCACATAGCCCTTTTAAGCAATAGTATAGCCCCGTAGGCAGCACATAGCCCTCTTAGGCATCAATATAGCATATAGGCAACTCATAGCCTTCTAAGCGTCAATATAGCCTGGTAAGGTAACTCATAGCCCTTCTAGGCGTCAATATAGCCCTGTAGGCAACTCATAGCCCTTCTAGGCATCAATATAGCCCTGTCGGCAGAACATAGCCCATCTAGACATAGATCACATTCTTGCAGCTAACCACAATATCCCAAAGGCAACAATAACAATCCAACAGCTAAAAGCGAGCAATTTAGTTATAAGCAACCTATACAAATAGCCTTTAAGTCGTGTCCAACATAAGAACACTACTACTGAATAAGAATCTCGATAAAAGAGGATTATACCCACTCGAGCAGCCAACAATCAACAATAATGGCTATAAGTATAACAACGATAACAACTTAATTACATTGCTCCTAAGCTTTAAGGAAACATGCCGTAAGAAAAGAATAGCCTTAGCATACCTCATGTGGCCTAACGACTTTTACTCATAACTCCCTCGATACTACAACAAGGTAGGACCATAATCAACACATAAAAATAAAAGATACCATGACAATATGATAAAAAAAATGTATTTTCGTCGTAAATTGCTATTTGCTGCTTATAAAAGCTAAAGTCGATAAAAGAAGGGTCTTACCTCGATCTTAGGTTTGTAATATGCCTCAAAACCTTCAAATATATTCAAACCCTTGTTGTCCCAACACTAAAGTGTGATATGCTACGAAATCGATAAAAACAAATTATACCACGATGATGAGGCCAACGCGTAGAACAACTTTTGTCAAGGACTTAAGTCGAGAAAATCTATACTTCATTTGATCCTAGAAATGGTTTTCTCTAATTTCTCTAGTTCTTGGCTTAAAAATGAAGAAAAAGTTCGAAGAAGAAGATATATGCAACATTCCACCGACCTAGGGCCCTACCTCACGTGCCTGCTTGTACAGTCCCACGAAAACGCAAATATCTCTCTATTCTGAAGTGGTATGAACAAACGGTTTGATGCGTTGGAAACTAGACTCATAGACCTTTGATTCGATAGGTAGTGGGCCCCATAAATCTTTATAGATTGGGAGAAAACCTCCAAGACATTTGATCCAAATTTTAGAGAAATCTTTAACAAGGAACTTACGATAACTTCCGCAAAGTTTTATTTTGCCACTTACCTAACTTCAAGACTTGAGATGCAACAGTTGAACACTTAAAATAGGACATACCACATCATTCTTAATTTATTACCAATCCTCCTTGTCTTTCCATGGAGATACGAGTAATTTTAGACGTTTCGAGAAGTCGGGGTGTTACAAGAATCACAATGTACATTCTCAGAATCATACAATCAAGTCATGATTCATGTCATTCATAGCAATATATCTTCATTTACAACAAGTGTGATCAATAATGTAACATTCACATACATACATGCATCATAATGAAGCAAAGACAAACATACATTACACAATCATAGAATCACAACCATCACCTACCTCAAAACAAGCTTGAAACCCTAAGAAACTTGACCCTTCCCTTTCTGGATTCGTTCCTCTTGTACTTGGTCTACAAATAATCAATATAATACGGGAATTAATAAAAAATCACTAATTATCCGGATTACTAATAATTCTAACAACCCTAGATCATACCCATGATCCCAAGTATCCAAATTAGGGCTTTTTCCACCATAATTCCAGATCAAAACCCTTCCCCATCGATAATTACCTATTAGATTACGTTCTACGGATCGAAAAATGGATTCGGGGAGTTTAAATCTTATCTTTAGCCTTAAGAATGGTGGAAAACTATCAAGAATCGCCTGAATTTCGTTCCTTAGCTCTAAAACCTAAAAACTGCAGAATAAAGACGTTTTGAGGTTTATTTACAACTTTAAGTCGTGTCGGGCCCGCCACAGCGGTCCTCACCCTGCTACAGCATCCCCGCCAGATCGACAAAAATCACCGCCAAAGCGTCTTGCACGAAACAGTGAGCTATTTTAATAATTCCAACACCCACATTTCACAACACAACTTCCACCAACGACTCAGAAAATACCCGTTCACGCTAGGATCAATTTCGGGAGTTCTACTCGCCCGAATTCAATTCCGTAAAGTCGTACGAATTCCTTAACGACTTATCTAATTACTCATGTAATCAAAAACATAATTAGATCACCCAATTGCTACCAGATTTTTCTAGACTTTAAAGACTCCGATTTCGTCCAAATCTGGACTAGTTTGAGAAATTTCAAGTTACTACAAAAAGTTTTCCGACCCAAAAAAATTTTCCGTTGGCTTTTCTATAACGAAGGAACCCGGTCATTACAAAAATAAATGATTCAATGATAACTAACAAAAAAATTAAATATTAACATAAGCACTACTTACTTACTTTGAGCCTTCCAACGGTAGTGGAATGCTATCACGAACAACGTATGCCAAAGGATCACTTAAAATTGTGAGTGTCACTTAAAATGCATATAGAATTACAGATCTCATTTATTATCACAATTTATACCATAAAATACCATCACATATACTGCTAATATAGTAGGATAATACCATTATGATTCTAAATCATAATGTATACCATTGTATATACCACTATAATATGTTCATAATTCGTGCCAATAACAATAACATATTAATCCTGCATATAATTTAAACCAACAAAACAACTAAGATATACAATTCTATATCATATATTGTACAATTTTAATCAATATAAATTAAAGATATACTAAACATAATTGCATATAGAGTAAATCACTTTCAAAATTTAAAAATAAACAAAAATATAAAATAAAGATTATCAACTACAAAAAAGTAAAGCAGTAAAAATATAATTATTTTTTCAAACATAAAATATATATATAAACACCTTGAATAACATTGTCCTTTTCATGCTATCACGTCTAATGTCTTTTGTTTTCCCATCACCCACACATGATTTCTACAAAAAAAATAACTAACCAAAATATATTATGCATGTTTAAAATCGGAAACCAAACAATATTCAATTTATTGAAAAAAAATAGATACCTTGGACATTGGTTTCGATTTGGATTTGGTCACCTTGTTGAGACAGAATTTTTTTACAATTGATATCTCGTCTTCAAAGTCGTTGTCATGAGGGTACTCAACATTCATAATAATTTTTCTTCATTTTTTTTCCCTGTAAAATTGGGCTTAGCAATGTTTGAGTTTACACCAACTCCTTTTTCTTTACCTCTTTCAAATTCACTTTTGGGTCAAGGAGTGAAAGTATTCAACTCAAAATTTGGAGTTGAACAAACAACCGGACCATTGACATCGATTTTACCCTTGATCAAACGAGGACTCTTTCGGGGAGTATTATCAAAAATGACTTTCTTACTTATAATCAATTTCTTGAAGAAGCGGAAATATTCTTTTGTGGTATGAGAAGAATTTGAAAAGAAACTTAAGAGAATGCAAGCAATTTGTTACTGAATTTTTACAAGAAGTGATACAAAACCTTTCCTTGAAAGATGTGGCATTGAAAAGATAAAAAAAAGAGTGTGCAACGTTAATTCCAAGAAAAAAAGAGTGTAGCAATGGTAAGTTAACAAGAGAGAGAAAGTGAGATATTTATTAAAGGAGCGTATCTAAATATAATTGTGATTGAAATTCTAAAAGGTAAAATATGAGTCCCAAAATATCAGCCCACTAACTAATAAAATAGGTGAAAATCATGTATTTATTAATTTTATAATAAAGTGTCATATTTGTAATTAAAATGTTAATGTTGTAAATAAAAAGACTAAAATAACAATATGTAAATTAAGGTCTTAAATAGTATAGTCTTGTAATTTTTTCTACTATTTTGTGGATGCTTTTGAATTCTGGTGTATATATTAATGTCCATTTTAACATTGTTAAGTTGTTTGCATTGCAACGTCAACAAAGCTGCATTTCTTTTATTCATTTTATAAATCACACATCAACAATTTGAATGATAAACCTACAATAAAAGTAGGATACAAGGTAAAACTTCAATAAAACGGTAGGGTAAAAAATAAAATAATTTTTTTAAATAATAAGTAAAGACAAAATGAAAAAAAATAAAAAAATATTAAAGTACCGATGTAATCTCACCAAATCGGTCGTTAACATAAAATGAGATATTTCATCATTACCTTATGATGAATTTAAACATAAGGTATAGTTAATTTGAGTAACGATCAAAACAAACATGATATTTAAACTAAATCCATGCAATACACTCTACTCATTTTGGGGAAAGTCGCTTCTTTTTTCCGAGACATTTCCGCAACTCCTTATCACTATTTCACTTTCTATAAAATATAGTATCAATCTCCTTACTTTATAAGGTAAGAGAAAATATTTCAAAAATTTCTATGGTAAAATATTAATGACATTCGATTAAAATGACCAAATAAGGTAAATGTTCAAAGAAGTCACTTATTTTTGTTTTGACTTCGAGAAGTCATCCAAAAGGATGATAATAGAAAGTAACATTTAATTTTTGTCCTTCAATATTTTTCTGGAAGTCATCCAACTATATCTATATATAGTCAACATCTATAGTCATTTTGGCTTGAAATAAATTTTTGGAAAGCTTGGAGACCAGTATATATATATGTCTATATATATGTGTGTGTGTGTGTGTCCAACCGACCAAAACCCTCAAAACTGGCAAACCATTTTGTTCAAAGGAAGTGATAGCCATGGACGTCAAAAGCTCATCTTGCAAAATAAGAAGAATGACTCATGTCACGAAAATGAAGATTATGGATTTTTCATGGGTGATTTTGATCGAAATTCTTTCAAGATTGTCAATTAAGCCCATTTTCCGATGTAGCACTGTGTGTAAACTTTGGTACAATCTTTAATCTTATGAACTTTTATTTGTTAACATGTATCAAACAAGATCCCTTATATTCCCTTGCATTTATCTTATCGAGGGTGTGGGCAAGCCTTCACTTCTAGAACTCAAAACAGAGTATAATTATTATGTTCGCCGTTGTAATTGCCCCATTCAGTTGACCACTAATTTTCACTACCCTCTAGGGAGAGTGTTTTTAGTTGGTTTGTGTAATGGACTCACCTGCTTCGCGATTGATCCAACGCATATTGAGAAGCATTCTATTTATATTAGTAATCCTTTTCTGGGTGAGTATTTCAAACTCTAATTTCCCCAACGGGAGACAAGTGTTTGTCGTGTTACTTATGGATTTTGCTTTAGCAAAGCGTCTGGAAAGTATAAGGTATTGGATTAGTCGTTAGAGAGATTACTAAATTATCAGAATTGGAGGTTTATACTCTTGGAGTTGGTGAGAAATGGAGAATTGTGGGTGAAATTCCGTGTCCTGTATAGTATAATTTTGGCAAGGTTAATATCAATGGTTCTCTTCATTGGATGGATAGCGGAAAAAATGACATCATTTACTCCTTCGATATTAAGACAGAAAAGGTGAAGTTCCTGCCAACTCCACCGGGACTGGTAAATCCAACCAGGAACTTGAAGCTAGTAGAGTTGGGGAATTATTTATGTTTTTGACTGATTATTACAACTTGTCCACTAATATTGATATCTGGTGGATGAAAGAGTATGGGATTTCTGAAACTTGGACTAAAGATATCATTTTGGTGGATTCTATTCCGCGTGCTATGGTTGACTTTAATTTTCAACCGATACATATGTGGAAAGATGGAGAAATATTAATTCAAAGTGGAAGAAAGTTAGTTTCGTACAACCCAAAAATAAAGGTTTCAGGATGATTTATGTTTACGGTAAGGTCATTGCATCGACTACATACATTCCAAGCTTTTACTCGCTCATGACTGTCATGGGGGACGACTTTCAAGTCACAAATGTTTATCTGAAGGCTCGGATAGTTTAGAGTAGTTGTTTTATCTTATTTACTCTGGGATATGATGTTTTGCTTTTGTGCTTATGATATAAACTTCTACTATTTTGTGGATACTTTTGAATTCTTGATAGAGAAATCTTAATAAGCTAATTACTATTTTGTATTATGAATTTGATGAAATTGATTGTTTTTCGAATGAGATGGTGTAAGTTTTTTTGTATTTTGTTAATATTAAGATAACCAGTATATATACGTACCCGCGCGATATGCAAAAAATATTTAAACCATTAATTGTTTCAAATTGTGAGTGTATTTGCATTGGCAAATGAACCATTTATTGAACCTGAGCTCCTTTAAAAAATTAGACTATTCCATTTTCTTTATAATTGGTAATAACATCTCTTAATTGATTTGTGCGTTAATAATTTATACATCATCAATGTATAGAACTTAAATTCTCTTTCCTATTATTTTCTAGTGAACGAACACAATGACGACATTTACTTTATAAAGGTTATAGGGAAATGTTTACATAATCACTCGAAGAATCAATCTTTGAATACGAAGAGGATTATAATAAACGAAATGATTCCAAAAAATTCTCAAATCGAAATAGTAGTTTAGAGTATTTGTTTTATCTTATTTCCTCCAGCATATGATGTTTTGCTTATGTGCTTCCAATATAAACTTTTACTATTTTGTGGATCCTATTCTATTCTTGCCTTGATTTTGAAGTATTTACATGCCTTAAATTTATGTAACTACTTGTTTCTATGATTAAATTAACAACATAACTCTTTTGATCTTGTTTAATGTGAGAGAACTTGAATTCATTGGACCTCTCTAATCATATATCACATCATATCATATCATATATCATATATCATATATCATATATATATATATATATATAAGAGAACCTTAGGCCCGCCTACGTGGCGACACCACAAACTAGAATTCCCTTTTAATTTATTTATTTACAAAACTACCCTTCCCCTTTTATGAAAAGTTTTGAAATTTATGAAAAGTTGTGACTTTTATGAAAAGTTGCGACTTTAATTAACAGTTGCGACTTTTATGAAAAGTTGTAACTTTTATTAAAAGTTGCGACTTTAATGAAGAGTTGCGACTTTTATGAAAAATCACTTTTATGAAAGGTTGTGACCTTTCTGAAGGGTTGCAACTTTTCCAAATAGTCGTAATGTTTCCGATAAGGCACAATAAATATTTGTTCACACTACCCTTTATTGTCTATAAATAGAGGGATTTCCTCTCATTTCAAAATAACGAAAATTATTATTATTATTCTTCTTCTTCTTCTTCTACCATTTATTGTCTATAAATAGAGGGATTTCCTCTCATTTTAAAATAACGAAAATTCTTCTTCTTCTTCTTCTCCTTCTCCTTCTCCTTCTCCTTCTTCTCCTTCTTCTTCTCCTTCTTCTTCTTCTTCTTCTCCTCCTCCTCCTTCTCCTTTCTCCTTCTTCTTCTTCTTCTCCTTCTCCTTCTTCTTCTTCTTCTACCATTTATTGTCTATAAATAGAGGGATTTCCTCTCATTTCAAAATAACGAAAATTATTATTATTATTCTTCTTCTTCTTCTTCTCCTCCTCCTCCTTCTCCTTTCTCCTTCTTCTTCTTCTTCTCCTCCTCCTCCTTCTCCTTCTCCTTCTTCTTCTTCTTCTACCATTTATTGTCTATAAATAGAGGGATTTCCTCTCATTTTAAAATAACGAAAATTCTTCTTCTTCTTCTTCTCCTCCTCCTCCTTCTCCTTTCTCCTTCTTCTTCTTCTTCTCCTCCTCCTCCTTCTCCTTCTCCTTCTTCTTCTCCTTCTCCTTCTTCTTCTTCTCCGCAATCAAATATTTGTGTACTTTGCTCATGTTGAGTGGCTCACTGACACCATTGCTTATGTTACAGATCCTGGTATGTATTTTTACATTCATTAATTTATGCTTATGTTATTAAGGATAAACGATAAGATGTAATAATTTTCATTTTCCTTTACATTATTAATGACTGATAGATTTAAGTATTATTTTATAAATTTCATGATATTAAATTCCCGCACGAAGCGCGGGTAATTATACTAGTTAATAAAAATTAGCTTATTGTATGAAAGAAATAATCTTTATGGATACTTCTTATCTAATTAATTAATTGAAATTCTCGCGAAATATAAAAATATTAGGTCATTGCTTCCCGTGTGTCCAAATCTTAATTATTGGATAGAGTTACACGTATTTGTTAGGTTGTACATAGCACGTACCCCACGAAATTAGTCGATGTATTACACTCAAGCTAGAACGAACACCACAGTTATATAAAGGAGAGTATATAGGATACATTTTTTACTCACCAACTAAACACTGGAGAGATGTTTTCCAAGAAAATATAAGGACACATATTGTTTCTTCACATCCAACTTTATTGCCTAATGATGAATTTAAACATATGGTACAATAAATTTAAGTAACAATCAAAATAAACATGATAGTTAAACTAAAATCCATACAATAGACTCCGCTCTTTTAGGATAAGTCGCTTCTTTTTCAAAAACCTTTCCGCAACTCCTTATCACTAGTTCACCTTCTATAAAACATAGTATCAATCTCCTTACTTTATAAGGTCAGAGAAGGTATCTCAAATCTTTCTATGGTAAATTATTAACTTCATCTAAAAAGGTAAAATATTGATGACATCCGATTCAAATGGCTAAATAAGTAAATGTTCAAAGAAGTCACTTATTTATTTATTGTTTACTTTGAGAAGTCATCCAAACGAATAATAATGGAAAGTAGCATTTAATTTTTGTCCTTAAATATTTTTCTAGAAGTCATCCAACTATATCTAGTCAACATCTATGGTCATTTTGGCTCGAAATAAATTTTTTGAAATGTTGGAGACTACTATATATATGAAAGTTAAACCGACCAAACCCCTCAAAACTAGTAAACCATTTTTTTCAAAGGAAGTGACAGCCATGGACGTCAAAAACTCATCTTGCAAAAGAAGAAAAATCTCTCATGTCCCGAGGATGAGGATTATGGATCTTCCATTGGTGATTTTGTTCAAAATTCTTTCAAGATTGTCAATTAAGCCCATTTTCCAATGTAAGACTGTGTGTAAACTTTGGTACAATCTTTTATCTTACGATCCTTTATTTGTTAACATGTATCAAACAAGATCCCTCAAATTCCCCTGCATTTATCTTTTCGATGGTGTGGGAAATCCTTCTCTTCTAGAACTCAAAGCAGAGTATAATTATTATGCTCGCCATTGTAATAGACCCATTCAATTGACCCCTAAGTTTCACTACCCTCCAGGGAGATTTTTTTAGTTGATTTGTGTAATGGATTCACTTGTTTCGTGAATAGTCCGACAAATATTGAGAAACATTCTGTTTTTATTAGTAATCCTCTTTTGGGTGAATATTTCGAAGTTAAATTGCCTGAATGGGAGATTAGTGTTTGTTGTGTTACTTATGGATTTTGCTTTAGTAAAGCATCTGGGAAGTATAAGGTATTGAAATTTGTAGTTAGAAAGCTTATTAAAGTATCGGAATTGGAGGTTTACACTCTTGGAGTTGGTGAGAAATGGAGAAATGTGGGTGAAATTTCGTGTCATGTATGGTATAAGTTTGACAAGGTTAAAAGAAATGGTGCTCTTCATTGGACGGATAGCGAAAAAAATGACATCATCTACTCCTTCGATATTGAGACAGAAAAGGTCAAGTCCCTGCCAGCTCCACCGAGACTAGTAAATCCACCCTGCAACTTGAAGCTAGTAGAGTTGGGCAATTATTTATGTTTGACTGATTATTACAACACATTAACCACTAATATTGATATCTGGTGGATGAAAGAGTATGGGGTTTCTGAATCTTAGACTAAAGAAATCATTTTGGTGGATTCTGTTCCGCGTGGTATGGTTCACATTAATTTTGAACCGATACTTATGTGGAAAGATGGAGAAATCTTAATTCAAAGTGGCAGAAAGCTAGCTTCGTACAACCCAAAAATGAAGAGTTTCAGGGTGGTTTATGTTTACAAGAAGGTCATTACAACGATCACATACACTCCAAGCTTTTACTCACTCAAGACTATCATGGGAGACGACTTTCATCAACAAATGTTTACCGGAACACCCATATAGTTTAGAGTAGTTGTTTTATCTTATTTCCTCCAAGATATGATGATTTTCTTTTGTGCTTCTGATATAAAACTTTTACTATTTTATGGATGCTTTTGAATTCTTGATAGATAAATCTTAAAAGCTAATTACTATTTTGTATTATGAATATTTGATGAAATTGATTGTTTTTGGAATCAGATGGCTTAAGTTTTACTTCTATGTTGTTAATTGTTAACATTAAGATAACAAGTATACCTACCCGTGCGATGCACGAATAATATTTAAAATATTTATCATTTCAAATTATGAGTGTGTTTGCACTGGCAAATGAACCATTTATTGAACCTGAGCTCCATTAAAAAATTAGACTTTCCATTTTCTTTATAATTGGTAATAACAACTCTTAATTGATATTTGCGTTAATAATTTATACATCATCAACGTATAGAACTTAAACTCATTTTCCTTTTATTTCTAGTGAACAAACACAACTACGACATTTACGTTATAAATGTTATGGGGAAATTTACATATCATCAATCAAAGAATCAATCTTGAAATAAGAAGAGGATTATAACAAACGAAATGAAATCCAAAAAATTCTCAAATCAAACATAGATGTTAATTATGTCCAACTTTATATCAAGATGTTTCACTCGCGTTTCATTTTAGAATTCATTAAATATATACCAAGATACTCTCTTGCCTTTATATAGTCCATGGCAATCAGATTTGGTTATGTCCAACTTTATATAAAGATAATTCACTCACGTTTCATTTTAGACTTCGTAAATATATACCAAGTTATTCACTTGCCTTTATATAGTCCATGGAAATCAGATTCTGTTATGTCCAACTTTATACAAAGATCATTCACTCGTGTTTCATTTTAGACTTCGTAAATATATACCAAGTTTCTCACTTGCCTTTATGTAGTCAATGGCAATCAGATTCTATGAATCTTCTCACGAAATCTTGGAGCTCACTATTTAAATGAAAGTCTAGCTAACCAAAACCATCAAAACTAGCAAACCTTTTTGTTCAAAAGAAGTGACGGCCATGGACATCAAAAGCTCATTTTGTGAAGGAAGAAGAGTCTCTCATGTCACGGGGATTTTGGATCTTCCATGGGTGATTATGGTCAATATTCTTTCAAGATTGTCAATTAAGCCAATTTTTCTATGTAAGACTATTTGTAAACTCTGGTATATTCTTATAACTTTCGACCCTTTATTTGTTAACATGTATCAAACAAGATCCCTTAATTTTCCATGTATTTTGCTTTTGGATGGTCTGTCCAATCCTTCGCTTCTAGAACTCAAAGAAGAGTATGATTATTATGCCCGTCGTTGTCACAAACCCATTCAGTTGACCCCTAAGTTTCACTTCCCTCCAGGGAGAGTGTTTTTAATTGGTTCGTGTAATGAGTTTATTTTCTTTCTGAATGGTTCGACGTATATTAAGAAACATTTTGTTTACATTGAAAGTCAAGAAGGGGGGGGGGGGTTGAATTAAAATTCTTCTAGTCGACTTCCTAGATAGGGCAATCGACTCACCTACAGGTTAGTATCATAGTATAAAACAAAGGTAATGATAGTAAGTAAATAGATACACAATATTTTATACTGGTTCAAAACACCGGTATGGTGGATACATCCAGTCCCTTTGGGTTTCAAGGGTTCCCTTAAGATCAATTTAAAACTTGGAGTATTACAGGGTGTTTCACTAAGTTCTCAATCCGATATACAAATCAAACCTTTCTAATTTGACGCAACCTCTACCTGTATAACCTACACACAAATCATTGCTTTTCTTTTCTTTTTCAATTGTATACTCTCAAGAATACAAGTTTTATGAAAGATAATAGAAGAGAATCGTACAAGTTTAAGTGAAGTTTCGTAATCTTCTAAGACACTAAGACTGGCTTTATAAAGGTGAAGTTTCTTTGCTCTTCTTTAAGGAAAACCCAAGAAATTTTCAATCAATCAAGGATTTGATAGGGATTCCTTGATTGAGGCAAATTTTGGAGATAAGTGATCATGTCCATATTAGATATGTTCATGATATCATTCTCTCCTCTGCAGAGGAAATCTTCCTTGATTGCGTGATGTCCATCCTTATCAGGTAAGATCTCTTCTTTGATTGCTTTGTTTCTTCCTTGAGTCATGTGATATGATAATATATTCTCCTTGATTGTTTTTGCTTCTTCCTTGAATCATGCATTCGGGATCTGGCATTATCCTTGATTGTTAATCAATCAATTTATATCTCAATCAATCCAAATCTTACAGTGTCTCTTCTTGCTTGGATTCTTCTTTTGATTCTCTTTCTCACTTTGAATCATGATGGATTCTTTTTCATGATATTGTCCAGTTCTACAATAGAAAGTAAGCTTATTGTTATTGATCAAAATCTATGAGTGCTTAATATGCTAGCAATCTCCCCCTTTTTGATAATGACAATAAGGCGCACAAAAATCATTGAAAGTAAGAGAATGTAGTGGGACTTCCCTGAAACTCCCCCTGCCTGAGATTTCCTGAAGCTCCCCCTGCTTGAGACTCTCTATTGGAGATTTGCTCCCCCTGTCTAAATGTATTCTTTCACCTATTATATTTTTTCTGAAAATCTTTTCTCCCTCTTTGGCATAATAAAAAACAATCACAGATAAAAAGGAAAAAACATGCATAACAAGTCAAATGAGATAATTTGGAGGTGCAAGTCCCACCTCTTAGTGTACAAAAACATAAGTTTATAGGGACACACCCCTATTGAAACATAGTCTGAAGATAAAAGTAAAGGCACCCAAATCAGCGATCACCAAGAAAATACTTCAAAGTGTTGAGCACATTCCTATAGAAAGTGTTATAAGAGCACTCAACATTCTTAGAGTAGGATGAGTAAGAGGTCTGAACAACAACGACAAGCTCAGTATTTGAGGAGCTAACCCCAGATTTGAGAGAGTTGACCTGCTTGATCAATTTAATTTTCATCAACATAGCAATAGTTTTTTTACAAAACACAATAAAATAATTTTAATTTTTTTTTAAAAAAAATGGAAAAATAACATCTGCTAGTGCGCCTGCACTAAGGAACAGAGGTGAGTTCCAAAATCTGAATTCACCAAATTTAAGAGCTTGACCTGCGCAGTCTCAAGGAAGTGTCGCATAATGGCATAATAGGACTCTTGCATGTGCTAAGTGTGGCAAGAGCCACTCAGGGGTGTGTCGTGATGGCTCCACAGGTTGGTTCAAGTGTGGTCAGAACGGTCATTTTATGAAAGAGTGCCCTAAGAATAGGCAAGGTAATGGTAATGGGGGCAATAGAGCACAATCTTCTTCAGTTGCTCCACCAGACAGAGCTGCATCCAGAGGAGCTACTACTTCACTGGAAGGTGGAGGAGCAAACCGCTTGTATGCTATCACTAGTTGCCAAGAACAAGAGGATTTGCCACATGTTGTCACTAGTATGATCCAAGTCTTTAACTTTGATGTTTATGCTTTGCTAGATCCAGGAGCGAGACTATCTTTTGTAACTCCTTATGTTGCAATGAATTTTAATTATCTTCCTGAGAAACTTCTTGAGCCCTTCAGTGTTTCTACACCTGTTGGTGAGTCTATTCTAGATGTGAGAGTCTATCCTGATTGTACAATTTTTGACAATCACAAGAGCACCATAGATGATTTAGTTGAGTTAGGCATGGTAGATTTTGATGTTATTCTGGGTATGGACTGGCTTCATGCCTGTTATGCCTCAGTCGATTGTAGAACTCGAGTTGTTAAGTTCCAGTTTCCTAATGAGCCAGGTATAGAGTGGAAAAGTAGTTCAACAGTGCCTAAGGGTCATTTTATTTCGTACCTTAAGGCGAGAAAGTAAGTTTCCAAGGGGTGTCTCTATCACTTAGTCCGAGTTAATGACTCTAGTGTTGAGATACCTCATATTCAGTCAGTTCCAGTAGTAAAATAGTTTCCAGAAGTTTTTCTAGATGATCTTCTCGGAGTCTCTCCTAAGAGAGAAATAAACTTCGGTATAGATATTATTCCCGATACTCGTCCTATATCTATTTCGCCATATAGAATGGCACCAACATAGTTAAAAAGGCTAAAAGAGCAGTTGAAAGATTTCCTTGAGAAGGGTTTTATTCGACCAAGTGCCTCACCTTGGGGAGCTCCGGTCTTATTTGTGAGGAAGAAGGATGGTTCTCTTAGAATGTGTATAGATTACCGTCAGTTGAACAAGGATAATATCAAGAATAAGTATCCACTTCCAAGAATTGATGATCTCTTCGATCAACTTCAGGGTGCCACTTATTTTTCTAAGATACACCTCAGATTTGGCAATCATCAATCGAGAGTAAGGGAATGTGATATTCCAAAGACAGCTTTTAGGACCCGCTATGGTCATTATGAGTTCCTAGTTATGTCATTTGGTTTGACCAATGCTCCTGCAACATTCATGGACCTTATGAATAAAGTATTCAAGTGTTATTCAGATATGTTTGTTATCGTATTCATTGATGACATTCTAATCTCTTCGAGGAATGTGAAATATCATGCTAGTTATCTTAGAGTAGTTCTCCAAACTCTAAAGGATAGAGGGTTGTATGCCAAGTTCTCTAAGTGTGAGTTCTGGCTTGAGTCTGTGGCATTCTTAGGCCACATTATTTTCGGTGGTGGAATTAGAGTTGATACTTAGAAAATAGAGGCAGTGCAGAATTGGCCTAGACCCACATCTTCAACTGATATTAGGAATTTCTTGGGATTGGCTTGATATTTGTAACGACCTATTTTCGTCGTTATAGAAAAGCCAACGAGGAAAAATTTTGGGCCGAATTTTTTTTTCGTAGTAACTTGAAATTTCCCAACCTAGTCCAGATTTGGATGAAATCGGAGTCAATAAGGTCTAGGGAAATCTAGTAAAAATTGGGTGGTCTAATTATGATTCTGATCACATGAGTGGATAGCTAAGATGTTAAGGAACCAGTACGACTTTACAGAATTGAATTCGGGCGAATAGAACTCCCGAAATTGATCTTGGTGTAAACGGGTAGTTTCTGAGTGTCATGGGATGAAGGTGTGTTGTGAAATGGGAGTTTGGAATTCACAAATTGACTCACTGATTCCGTACAAGCCTCTGTAGTGGAATTACTCCCGCTAGGGCGGGGCCACTGTAGTGGGGTGAGGACCGTTGTGGCGGGACAGTCGCGATTTAAGTCGGAGATAAACCCCAAAATTGTTTTATTCTGCAAGTTTCAACCTTGAGAGCTAGGAGATGACCCCAGGTGCTTTCTTGACAGTTTCCACCATTCTTGTGGCTAAAGGTAGGGTTTTCACTCCGTGAATCCATTTTTCGATCCGTAAAACCTAGTTTCTTGGGTATTTATCGATAGGAGAGGGTTTTGATCTGGAAATTATGGTAGAATAAGCCCTAATCTGGGTATGGGGATCAAGGGTTAGACCTAGGATTGAAGTTATTGTTTATAATCCGAGTAATTAGGTGTTGTTTAGTGATCCTCACGCTATTATGATTGTTTGTAGACTAAGAACAAGCGGAACAAATCCGGAAAGGGAAAAATCAAGTTTCTTACGAGATTCAAGGTAGGTGAAGGTTGTGATTTCATGTTGTGTGATGTATGTTTGTTCTTGCTTCATTATAATACGTGTATGTATGCGAATGTTGCATTATTGATCACACTATTCATAAATGAGGATGATTGAATAATTGTTTGCCATGAAATCATGACTTGATTGTATGAATATGAGAAAATACTTGTGATTGTGATTGTGATTATGATTGTGATTGTATTGTGGCTTGTTGAATGGATCGGGTGTTGCGTTTCGATACACTAACTTGGATTGGTTCCCAAGTTCTGGTATAAATATGGGATCGGTTGCCACGTTTTGGCATAAACATTGGATCGAGTACCACGAACAGGTACACTAACAGTTTGGGTTTGGGTTCCATGAGAAGACCATTCACTTGACATAATTGTATATCTTAAAAATTATGAAATGCTCTGTTGTTCGTAAGTGATGTTGATATTGTATATGTTTGGTGTATGCATGTTATTATTATGCTGTAATAGCTTATGTATGTTGCACTTAGTGGGATAGCCGCGTGATCCTACCAGTACATTGTGGTTGTGTACTGATACTGCACTTGCTCTTTCTTTGTTGAGTACAAGGTATCTTCAGGCAGCTAGTGACAGACTCTGTTTAGAAGATCAATGACCGTTTCGATCTCAAGGGTGAGCTAGTTCTTCCGGGCTTCCATGAGTTCTTTTTCGTTTAAGTCCACATTTTCGGACTTAGACTTTCTAGTTATCTATTCCTATGTTAGTTTGGGATTGTGTCACGCCCCGAGCCTACACCCTGGGAGGGACCGGCACTCGGAGACCATTCCTGGCCACAAGCGAACCCTTGGCCTGGCTTTCTTAACTCAGCGGAAACCTACTCAACAAAATAACTCCATGCCATGCAAAGACATAAACAACTTAAATGATACACATCTGGCCAAAAAGGCCACTCGAGTCTCAAAATAGAATATTTACATATATCCTAATAAAACAAAACTAAGAGAACAAAATAACTGAGCCCTCCGGAAGCAAGGAGGCTCACACTGACTCTGGAGTGCTCAACTGGATCAACGGCGTGCTGTATGCTGATCCTGGGTACCTGTATCTGTATCATAAAACGATGCAGGCCAACTGGCATCAGTACATGGAATGTACGAGTATGCGAGCTGGAAAGCTAAACCACGACTTAAGCTTAAAATGAGCACAAGAGAACACTTACCCTGACTTTGAATGACTCATTAAAATAACTGGACTCAAAGTAAAGCAATAAGACACAAGCCATACATATAAAGCTTGTAAAAGAATGAAAACAATTTAGATCGGTAAGGATAAAAATGATAACAAAACTCAACTTTTTCTTTTATAAACATTATACAGCTTTTGTGGGAGGTTCTTTAACCGACAACCACCACTACGAGCCTTAGTAATGATACAACGTTTTACCTCACGTTGCCAAAGGACCATCCTATACCTTGCCATCGATATAGGACCTTACTTTTGCTTAGTGGATCCACTAGCCTAATCTTACGTGATCATCTAAAAAAGAATGAATACGTCAAGTCCCATGTTGGCGCATGGTTCTTATGGAGAGTTGAGTTAATATGAACTCGTGTTCCCAATTCGGTCCTCAATACAACTCCCAAAAATACTTTGGCTCATAAGTGCTTTAAACACATCTTTCTTTAGTTGAGATAATTACTAAAAACTTAGCCCAAGGGCTCTTTTGGAAAACATGGTTCCTTTCTTACTTAAATGTAAAAACATTTAGAAACTTCTTTGGGAAGTACATAGTTCCCTAATAACTTTGGAGAAATGGACTCGACTCTTTACTCCTTACTTTACTTAAACCCTTTACTTTTGACTTGACTTGAAACTCTTAACTCAACTTGAGACTTGAAACGACGTTAAGACGTTCAATAACGACTCTTGAAAAGCTTTGAAGACTTGCATCGACTTGATTAACTTCTAAGCTTGTCTCTAACTTCACTTGACTTGGAAACTAACTTCACTTGACTTGATCCTAACTTTCTTGAATTGAACTATGGATTCAAGGACTTGATTGGTGTTTAGAAGGACCTCATGATATTTAGGAATGATTTGGGACAGCCAATCTTAAGAAAATCTTCGAACATAAATTCTGAAAACAGTGGAGTCCGCGTCCTGTCCGCGACGCGGAGAAGAATTTTGTTCACAGAGGGAACAAGTCCGCGACGCGGATGTGCTCCTCGCAAGCTGCCCGACTTTCTCCTTCACGTTACCAACTCTAAACTCTCTAACTTCAAGGGTTCCAGCCCCCAATCACTTAGAACATAAAATCCCTCAACATTCAATAGAATACAACTCAAAAACCAACCGGAAAAATGTCCCAAATCACAAGGGACTCCAACAACAAAATCAATAACACAACTAAACAATACAAGTATCACCTTCAACAACTCAATCAACCCTTTCTCAATAATAAAAAGGAGCTTGGTGTGTGGGGGAAAGGATCAACCCACACAAAGAACTCACATACCTTGATAGGGATCACCCCCGACGAAAAAATCCACGATGGAAACTTGTTGATCTTCTCTTTCTCCTCCTCTTCTCCTCTTCTTCTGTTCTTCTTCTCTTCTTCACTCTCAAG
>NW_006238929.1:3610257-3611739 GCF_000226075.1 Solanum tuberosum
GGAATTGAGCAAACTCGGTGGCATTGGAAAGATCGTTGTGAGGGCTATGCAACCATAACCGGAACTCCACCTAACTCATCCTGAGCTTGAATTTATGGTTGTTCAAAGTTGGCCAAAAACTCACCTTTCCCATACTTAGCCAAAATTTTCCAGATTTTCAAATCCTTTTCAAAATGAAAATTTTCAAATTCTAAGCCTCTTCTTAGTTATTTCAATTTGCCGGATGTTACAATATCTCCCCTTTGGAAACATTTGTCCTTGAATTTAGTTACTCTTACTAGGCTAAGGGTATAACATCAATTCAAACACCCAACAAGCAATTATGCAAACAACAACAACAACATGCTCAATATAATTCAAGGAGCACTAAGAAGGAATTTTAATACCTTAATCTGCATTTCCTCTGTATTCAAAGAGATGGGGATATATCTTCTTCATGTCCTCTTCGGCTTCCCAAGTAGCTCCCTCAACTAATTGGTTCCTCCAAAGGACCTTGACTGAGGCTACCTCTTTCGTCCTCAACTTACGAACTTGGCGGTCTAGAATCTGAACAGGAATCTCCTCATAAGATAAGTTATCCTTGATCCCAACACTTTCAGTTGGTAGGATCAATGAAGGATCACCTATGCACTTCTTCAACATAGAGATATGAAATATCGGATGAACCGCTTCTAGTTCTTGTGGTAGCTCTAACTCGTAAGCAACGCTGCCAATTCTCTTGACTATGCGGTAAGGTCCAATATACCGGGGACTAAGTTTCCCCTTCTTACCAAACCTCATAACCCCCTTCATGGGTGAAACCTTCAAATATACCCAATCATCTACTTCGAACTCTAACGCCCTTCTCCTAACATGAGTGTAGGATTTTTGGCGACTCAGTGCTGTTTTCAACCTCTCTTGAATAACTTTCACCTTCTCCAAAGCTTGGTGAACTAAATCTGGTCCTATCAATCCTGCTTCACCAACTTCAAACCATCCAATAGGAGATCTACATCTTCTCCCATATAGAGCTTTGTATGGAGCCATCTGGATGCTAGAATGATAACTGTTGTTGTAGGCAAACTCAATGAGAGGTAGGTGATCATCCCAGTTGCCTTTGAAATCCATCACACAAGCTCTCAACATATCTTCTAAAGTCTGAATAGTGCGCTCTGCTTGCCCATCAGTCTGAGGATGAAAGGCAGTACTCAAGTTCACCTTGGAACCCAATCCCTTCTGAAAGGATTTCCAGAACTGTGTTGTAAACTGTGCACCTCTATCATAAATAATGGAGATTGGGACTCCATGAAGTCTCACTATCTCTTGAATATACAACTTGGCATAATCTTCTATTGAATGGGTAGTCTTTACCGGTAGAAAATGGGCTGACTTTGTCATTTTGTCGACAATCACCCAAATAGAATCATGCAGTCTGCGAGACCTTGGCAACCCTGTGATGAAATCCATATTGATCATCTCCCACTTCCATTCCGAAAGTTCTAT
>NW_006238929.1:3612988-3613132 GCF_000226075.1 Solanum tuberosum
GGCGATAATCTATACACATCCTAAGGGAACCATCTTTCTTTCTCATAAACAAGACCGGAGCACCCCAAGATGAGACACTTGGTCGAATATAGCCCTTATCTAAGAGATCCTTTAACTG
The DNA here is from genome assembly GCF_000226075.1 of Solanum tuberosum. Lineage (NCBI taxonomy): Eukaryota > Viridiplantae > Streptophyta > Magnoliopsida > Solanales > Solanaceae > Solanum > Solanum tuberosum. The sequence goes on from NW_006238929.1 coordinate 3,613,107, forward strand.
CTCTTTAAGCTCTTTTAACTCTGCTG
>NW_006238929.1:3615566-3615773 GCF_000226075.1 Solanum tuberosum
GCAGGCCAACTGGCATCAGTACATGGAATGTACGAGTATGCGAGCTGGAAAGCTAAACCGCGACTTAAGCTTAAAATGAGCACAAGAGAACACTTATCCTGACTTTGAATGACTCATATAAATAACTGGACTCAAAGTAAAGCAATAAGACACAAGCCATACATATAAAGCTTGTAAAAGAATGTAAACAACTTAGATCGGTAAGGA
>NW_006238929.1:3616626-3616816 GCF_000226075.1 Solanum tuberosum
TAGAACATAAAATCCCTCAACATTCAATAGAATACAACTCAAAAACCAACCGGAAAAATGTCCCAAATCACAAGGGACTCCAACAACAAAATCAACAACACAACTAAACAATACAAGTATCAACTTCAACAACTCAATCAACCCTTTCTCAATAATAAAAATGAGCTTGGTGTGTGTGTGTGGGGGGGGG
>NW_006238929.1:3617169-3623034 GCF_000226075.1 Solanum tuberosum
GAATTGAGAAAACTCGGCGGCGTTGGAAAGATCGTTCCGAGGGCTATGCAACCATAGTCGGAACTCCACCTAACTCATCCTGAGCTATAATTTATGGTTGTTCAAAGTTGGCCAAAAACTCACCTTTCCCATACTTAGCCAAAATTTTCCAGATTTTCAAATCCTTTTCAAAATGAAAATTTTCAAATTCTAAGCCTCTTCTTAGTTATTTCAATTTGCCGGATGTTACAGTTTGTACCCCTTTTTGTTTAGACTTATGGTTGAACTTTAGATGTTTTGATACATTGACTTTCAGGTTCTAGGTGTTATTCTGCATTTGTTTTTATTAGACTTTTGATTTGGAGTTTATGAGTACTCACTATTTCTTTTCCTTAGTATTTAAACCTGCTTCCGTATCTTTAGATGACTTAGTTTTTTATTAAGTTGCTTAGTTGGGTTGTAGTAGTTGTTTTCCCACCAGAGGGTTAGTGTGGGTGCCAATCATGATGGTCTGGGTCGTGACAATATTATAGAAGGTTCGTCGAGAGGTTCTCATCTATTTCGTCCCCTTTCACTAAGTTAACTCAGAAAACCATGAAGTTTCAATGGTCTGAAACTTGTGAGAAAACTTTCAGGAATTGAAAACTAGGTTGACTAGTGCCCCTGTATTGACCTCACCAGAAGGTACACAAGGTTTTGTTGTATATTGTTATGCGTATAGAGTTGGACTGGGTTGTGTATTAATGCAGAATGGCAAAGTTATAGCCTATGCCTCCAGACAGCTTAAGATTCACAAGAAGAATTATCCAACCCACGATCTAGAGTTGGCTGTCATGGTATTTGCGTTGAAAATATGGCGTCATTATCTTTATGGTGTTTATGTTGATGTGTTCACCGATCACAAGAGCCTTCAGTATGTGTTTAGTCATAAATAACTTAATCTGAAGGTGGTTAGAGTTACTTAAGGATTATGACATGAGTATTCTATATTACCCAAGTAAGGCTAATGTGGTTGCTGATGCTTTAAGCAGCTTGTCTATAGGTAGTACCGCCTATGTTGAAGAAGAAAAGAGAGAGTTAGCAAAAGATGTGCACAGACTTGCACGATTAGGAGTTCGACTAATGGATTCCACTGAAGGAGGAGTAGTGGTGATGAATGGGGCTAAATCATCATTAGTGTCAGAAATGAAAGAGAAACAAGACCAAGATCCTATTTTGCTTAAATTGAAGGAAAATGTTCATAAGAAAAAAGTAATGGATTTTGAACAAGGGGGAGATGGTGTATTGAGGTATCAAGGTAGATTGTGTGCACCAAGAGTAGATGAACTCCAAGAGAGGATCATGGAGGAAGCTCATAGCTCCAGATATTCTATCCATCCAGGTTCCACAAAGATGTATCGTGACTTGAGAGAAGTATATTGGTGAAATAATATGAAGAAATGTACTGTTGAGTTCGTTGCTAAATGCCCGAATTGTTTTCGATTTGGATTTGGTCACTTTGTTGAGACAGATTTTTTTGCAATTGGTATCACGTCTTCAAAGTCGTTATCATAAGGGTACTCAACATTCATAATAATTTTTTCTTTGCTTTTTTTCCTGTAAAATTGGGTGTAACAATGTTTGAGTTTACACCAACTCCTTTTTCTTTACCTCTTTCAAATTCACTTTTGGGTCAAGGAGTGATACAAAACCTTTCCTTGAAAAATGTGGCATTGAAAAAGATTTAAAAAAAGTGTGCAGCGTTAATTCCAAGAAAAAAAGAGAGTGTAGCAATGGTAGGTTAACAAGAGAGAGAAAGTGAGATATTTATTAAAGGAACGTATCCAAATATAATTGTGATTGAAATTCTAAAAGGTAAATAAAATAAAAGGTAAAATATGAGTCCCAAAATATCAGTCCACTAACTAATAAAATAGGCGAAAATCGTGTATTTATTAATTTTATAATAAATTGTCATATTTGTAATTAAAATGTTAATGTTGTAAATAAAAAGACTAAAATAACAGTATGTAAATTAAGGTCTTAAATAGTATAGTCTTGTAATTTTTCCTATTTGTATCTGTATATACAATTCTCTCTCGCTTTATACAAACACAAACGCAATTTATACATTTGTGTTTGTATAAAGTTAGAGAGGCAAGGGATAGTGGCGAGCGAGATTCAGGGGAAAGAGGCGAATGACAAAGTGTTTTCTACGAATTAGAATTAAATGAAATTGTGGTTATAACGTTTATTTTGAATTAACAGTTTGCTATTTCATACAATTTTCCCATATTTTATCTAGCAAAAATTGAGGCCTAAAAAAAATTAAGGCCCAAGTGATTGATTTAGTGACCTTATAATCGAGCCGGCCCTGATCCATAGACTAGTTTGGCCTTTTACCCTCTCCACTCAAAACCTAGGTCAGAAAGTATAAAAACCAGGAGCAAATTACATTCTTTCAGCTTGCTACCCACGTGTTGGCTGATTGGGGGTGAGTGTTCATTATTTCTTTATCAAATTGTGTTATGATTGGTCTATGCTAATTGATTCATATAAATTGTGTTGTTCGAATCGTATAGTCAAATTACTTTCTACTTGTTAGCTCAAATAAGCAATGTCTACAAGATATTATTTTATCCACGATCGGTTGACGATATTAGATAGTCTGAATTATCTATTTCACCATTCTTGACATAGTGATGACATAAGTCATCCCATATAATTGATGGAATAACTTATCTCAAGATTAATTATCCCAAGATAACTTGTACCCAACTAAACGATCCAGTTCAATTAGTGTGGGCTTGCCTTTATTGATTTGACTTTCTGGTGCAATGTCTCCTTCTCCTTTGTAGTTGGATTTGTTGCACTCGAGGGGTGTTTTTTTTAAAAAAAAAGCAATCTCTCTACTTCCATGAGTTAGTTGTAAGATATGCGTACATTCTACCTTTCCCAAACCTCACTTGTTCTGTTGTTGTTTTAGGTACTCGATGGGAAATCTTGACAAGGAATTCATCACAGTTCTTAGAGACACTTGCCTCAAGGTCATACAAATGCTGAAAGTTGGTACTGCAGAGGGAACCCACGACTTCCTGAAGGAAAGGAAAGTTGTTGAGTGCACAAGTCAGCAAATCGTGGAAACATTGAACTCTATAGTTCTGGACAATGCTATTATAGAGGTAAAGAGCACTGGATTGGGAGAATATCATTCTATTCCTGTTGGATAAGAATGTTATCAAACTGCAAGCGGAGTTGCTCTGGGGGCTGATCCAAAAACAATTGCGCCAATGGCTTCAATTCCATGTGGTGCTTGCTCTAGGATTAATCAAAAATGTACACCAAATGGAGTTATCCCCCACAAACCTGTGTCTACTACACTAAATGGATGAACTTTGAATTTTGATGGTAAGTAAATCCTACACTAGTTGCTTTGATGAAACCAAAACAAAAGCACCACTTTTTTTCAATATCAATGTGAATAGTTTTTGCTAAATTGCCCTGCATTATCAAGTCTGCAACTTCATTCAAAACCTCTACTTCCTACTGGCATTTCATATTAGTTATGTCAACATCAATGTCACCTTGTTTGGATGGTTGTTACCTGTTGTATTGTGTTGCAGCAAGGGATGTTAGTTTAAATACATAGTTTGTTTTGGTAGTTACTTTATTGTATCGTATTGTTAAAGTTATCATTTTATAACATGAAGTGTCTCATTTTATATAATGACGGATATATTATATAACATGAAGTGTCTCATTTTATATAGTGACCGATATATTATATAACATGAGTGTCTTATTTTATATAATAATCGATATGATGTGATCCTGCTATTACCTTATCATTATTTTTCTCATTTTGTTTTTATTTATTATCTCATAATCATATTTTATCTTTTAGTATATCTTTTTAGGATTGGTTTACTGTATACTCTATTTCTCTTGTTGGTTTATCCTTCAAACTATTTATATCTGACATCATATGACGACATAAAATGATGCAATCTATCCGAACATTATATTCATCAAAACAATACAATACAACACAATACATCTTGAAACAACCATCCAAACAAGAAACTCCCTGCACCCAAAACCGACTTATAGAAGAAAAAAAAATCAAACTTGACTACTATTGGATTATCTCAACCATTAAATGAAAAGGAAGAAAACAACCCATTAAAGAGAAGCTGAGGAAAAACAGAAAAAAGGGTGCATTAAAAAAGTATAAGGACAAATATAATATGACTCTTTTCCATAAAATATATTAAGCACAAATATGGGATTTTATGAGTAAAATTATAAATGGATTCCATAAAAAGCAATGACTACTAGATTCTGCTAGTAAAATTGTACGTGTTTTCAACAATGTACAATATGTAATATGATTATTTGAGACATGAGGAAAAAGGAAAAAAAATATCATAAAATATATTTAGAACATTTTACTTTTCTAAAATTAATTGAATTATAAACTTCAAATTAATTAGTATACAATATACTAATAGTATAAATAACTTTTATTAATGTCGTTTAACTTGTTGATTTATCTACATTATGTTTTTGTTGTTTCGAAATTTGTAATTAAACTAGTTTTAGAAAGAAAAAAAAAGTGTTAAATATATTTTATGATTTTTTTTTACTTTATCCTATTATCTCGAATGACCATACATATGGTACATTCTTGAAAATATGTACAATTTTACCTGCATAATCTAGTAGTCATAGCTTTTATGGAATCCACTTACAACTTTACCTTAAAATCCTTTATTCGTACTCAATTTTGTCCTTGTACTTTTATAATGCACCCCTTTTGATGTTTTTTCTTAGGTTGATCATTAATGAGTTCTTTTCTTTCCTCTTCTCTAAGTCGGTTTTGGTTTTCTTGCTTGACTTGTTTGGTTGGTGGTTGCATATTGTTTCACAATGCATTGTATTGTACATATTGTATCATATCACATTGTGTTGTATTGTATTATTTTGATGAATGTAATGTTTTGATAGATTTGTATTGTTTCCCGTTATTACATAATGTAAGATACAAATAATTTTAAGGATAAATCATCAAAATAAATAATATATTTAAACTAACATCAATAGTCGCAACACAATACGAAAGGTAACAAATATCCAAACAAGGTCACACACCACCAGTAGGCAGTACATGTTTTGAATAAAGTGTAAATATTGATTTGGTTGTTGAGAAAAAAGACAAATAAAATGCAACTGTATGTGTGTTCGGTTATTGAATTCCATGTGGTTTTGAATGAAGTCTAAATTTTTATTTGGATTTGGACAAGACACTGAACTCATAACATTCTTCTCATACAACAAAGAAGAGTTCTCACTCTAAAGTAAATACTTTGGTTAAAAGCAATAAACCTTTAGTGAAACAATTTCTGATAGTCTATCCTTCCTTATCCATTACACACCTACAACTGACACATCCAGTGTGCCACCATGCAAGATAATGTAAATGAAAAGGATTCAAATTTGTTAGCCTTGGAACCTAAGCCTAAATATCTCCAAACAACACAACTATTTCTTCTGCAGTGCCAGATTATTATGCTGGTATCCCATATGATGAGTCTCTAGGGATATATGGCCCTCAAAAAGAGAGAGATGAAACTCCAAGGGTGGTCTTATTAGGAAATTAGAAGGCGATGCAGGCAACTTAGAGGCTTGGTAAGGACCACACTGAGCTTAACATATTGAGGTAAGAAAAAATAAAATGCTAAAAGAGTTCACAAAGAAACGCAAATGTTGGAGGACAACACCATAAAGAAGATTTTGGAGACGGAGCAAGCGTTGGTAAATACTTATTAGAGTTATTCATAATTGAGACACTACTTCTAGTCTTAATAGTTTGGATTGGGGGGGGGGGGGGGGGGGGGGGGGGGGGGG
>NW_006238929.1:3623347-3668170 GCF_000226075.1 Solanum tuberosum
GGGGGAAAGAAGGGGATGGAGGACTTGAAGCTCTCTGCCGGTGTGTATTCTATAAACATGGATAAAGCTTTAGCAAAGGAGCAGGAGGCAGTGAAGAAGTGTCAAGCAGGAGACATGAGAAGCGCTCACTATGCATGAGTTATTTGAAATCCAGTTAGGAACGGATGAATACTAGTAGTGAGTAGATATAACCAGACAAAGGAAGAGCTTCCACTAAATTTTAACTTATTTAGAAACATAATCACTTACTTCCAAATCAACAAAAACGAAACGGTTCTAAGTGGGATCATAACATCTTTTTCCATAGATTACATAAAAAGATGTTCCACTTCTTGCTAGTAGACAGTCAATATCTAACTACTCTTTTTGCAGATGGAGCTAATTTTTATTCTTACGAATAAGTACTTGCTCTAGTATTAACATGCAAAACGATAAAAGGACCAGTTTTGAAAAAATGACAATGAATTTAATGAGTAGTTGCTCTAGTATCATCATTGCTTGTTTGAGAATAAGAATATGAAATTCTGATGTAGGTTAATAGAATGCAGCAACGCAATAGCTTTGTATGGAAAGTTCTACAAGGGAAAATATGAATTAGAGATCTCGAATCCTATTAATGAAGAATATATACCCCTTGGGTGAACAAAATTAGTCAGGACGTTACGTTTCAAATAACGAATGGTTAAATTAAAAAAGAAAGTTTCTTTAAGTGTAAAACACTTGAAATCATTGTTTTTGGGTGTTTGAGGAAGTATACAAAACACTTTAGGAAGAATACTGATAGCCATATTTAAATATATAAAATGCTTGGGGAAAATTAAGTTTAAGCACATTGAACAACACTTTGTATTAAACCTTCAAACTTAAGGATTACAAGGACCATTAAGCACTCCTCCCTCTTTCTAACTCTTTCCACATGTTCTTTCTACATATATGTACCCTTCTGCATTTTCTTATCAACTAGTACAGTTACGGTATGAAATGAAAACCTGAAAAAGGACATATAAAGTATTACTGGAAAAAAAACAATGACCAGATCCTTTTCTTAGCGTTGTTCTGAAGTTGCTAACTATTATGAATTAGCAAAGCGGACACTAATTCGCTTCTTAATTGGTGTATTACAAAAAGGGCATTCGTCCATTCCTTTCTTTTTTTGAAACACGTCACAATCTTCACACTTGATGTGCACAAGGGGGAAAAAACAATATCTGCTCATTCATGCACATACCACACTCTCTCTCCATCTTTACCACATTAGAGCCCGAACTTTTTGCATAGGCTGCTAAACCCTTTGTCATTTGAGGAATGCCTCGTTTAAGTACCTCTATTTTTGATCTTTCGGACTGCAAGCTGAACTGAGAGATTTCACTCTCACGCTTTTGGATTTCTTCTTTATACTTTTGCATGTTTCTCTCTACCTTCTCTCCAAAATTATCCTAATGCACTTGTTCCTGAACACGAAGTTGTTCTCTTTCATCTTTCAGGGAATCAACTTCCTGTAGAAACCTTTGTTCACTCTTTCCTCCTGCTTCGATAGGACTTGTCATTCATAAATATTAGAAATTTATTTTTTTTATTATTGGAGGAATATCAAATAGCAAGTGTATTATCAGCAACATAGCATAAGTGAATGTTTGAACCACTATTATCCTCGGGATTAAGTAAAAAGAACCGACATTATAATCGATATTGAACTGCCTGAAAACTATCAAATACTAACTATATTGATAAAAAACATTTTACCTTGATAAACTAGGCAAATAAGTTTCATTACTAGAATAAAAATACCTTAAGCTGGTCCAGGCGGTTGTTGGCATTCTCTTGTTGTTGTTGGAAATGAGTTGTTTTTTCCTTGATAGTTGATAAATCCTCATGCAATGAGCGCTTCTCCATGTCCCCTGCTTAACATTCTTCACTGCCTCATGCTCCTTTGCTAAAGCTTTATCCATGTTTGTAGCATATACACCGGCATAGAGTTTTAAGGCTTCCATCCCCTTCTTTAATCCAACATTTCCCCCCTCAAAACTGTTAAGACCAGAAATAGCTGTCTCAGTTATGTAATAAGTATTTACCAACTCTTGCTCCATCTCTGAAATCCTCCTCATGTTGTTTTCCTCCAGCATTTGCATTTCCCTGTGATCTTTTTCAGCATCTTCTTTCTCAACATTTTAAGCTCAGTCTGGTCCTTGCCCAGCCTCCAAGTAGCTTGCATTACCTTCTCGTTTGTCCAATCAGACCACCTTTGGAGCTCTTTCTGCAATGTCTTCAAATGGGAAGTTAGCAACAATATATCTTCATCTCTCTCATTTTGAGGGACATATTTCCTTAGAGACTCATTATATAGGATACCAACATAATAATCTGGCACCACAGAAGAAATACTTGTGTTGTCTGTGAGATTTTCGCTAGGCTTAGGTTCCAAGGATAACAAATCCGGATCTTTTTCATTTACATTATCTTGCATGGTGGCACGCTGGAGGTGTCAGTTGCAGGTGCAATGGATGAGGAAGGACAGACTATCAGAACTTGCTTCACTAAAGGTGTATTGCTTTTAACCGAAGTATTTACTTTAGAGTGAGATCTCCTTTGTTGCACGAGAAGAATGTGATGAGTTTAGTGTCTTGTAAAAATCCTAATGAAAACTTAGACTTCATTCAAAACACATGGAGTTTAGTAACCCAACACACATACAAATGCATTTTATCTGTCGTTTCCTCAGAAACCAAATAAATGCTTACACTTTATTAAAAAATTGTACTACTTCTGATACTACTGACATTTCACATTTATGGTGTGTGCTCTTGTTTGGATGGTTGTTACCTTTTGTATTGTGTTGCAACTATCGATGTTAGTTTAAATACATTATTTATTTTGATGGTTTATTCTACAAATTGTTTGTATCTGACATTATGTAATAATGGGAAATAATGCAAATCTCCAAATATTATATAATCATCAAAACAATACAAAACAACACAATGTGATATGACACAATACATCATGAAAAAATATGCAACAACCATCCAAACAAGTCAAGCAAGAAACCCAAACCGACTTAAAGAATAGGAAAGAAAAGAACCCATTAATGATCAAGTTGAGGAAAAACAACAAAAGGGGTGCATTAAAAAGTATAAGGACAAATATAATATGACACTTTTCCGTAAAATATATTGAGTTCAAATAAAGGATTTTAAGAATAAAGTTGTAAATGGATTCCATAAAAGATATGGCTACTAGATTTTATGGTAAAATTATACATGTTTTCAACAATGTACCATATGAATGATCATTCGAGATAATAGGAAAAAGTAAAATATATCATAATATATATTCAAAACATTTTTTTCTCTAAAATTAGTCGAATTTTACAAGTTTCGAAACAAGAAAAACATAATGTGGATAAATCAACAAATTAAACGACATTAATAATATTTTTATGTTGTTAGTATATTTTATACTAATTAATTATTCGAACTCCATTGGTGGAAAACTCATACTCCTATTATATATACACCGTTAATTTTCTTTCCTTTTTGTATATAATATAGATGTTGAACTGATTTGATAAAGATATTGCCTCTGGTATACATTCATTAACACATATACAAAGTATGAATTAAAATTATTAGTTAAGTTCAGATGAACCTGCAAGTCCTTAGTTTCATCCGTCCATGTTAAATTAAAATAACCATACCACATCCAAAAAATGTAATACCATGCATTAGTTTTTTGAAAGCCAATTGTGAACAGATGAATACTAGTACTGAGTGGATATAACAAGACAAAGGAAGAGCTTCCACAAAATCTTAACTTATTTAGAAACAGAATCACTTACTTCCAAATCAACAAAAAAGAAATGGTTCTAAGTGTGATCATATCATCTTTGTCCATATATATATATTACATCAAAAGATGTTCCACTTCTTGCTAGTAGACAATCCAAATCCAACTACTCTTTTGCATATTGAGCTACTTCTTATTCTTGCGAATAAGTAATTGCTCTAGTATTAACATGCAAAACAATAAAGGACCAGTTTTGACAAAATAACAATGAATTTAATGACTAGTTGCTCTAGTATTAACATTGGTTGCTTGAAAATAACATTAGGAAACTCTGATGTAAGTTAATAGAATGCAACAATGAAATAGTTATGTTTGGCAAGTGCTACAAAGGATTATAGGAATTAGAGATCTCAGGTTTGAATCCTATGAAGGAAAAATATTTACCTCTTGGGTGAACAAAATTAGTCAGGACATTACGTTTCAAAGAACAAATGGTTAAATTTTATAAAATAAAGTTTTGTAAGTGTAGAACACTTGAAATCATAATTTTTGGGTGCTTGAGAAAGTATACAAAACGCTTGCGGAAGTATACTAATATCCATATGTAAGTATACGAAACGCTTGAGAAAGATTAAGTTTAAGCACATAGAACAACAATTTGTATTAAACCTTCAAACTTAAGGATTTTCACGGACCATCAAGCACTCCTCCCTCTGTCTAACTCTTTTCACCTGTTCTTTCTACATATTTATACCTCTTTGCATTTTTGATGAAGCATAGACATTGAAGTACTATGCATTGTTTTGATGATTTGACAAATATTTTGAGGAATCAACTATGCTATTCTCAGTCATTCAGCGGAAATTGTATGAGAATCTGGTTCGTAGGAGGAACTTTCTTCACGAGATTGTCTTCATAAAAAAGGAGGAAATGGATAAAGCATAGACGTTGAAGTACTATGCATTATTTTGATAATTTGACAAACTTACCAAGGAACCAGATTAGGGACCAGATACGCACCCGGCCAATCTATTATATGACTGAAATGCTCAGTCAAGGGAGAATACTCATTTAGAGGCAACTGTCTCTAAGAAGAATCTTATTTCATAGGGGAACTAATGAGGGATCAGGTACACACAAGGATGATCCGTAACAGTCAACTCTCACAGCTTTCCACAACTGTAAAGTTGTTGTCACCATTGCAGAAATGCAATACTTCAGGTAGCACTACAGAAAAGTTGTTGTGGTGTCCTTTCTTGTCAATGACCAAAGTTTTCACCACTCTCATCCTTCATATGTATTCAACATATCAAGAGATGAAAACTTGAATTTAGAAAAATCAAAATAGTCATATTCTCTCTGAAAAGCTACCAAAGTGCTTCAACAACCTAAGAATTTGTTCCTTACAACTGATATCTTATGTTCTAGGTTGTTGAGTTTTTGTTTTTGCTCTAACATTATAAACCTACTCCTCTTATAAGAAGTTTGTGTTTTTATTTTATTTCCTCTCTTATCTTGTAGATTTGAGTTGTTGGCTAGATTTAGCCATTGTCGTGTTGTGGGCTAGAGTTAGCCCTGAAGTCTATATCAGCTAGAGTTAGTTGGTGTAGTCGACAATAGAGTTATTGCTTAATTGTCTTGTAATTGAGTTATTACAAGGAGAGAGGGATTAAGGGTTTAATTTCTAGGTTACAAGAGGTTGTAATTTGAAACTTGGCGCATGTTGTTAGTGGAGTTGTTGGTGAAATCTTACGAAGTTGTGGTTTTTTCTTCCTTAAGCAAGAAAATTTTCACGTAGACACCGTGTGTGGTTTACTTTTTGCTATGTAGATTGTTGTTTTTCTCTGTTCTCAGTTGTTTTCAGTCAAGGACATGGTCCCTTGACCTATGGTGGATTCACACAAGCCATCAATTTTCCTATCAACTCTTATAGTTACAGTATGAAAGAATGTTTTGAAAAAAGGACATAATTTTTTCTAAAATAATAAAATAGTGACCAACTATTTTTTCCTGTTGCTGTTCTGAAGTTGCTAACTATTAAGAATCAGCAAAGCGAACACTAATCCGCTTCTTTATTGGTGTCGTACAAGAAGGGAATTTTTCCATTCTTTTGTTTTGGTGAAGCATGTCACAATCTTCACAAAGGACATGATATGCACAAGGGAGAAAAACCACAGATATCTGCTCATTCATACACATAACACACTCTCTCTCCATCTTTACAAAATTAGAGCCAGAACTTTCTGCATATGCTGCTAAACTATAATGTCCCATATTTAAACAAGGACGTATTAGTCTTTAGCCAAAGAAAAAGAAATGCCTTCCTGGCTTGTTGTTCTGTGAAGGAGCACGAAGATCAAGTTCATCACGGAAAAGAAAAAGAAGAAGTGGAACCTCTGCTATTATAAACATGGATTTCAAGGTATTTTATTTCAGTTCATTGACATGAGTATATATGTATTATCACGGGTTGGGTTAATGTGATATTGATAATTCGAATATGAATTTTTTTTTAAAAAAAATCACTATCGAATCGTATACATATTTCTCTTAAGAGGGAAGAGTCATCTTTAAAAACTAAGGAGAAATAGAAAACATATTTGCTGCTGTTGTTTTGTCCAAGCAAGTTGATAAAAATGTCAATCATTTACTCATTCACTGCAATAACAATCTGTGGAATCTCCCTTTAGCGATTTCTGGTGCCCTTTAAAGTATAAGTTCTATATAAATTAAGGACACAAGTGTTCTGTCCTTGCGGCAGCTATGCAAGTCAATTATCTTATTATTTTCCCTGGTAGAGTATGAGAATACACATGGACAAATGAAGATTTTTATTCTACTAACCCTAAGAAACTCCTAGTCTCACTAGTTGAGTTACATTGTGATGCTTAAATTGAGTTGATGTGTAAGTATGGTGGGCTGCAATGATCACGAACTTTTATAGTGAATTAGTTAGTGAAAGTTTCAAACAAAAATATTTGAAATGACTCTTTGTTGCTGGAAATTGATCAACTGACAGACCAATGAATAAATATGAGTTGACAAGTGAATAAATATGAGTTGGCGAGTGAGGGGTGAACCGTAACCTTGGAAATTGGGTATTGTAAATTAGTTCATGAAATAACTCTAACAAGGAGATTTAACACGAAATTGCTATGATGTGATTATAGATGGACCGAAGAAAGTCGTACGGATTGCTCGAGTGATGAGTTTATAAAGTAAATATGTTACCGAATGCTTTGAACTTGCATGTGGGACGAGTCTTTTACTTGATATGATACTTAAAATATCTTTATTTGAGATGATCTCATTCCTACAAGATATGATTACTGATATTGAAAAGGTTTTACACTTTTTTGAGAAATAGTGTTTTGTCAGGTGATTGTTAAACTTTGAAATGATATGATTTGATAAGATTTAAATGCTCTGTTCGATTTTCGAATGCTTCTACTGATTATAAGAAAAGTATAAATGGGAGTAGACCTTGATGAAATTAGCTAACGGCGGGTTCGTTAGACCTGGTGCACCTTATAGTTACAGATTTCCGATAAAGCCCTTGCTGGTGGGAAGGCAGAACTAGTATACTGTTACTGATATCCCTCGAGTAGGGATCTACTGATATGAATATTTAACTCCTTTATGAGGAGTTCACTGTTATTGGTTACTTCTTAAAGAGAAGGCCACACTGATTACATGATTCATCCTTGGAAACCTCCAAGCTATAAGATTTGATATGGAAATGTTTTTCTGAGTTTACTATTAAGTATTTACATTGATTGTGCTTATATGAGGCACATAAAATTGAATATCGTTACTTTTTTCTGAAAGAGCATTATTTCATTATTATGATTATTATACTAGCATGTTTTCTGACTTGTCCCTCATTAAAATGGTTTTGACTAAGTATTATTACTCACTGAGCTAGCGTCTCACTCCTCGCTAATCATTTTTACAGAGAACTCAGGTGGTATTGAAAAGGATTTCATTAACTAGAGAGTGCGATTTGGTAGTATCTGGTGAGTCGTGCATTGCTTCGCGTGGCAAGAGAACTATTGATTGCTATGATTTATTTAGTTTCTTTTAAAAAAACTCTTAGAGTCACTCCATTCGTCATTCCTTTTATTTGAGTCATGATTAGTCTTTCGTATTGTAGTCAAGTGACTAGTTTGGAACCTCTTTTTTCGTATTTGAAGATGAATTGGTTTTATTGCGTGACAATTAGATCATTGATGGATATTAAGTCGTGGCTTATAGTTGCTATTAGTTGTGTTGTGAATTTTTGAAATAGGGAAAATTCAGGATTAGCCTAGAAATAAAGGAAACTCTGCCCGATTTTCTGTAGAATTTTGGTAAGGCTTGCTTTGGGATTCTCCCCCTTAGCGCCGGTCACGTTCCTAACTTGGGTCGTGACATAAACCCTTTGTCATTTGAGGAATGCCTTGTTTAAGTGCCTCTATTTTTTTTATCATTCAAACTACAATATCAACTGAGAGACTTCGCTCTCATTCTTTTGGATTTCTTCTTTATACTTTTGCATGTTTCTCTCTACCTTCTCTCAAAAATTATCTTGTTGCACTTGTTTGTGAACGCGGTGTTGTTCTCTTTCTGCTTTCAGGAATCAGCTTGCTGTAGAAACCTTTGTTTCACTCTTGCCTCCTGCTTCAATAAGACCTGACATTCATAATATTAGAATATATTTTTTTATAGTAGGAGGAATATCAAATAGCAAGTGCATTATTAGAAGGACTGCATAAGTGAATTCCTGAACCACCATTGCTAGAGGGAATAAGTAAAAAAGAACTGACATTATAATTAATAATGAACGACCCTGAAGACATTAAAACACTAACTAGAGGCGGTTCAATGTCTTTAAAAACAAGGCATTCACCTTCGGCCCCAAAATATGATGCACCTCATTTTTTAGTAATTATAATGGTATTATAAGTTTTTTCTTAAAAATAAAGAAATTATATTGTGTCTTTCAATTTATCTTTCTTACTTTTTTTAGTTCATTTCTTAACATTAAAGACTGTTTTTTTCTTTTGTGTCAATTTTTAAAATTAACTTTTCACATGACATGTTTAAGACCATTCGAAAATCTCATTTACTTTTTTTAATATTGTGTCAAGTCAAAATCAGAAAAGAGATTAAAACGGATGACGTACTATCTATCGAAAAAGTAATTTTTTTTCATTAAAAAGAAAGAAATAACTTTGCATCACAAATATAATTTTAAATATACTATCAATTCTACATCTTAAAAGATCTAGAAGAATAGACTTAAAGTATAAAAAATAAAAAATAGTAAAAATTTAAGGTGTCCGATTTACTTTTGCCTTTAGGCAATTGATTAGAAAAAAGATCTCAGAGAGAAATCAAGGAATGCCTCCACGTCGCGCCCTTGGCTCCATTTTTTGGCCATTTTGACTTTTAGTAGAAATAGGTCATTAGTTTATTTTATTAAATTATTCTTTTTCTGGGTTTAGAAGAACGACGACTTGGGAAAACGTTTTCACCATTTTTAGGGTTCTTTCCTAAACTCTTTTCCTTTCGATCTCTTTATGTTTATTGAACATTGCTTGATCGTATCTTGGATTATGAGTAGATAAATATCCTAGTTCTAGGGTAGTGGCTACATGATGATTGTAATCTATTGAGTTTTTAATGGGTTAATGTCAATTATCATATGAATCTTTCTTATATTCTTGCTTTCTGTATTTCGTGACTGATCACCATTGAAATAAATATATTGTCCAAATTGAACTCGGAAGAGGAATAAGAGGATAGAACGTGGGACCTAAGGAGCATGATTAATTCTTTATAACTAGGGTTAATTTGTATCTAGGATAGGGATATACCTAGAAACCATGCTTGGGTCACTATACAGGAAGAAATCGTAATGCTCTATACTTAATCCATCCCATCCTCGCTCAGTGATGTAGTTAGGGTGTTATTTATCGTAGGCGATTAGAGGTCGGGAGACCATGATCATACATTTAACCCTGTGATTAATTGATTCAACAGTTGATGTAAACCCATTTAAATGATAGTAATTGCATGAATCTTGATAAAAGTTGCAGCCCTGGACTTTACCCAATCACTGTTTTAAACCCTTGAAATTGAATCGCGTTTATTATATTTTGTTACAATCTTAGAATTAGATAATAAATCACTTTTGAAATTTTGATACACTTGTGCTTAGCTGAAAGTTAGAGAAATTGAGTGATTCTAAGCGTAAGTCCCTGTGGGTACGATACCCGGGTCTTTATAAGAGCCACTTTAATACTTGAATGACCACGTGCACTTGCGTGTGCAATTTGGACGCAACAAGTTTTTTGGCGCCGCTGCCGGGGACTTTAGAATTATAAATTATCTGATTTTTTTGATTTCTTAGGTTAAAAAACAAGTGTTGACAACTTGATCTTAGCAATTCATTATTGCAGGTTATTTTGGAACTTCAAACTGGACGACGATCAACGATTGGTATCGCCTCTAGCTGAACCAGAAAGATTCGTTCACTACCGGAGAAGGCAAAGACAACTCACATACCCAGTCCCTCTTGTTACTAGTGAACCAACATCTCTAGTAGCAAGTGTTGAGCAAGAGGAACCTGAAACAATAATGGCTGAGATGAAGGTAAGAGACGTGGCAATCCCACGTACCACCAATGTGACATCACACATTCAAAAACTTGAAGCTGGTGGACGATTTGAATTGAAGTAGAGTATGGTGCAACTATTGCACACCAATGGGCAGTTCACTGGTCTGTCGCATGAGGATCCAACAGTTCACATTCAGAATTTCCTCGAGATCAGTGATACTTACACTCCAGCTGGAGTGAATGTGGATTATGTGAGGCTCACTTTATTCCCCTTTTCTCTGCTTGGGGAAACAAAAAGATGGTTGAACTCTGAGCCCGCTAACTCTATAACCTCCTAGAATGATCTAGCACAGAAGTTCCTCATTAGATTTTTTCCATCTGGGAAAACATCTAAGTTGAGGAGTGACATCTTAAGTTTTAGAAACAAAGGGGGGGAGAACTTGTACCAAGCTTGGGACAGGTTTAAATCGATGTTGATGAGCTGCCCACATCATCATTAATCTAATCAGGTGTTGGTCCATACCTTCATTGAAGGAATGGAGCCTAACACCAAAATTCAACTTGATTCAGCTGCAAGTGGTCAGGCTTTGGAGAAGACATATGCTGAACTATTTGCCTTGCTGAACAGGATCTCGCAGGCCAGCCCCGAATGGAGCGGAGAAGGGGTGAAACCTGTGATTCAGAAAACTGCAAGTATGCTAGAGGTAGATGTCGTGACTACCATAACTGCACAGATTGCTACTATGCAGAATATGATGAACACCCACTTTAGTAATCTAGCATTAGGACAATACCCCGCGCAGGTAAATGCACTTCAACAACCACCATCTTGGTGTGCGATCTATGAATGGGGTGATCATAGTGCAGAGGTATGTGGTGCAAACCCGGACTCTATTAATTTTGTAGGCAATGCCCAACGAGTAGGAGACCAGCAGAATTATGGAAACTCCTACAACCCGAGTTGGCGCAACCACCCAAACTTTTCTTGGGGTGGAAATCAAAATAGGGGTCAAGGCCAGAATCAGTATAAACCCTATGGAAATGCACATGGGTACCAACCACAGGCCCAACAAGAGCAGCCTAATAAGCAGTTTGGTAACATGAGCATGGAGGAGATGCTGAAAAATATCATGGCTGACCAAGCCCAGTTAGCTGCTGATGTGAGAAATAATCAGTTGGCTACACAGAATCTGGAGAAGCAATTCGGGCATTTTGCTAGTACCCAGAACTCATGACCGCAAGGAGGTTTATCGGGTAACTCTGATCCAAATCCGAAGCAGGTAAACGCAGTAGGTACTCGCAGTGCAATTGGAGGAGTTAGCTCCTAAGAAAAGGAATACTGAAACTGTGAATAAAGAAAGTGAACCAAATGAGGGTGAAGTTGTTGTACAAAAAGAAAGAGTGCAACCAATAGTGAAACAACCTCCTTCATTCCCTCAAAAGTTCAAGAAATAGAAGGAGGATGAATGTTTTGGTAAGTTCCTTTCCCTTTTGAAACAAGTTCACATTAACTTGCCATTGGTAGATGTTTTGCAGGGTATACCCAAGTATGTGAAATCTGTGAAGGAGATTGTGGCGAATAAAAGGAGACTGACTGAATATGAAACTATTGCACTTACTGAAGAATGCAGCTCCAAGATCCAAAATAGGTTGCCCACTAAACTGAAAGATTCGGGTAGCTTTACAGTTCAAATCACTATAGCGCAAAGCATTCATGCGCGATGATTATGTGATCTAGGAGCTAGTATAAATTTGATGCCAACTTCTTTGTACAAAAATCTGGGGTTGGGTAGTCCTAAACCTACTACCATCATCTTACAGTTGGCTGATAGATCTGTAGCTAGGCCTGAGGGCGTTGTAGAGGATGGTTTAGTGCAAGTGGGATCGTTGATTTTCCCAGTAGATTTTGTTGTGCTAAAATTTGAGCCAGATTCTGAGGTCCTTTTCATCTTAGGAAGACCTTTCTTAGCTACTAGGTGGGCTATGATAGATGTAGCAGCAGGGCAACTTACTATGTGAGCACATGATAAAGTGGAGGTGTTCCACGTGTATAAAGCATTAAAGCTGCCAGCTGTGTCTGAGGAGTTGTCTGCCATAACGGTAATAGATCTTGAGGCAGAGGCTCACTACATTGCATCTAAGGACCCTTTAGAGCGAGTGTTAGTAGGGGATGATTTTTATAGGGATGCTGAGGCACAGGAAATTGAGCAATTTCTTGATGTGGCACTTGTAGGTACATCTGGAGATCGATGAGAGCCTTTAAATAGGGTGTTGGGTCCTCCACCCAAGCCCTCCATTGAAGAAGCACCAAGCTGGAGTTAAAAGCATTGCCAGCCCATCTTAGGTATGCATTTTTGGGTGACGGGAAAACTTTACCGGTTATTTTGTCTTCATCATTGTCTGATGCACAGGTGGAAGCAACATTAATCATCCTAAAGAAGAGGAAAGCAGCTCTGGGTTGGAAAATGTCTGACATCCATGGGATCAGTCCCGCATTGTGCATGCATAAAATATATATGGAGGAAGGGTATAAGCCGAGTGCATAGCATCAGCGGAGACTAAACCCATTGATGAAGGATGTGGTAAGAAAAGAGGTGATCAAGTGGTTGGATGCAGGGATTGTTTACCCAATATCAGACAGTAAATGGGTAAGTCAGTACAGTGTGTGCCCAAGAAGGGCAGAATGACGGTGGTGACTAATGAGAAGAATGAGTTAATCTCCACAAGAACAGTGACAGGGCGTCAAATCTGCATAGACTACAGGAAGTTGAACGACGCCACCAAAAAGTACCAATATCCAGTTCCTTTCATTGATCAAATGTTGGATAGGTTGGCAGGCCAGGAGTACTACTGTTTTCTTGATGGCTACTCAGGGTACAATCAGATTGTTATTGAACCAGAGGACCAGGAGAAGACCACCTTCACTTGTTTGTATGGCAGGTATGCGTTCAAGCGCATGCCATTCGGCTTGTGCAATGCATCGGCAACATTTCAGAGATGCATGATGGCAATCTTCCATGATATGGTGGAGGATTTTGTTGAAGTGTTCATGGACGACTTCTCGGTGTTTGGTGAGTCTTTTGAACTTTGTTTGACTAATCTTGACAGAGTTTTTGCTAGGTGTGAAGAAACAAATCTGGTGCTGAATTGGGAGAAGTGTCACTTTCTGGTTCGAGAGGGAATTGTGTTAGGGCACAAGATCTCCAAAAATGGGCTGGAAGTTGACAAAGCCAAAGTAGAGGTTATTGAGAAGTTGCCACCCCCATCACAGTGAAGGGAGTTAGAAGCTTCCTAGGTTATGCTGGGTTTTATAGGAGGTTCATCAAGGACTTCTCTAAGACTGCAAGACCCATGTGCAGCCTTTTAGAGAAAGAGATGAATTTGTTTTTGATGAGAAGTGTTTGTAGGCATTTGAGTTGCTAAAGAAAAAGTTGATAGAAGCTCCTATTCTGATTGCTCCAAATTGGGAGCTTCCATTAGACCTTATGTGTGATGCTAGTGACATAGTGGTTGGGGCAGCGGAAAGATAAGATGTTTCATTCCATCTACTATGCAAGTAAGACACTTGATGCAGCCCAATCAAATTATACTGTTACTGAGAAGGAGATGTTGGCATTAGTGTTCGCATTTGATAAGTTCAGATCATACTTGGTGGGAACTAAAGATATAATCTACACTAATCATGATGTAATCCGATATTTTGTTTAACAAGAAGGATGCCAAACCTAGGCTGATTAGGTGGATTCTGCTACTATAAGAGTTTGATCTAGAAATAAGGGATAGGATGGGAACTGAGAACCAGATAGCTGATCATCTGTCCAGACTGGAGGATTCATCTCATGTGAAAAATGAGGGGAAGATTCGTGAAGAGTTTCCTGATGAGGAATTGCTTGTTTTGGACCTTGCTCAAGTGCCTTGGTATGCTAATATTGTAAATTTTCTGGTGAGTGGTTTATTTCCACCTGGGGCTTCAACACATCAAAAATAGAGGCTGAAGTATGATGCACGCTTCTACATATGGGATGAGCCCTTCTTATTCATACAGGGACCTGATCAGATGATGAGAAGGTGTATAGCTAAACAGGAGGCGACACATGTGTTGGAGAGTTGTCACTCTTCTCCATATGGTGGACACCACTGTGGCGAACGAACTGTACATAAGGTAAAACAATCTGGCTTCTTTTGGCCTACTCTTTTTAAAGATGTTGCTATGTTTGTGAAGGGTTGTGATCAGTGTCAGAGGATGGGAACCATTTCGAGAAGGTATGAGATGCCCTTGAGCAATATATTGGAGGTGGAAATCTTTGATGTCTGGGGGATAGACTTCATGGGACCATTCCCATCGTCCCGGGGTAATCAATACATCTTAGTCATAGTGGATTACGTGTCAAAGTGGGTGTAGGCTATTGCATTACCATCCAATGATGAAAAAGTGGTTGTAAATTTCATCCGGAAACACATTTTCACCAGGTTCGAAACTCTAAGGGCTATGATCAGTGATGGAGGTATGCACTTTATTAACAATTCAGTGCATAATTTGTTTGCCAAATATGGGGTGAGACACAAGGTGGCTACAACATATTATCCCCAAACTAGTGGACAGGTGGAAGTGTCTAATAGAGAAGTCAAGCAGATTCTTCAGAAGATGGTGAATGCCCAAAGAAAAGATTTGGCTGACAAGCTAGATGATGCATTGTGGGAATACGATACTGCATATAAGACACCGATAAGGACTTCTCCTTATCGAATGATGTTTGGAAAAGCATGTCACTTACCAGTTGAATTGGAGCATAAGGCATATTGGGCGATCAAAAAGCTGAATTTGGATGCTGAGTTAGCCGGTAGGAAGAGAATAACACAGCTGCACGAGGTAGAAGAGTTCAGGCTTCACGCCTATGAAAATGCTAAGCTGTACAAACAGAACACCAAGAGGTGGCATGACAAGCATATTGTGTCACGTACGTTTGAGCCTGGTCAATTAGTGTTGTTGTTTAACTCAAGGTTGAAGTTGTTCCCCGGAAAGCTTCGGTCTAAGTGGAGTGGTCGTTTTGAAGTTGTAAGGATGACTCAACATGGTGCTGTGGAACTAAGGAACAAGGATAAAAGCTCCACTTTCCTTGTGAATGGTCAAAGGGTCAAGTACTATTTTGGGAATGATGTGGATCTTGAGCTTGAAGCGCTCACATTGAATGACGAATGAGTCATGAGATGGGTCGTGTCGCGACGTTAAATCAGGCGCTACATGGGAGGCAACCCATGAACCCTTGTAATAGTTAGGATTTATTTTCTTTTGTTTTGTTATTTTAGTTCTTAGAAATTAGCAAAAAAGAAAATGACATACTCAGAAAAATACAAAAATATGAGTCATGCCATGACCAAAACTAAGGCGCTGGATGGGAGGCAACCCATCATGTTTATACTAATGGGTTTTGAGCTTAAAATGTGCAGGAATCCTGATTTCCAACCCATGGCGCATCGCGTAGTTCAGCCTTAATTTTGGATTCGACGGTAAGTTATAATTACGTCAAAAATAATGCAGTTTCCTGATGGAGCCGCAACGCGGAGGTCGGACAAAATTTTGTCTCGCTTGGTCTAGTTGGAGGCAGAACACTCCGTGTAGATGGCACATCGCAAGTGGGCCTAATATTTTGATTTCGACGGGACATTATGATTACATCATGAAAAAGGCCACTCCGTGCCATTCCCACGTTGCGGAGCGAGGCATAACTATTTGCCTCGCGTGGATTTAAATTTTCAGATGACTCCGTGTAGGTTCTGCGTCGCACCCCCAGGTAAGGTTTTTCGACTTTCATTAAATGAAATGGTTTTTACCCATTTTAAATTGAAATAACCCGACCCACTTTCCCTTTTAACCTAAATTTCCCCGAAAAAACCCCATTATTCCGCCATTTTTGCCTGCAATTTCTCCCCCTATTCTCTCCCTTGTTCGATTCTCTAGCTTCAATTCATAATACGGAGGTAACTTTTCATCTTCTCTCTCTCAATTTCGAGCTTATCTAACATCACCAGGTATGTATTTTCATCTTGTTCTTGCGATAATGGGCTTGTTTGAGTATTTGTTGCTAAGGGTTGATGTTTGCTCGTATTGTGGGGTTTGGAACTGCGTGTTTCATTTGTTGTGCTGTATGGATATTATTTTTTGGGTGATTTCAAATTCTTGAATAGATATCACGCACTGTTGCTTGTGGGTGTTTTGGGGGTTGTATGTATATAACTAGTTAGAGGATTGGGTGATGCCTAGTGGGGAATGGCTGCCTAAACTATCAAGTAATTAGGTTTTCGAAGTCTGGGTAGAAGGATCCATTTGATTACTTATTAGGTATGGAGTGAATTGAGCAATGTAAAAACATATGTGAATTCGAAATCTTGAGTAGAATTATCTGATTGTTAGGCACCTGTGGATTATGAGGAATTATGGGGGTTTGAATGCTTACATTAGTGAGGTCGAATACTTGGTTAATTATGTTCTCATTACAAATGGGGTGTCTATAGTGTCGAATTCTTGAGTAGACATTATTTTGGTGATGACCGTGTGAATGGTAAGTGTTGCTTAATGGTGTTGGATGGGTGATAATGTGTATTCATCGGTCTATATTAGTTGTATGAAGTCTTGAGTAACACTACTTAAGTGTTGCGTGGTTGTAACTGCTATTGTAATGCTTATCCGGTTTTATGAACGTGATAATTACTTGAGTATGTTGTTGGTCATTTTTGGGAAATCTGAGTACCTAAGATGAGGTTGCATTGAACTAAGTGTGGAGTGGTGTGCGCACACCACCCATATCTTTACCACTGTTATGTAGTCATTTGGGCTGAACTTTGTTATGATTGCAGGTAAACATATCAAGTTCACAAAGACCCGGCAAAGAAGTGGCCACGTCAAGCCATAAGAAATGTGCCCGAAGTGGGAATTTCCCACTCGCACGTGCAGTCCCTAAAGGACAAAGTAGGCGGTTTGGAGTTAAAGCGGTAACCAAGGAAGGCAAGGCTTGGTACAAAAAGCACACCGAGGCCTCTTAATTCTCCAATGTGTGTATCGACAGGGACAGTCTGGCACGTGAGTTCCCACAAATCCTGAGGCAGATTAGGAAGCTAGAGATGGAGTTTATCTTCGCTGAACCGGAAGAGTGCAACTTGCACATGGTCCGGGAGTTTTACGCCAACTGGGCGCCTGAGGCACGATCCCATTATGTGACGGTGTGAAGAAGGAATGTACCCATCACTCCCACAGGTGTAAATGACATATTAGGTACACCGCAGAATATGGACCCATTAGTGCTAACAGGGTTGATCATACGCCCTCCTTACCAGGCCATCCGACACACTCTATGCGGTCCACAGTCCATGGTACAATAGACTAAGCATAGCGGGAAGAGATATCACCAATCTTTTCCCTACGCTCATATGCTTCAGGAGACGCGCGTTTGGTTAAAAGTTGTAATGAACTGTATGATACCGGGGCTCTACTACACCGACATTACTCGTGACATGGTGTGCATGGTATATGCCTTGATGATCGGCACAGAGCTGAGCATTGGAGCTATTGTGAAATCTGCTATGCGTAAGGCCAGGTTCACAAAGGGTACATATATGCTTTTGGTGGTTTGATTACACAGATGTGTCGTGCTGCATGTGTCCTTGAAGAAAGTTTTGACTATATGGCACCTATATATCCTGCATCGATGGACATCACTAGGACTAAGGGGCCTAACACTGAGTTTGGCCCAACTCTCACCATTGCTGAGCGCCATAGGAGGGATGAGTTGATTATGGCTAGGATGTATGGCTTAGAGATGCTGTTCCATCAGAATGGCTGGCAGGCTTCTACTGATATGCATTTGGGCGAGGTCGAGAGGCACTACCCTCTGAATGGCCATGCTAAGGCACTACTTGGCATTGGTCCTGAGTTTCGTGAGCCGGTCAATAATGATATACCGACTGATGAGGAGAATGTGCTCACTAGCTCAGATGTGGAGTCCGACTCGGATGAGGAGGTAGACCTAGATCAGGCCGGGGATGAGGCCGTTGGGGGTGATGAGATAGAGGACTGATCAGGGAGTATTTTCACCTTACCTCTTGAACTATTTTGAATTTTTGTAAAGCACTGGGGACAGTGTTATTGTATAAATGTGGGGTGAGGGGTGAAAAACATATCTGGTATGTATATATTTTTATTGATAAACATTGTTAGAGTATTTTGTTTTGTCTTTGTTTTATTTTAGGTTCCTTGGAGGTTGTTTTCGGTTCTTTGGCCAAGGATAGTGCCTTTGAACCGTACAAAATACAAAAGGATTTTGTCTTCGTAGGATTGAGTCAGTAGTCGTAGTTGAGTCACGTTGCCCAATGATAGATGGATGACGACTGTCTTAAGGGAAATTTCATCATTGAGTCTTAGGATGGTTTGTGCTGAAGCTGAAATTCTGTAAGGAATATGTATGAAAAGCATGCTTGAAACTGATATATGAATGCAACTGAACTTTTTTGTATATGACTTGAATGATGCAACTTAAGCTTTATTTGGACCTAGTGCATGATCTGATTGTGTTGTTGTAATTGATCCAGTCTTGAGTATAACTTGTGCCATGAGTGGTGAGTTGTAGTAATATCCATGAATGCATCTGAGTCTAGAACTTGCCCGGCTTGTTATTGAAGTGAAATATAAGTGTCATTGTGTTTAAAAGATGATAATAGGCTTTCTTTGAATTGTCTGGAATTTTAGCCTATTCAGAAATAATATCCCTAGTATAGCCCAAATTGAGCCTTTTTAGCCTTGATTTTGTTCTAACCCACATAATCAAGCCGAATCCCTTTTATTGATACCGTTAGCTTTGATCCCAAATCCCTAATGCA
The DNA here is from genome assembly GCF_000226075.1 of Solanum tuberosum. Classification (NCBI taxonomy): domain Eukaryota; kingdom Viridiplantae; phylum Streptophyta; class Magnoliopsida; order Solanales; family Solanaceae; genus Solanum; species Solanum tuberosum. The sequence continues at coordinate 3,642,603 of NW_006238929.1, forward strand.
CTATGTTAGGAGGAAAAGTGAAAATAGCGGAAAAAGTAAATAGGGTGGAAATGTGTAGTTTGACGGGGAAGAATGAAAAGAGAATGTAAGATGATACCCCATGAGTTTTAATCTGAGATTGTCCCTGGTCCTTAGTACATTGTGCACTTCGACTAGGGGAAACCTAAGTTGAAGGTGGCTAACTTAGTGAATACCTTAATGATGGACCTGGCCCTAACAAGGGCATTGTGCACCTTAACTCGAGAGAAATCTCTAAGTCAAGGGTGGCTATTGTTGAGTGTCAAGAAAATAAAAAATAAATAAAGGGGCAAGTAAGAAATAAAGGCAAGGTTGGTAACACTAGTGGAAACCTATGAAGATGGAAGGGGCTAACGAAAAGAAAAAGTTGTGAATGTAAGAGGAAAGTTGAATATGGTGCATTAGGGAGGATAAGTCACTAATTTTATCTAAACGAATCCTCCCTTACCTTAAGCCTACATTACAACTAGAACAAGTCCTGTTTGATTTTTAGCATAACACACTTTATTAGTAGAAATGTACATAATGGGCAAGCCTATGGCTATCAATGCATACATGTTTGATGTTTTTATTGAGTGAGAGTGTACCTTGTTTGCATAGTCCTTAAAGTATATTCAATTTGCTTAGTTGAGTGTGTGGACTCTTCTTTGGAATGAGGTGCACTTGTTGTATGAAGGATAGGTGATATGTAATGGCGCATATGTTATTGAATGTGTTGGTTGCTAAAGGTTGTCAAGTCAATTGCAGGAGTCATGCATACTTTGAATGAAATCATGCATGTGCTAACTGGTTACAGATCCTTGGAAGAAAGTGGTGGATGCACAAATACCATAGTAGTGAGTATAGGTCTAGGAGTAGTTAGTAAGTTGTTCGAGGACGAAAAAGATCTAATTGTGGGGTAGTGATCTTAGGCATATTTACATGCCTAGAAATCTAATAATGCCTATATTTAAGCTAATTTTGAATTCAATATGTGTTTGTTTATAGTCTTATCGAGTCTTTTAGTTGTTTATGAGCTAACCAACATGATTAGTTGTGTAGGTGAGCTTATTTCTAGAAACGATCACGAAAATGGACAATGGGAAACATAAAGGATCCGAGCTGAAAGGAAGAGGATTAAAAAAATGCAAATCAAGGCCTCTTTGTATCCTCTCCGCGTCGCGGAGAGGAATTTTGAGTTTGGGTCGTAAAATGACTTTTGAGGCAGAACCCTCCGTGTAGCAGACACGTCGCGGAGAAGTGGGTTTACTTGCTAATCAAATCCCAGATATGCTTCTGCGTCGCGGAGAGGGAGTCCTGAATTAATTTGCGAGAGTCAAATTGAGGCAGAGTGGTCCGTGTAGCTGCCGCGTCGCAGAGAAGAGAAAAAATCTCAGAGCGAAATCAATGAATGCCTCCGCGTCACGCCCTTGACTCCATTTTTTGGCCGTTTCGACTTTTAGTATAAATAGGTCATTAGTTTATTTTATTAAATTATTCTTTTTCTGGGTTTAGAGGAACGACGACTTGGGAAAACGTTTTCACCATTTTTAGGGTTCTATCCTAAACTCTTTTCCTTTCGATCTCTTTATGTTTATTGAACATTTCTTGATCGTATCTTGGATTATGAGTAGCTAAGTACCCTAGTTCTAGGGCTGTGGCTATTGGATGATTGTAATATATTGAGTTTTTATTGGGTTAATTTCAATTATCATATGAATCTTTCTTATGTTCTTGCTTTCCGTATTTCGTGACTGATCACCATTGAAATAAACATATTGTCCAAATGGAACTCAGGAGAGGAATAAGAGGATAGAACGTGGGACATAAGGAGCATGATTAATTCTTAATAAGTAGGGTTAATTTGTATCTAGGATAGGGATATACCTAGAAACCATGCTTGGGTCACTATACAGGAAGAAATCGTAATGCTCGATACTTAATCCATCCTATCTCCACTCAACGATGTAGTTAGGGTGTTATTTATCGTAGGCGATTAGAGGTCGGGAGACCATGATCATACATTTAAACCTATGATTCATTGATTCGATAGTTGATGTAAACCCATTTAAATGATTGTAATTGAATGAATCTTGATGAAAGCTGCAGCCCTGGACTTTACCCAGTCACTGTTTTTAAACCCTTGAAATTGAATCGCGTTTGTTATATTTTGTTACAATCTTAAAATTAGATAATAAATCACTTTTGATATTTTGATACACTTGTGCTTAGCTGAAAGTTGGAGAAATTGAGTGATTCTAAGCGTAAGTCCCTATGGGTACGATACCCGACTCTTTATAAGAGCCACTTTAATACTTGAACGTCCACGTGCACTTGCATGTGCGATTTGGGCGCAACATATGCCTTGTTTAAGTGACTCTATTTTTCTTCTTTGTAGCGGCAAGGAATTTTTTTGATTAGTGAATAGATGAAGATGTTTGAGTTATCTGATTCAGATTTATTTGCTGGTTTTGCATCGTCAAAGAATGTTTTTCCACCGGGTTTTAGGTTTCATCCGACTGACGAGGAACTTCTTTTATACTATTTGAAGAAGAAGATTTGCCGGAAGATCAAGCAGCCATTGCTGAGACTGATGTTTACAAATGGGAACTGGAGGACTTGCCTGGTATGTTATGATATGATTTCACTCTCACACTTTAGGATATCTTCTTTATTTCTTTTCTTGTTTCTCTCTACCTATTCTATAAAACTATCTTTTTCCACTTTTCCCTTAACACGAAGTTTCTCCCTTTCAGCTTTCAGGGAATTAGCTTGTTGTAGAAACCTCTCTTTCTCCTTTTCCTCCTATTTCGATTATCCGATAGGACTTGAAATTCATAAATATTAACAATTTTTTTTTTATAATAGGAGGAATGCTTGAACCACTATTACCAGAGGCAATAAGTAAAAAAGAACTAACATTATGATCGATACTGTATTAACAAGTCATTAATGGGATGAAGACTCTAAAACACTAACTATATTGGTAAAAAAGCAGTTTACCTTGATCAACTAGGCAACGAAGTTTCACTAATAGAATAAAAATATCTTAAGCTGGTACACAACCTTGTTGGCTTTCTCTTGCTGCTGCGGTAATACAACTTTTTCCTGCTTGATAGTAGACAAATCCTCCTCAAATGAGCATTTCTCCACTCCGCTGCTTGAAACTTCTTTACTGCTTCCTGCACCTTTGTTAAAGCATTGTTCACGTTCATAGCATACACACCAGTACAGAGCATTAAGGCCTCCATCTCCTTCTTTGGTCCAACATTATACCTCTCCAAAGTGCTAAGACCATAATTAGTTGTTTCAATCATGCAATTAGTATTTACGAATGCTTGCTCCATCTCCATAATCCTCTCTATGGCGTTTTCCTCCAGCATTTGCATTTCTCGGTGAACTTTTTCATCATCTTCTCTTTCTTGCCTCAACATTTTAAGCTCATCATTGTCCTTGCCAAGCCTCCGAGTAGCCTTCATTGCCTTCTCATTTGACCAATCAGAACACCCTTGGAATTCTTTACACAGTGTCTTCAAAATGGGAAATTAACAACAATGTAGCTTCATCTCTCTTATTTTGAGGGACATATTTCCCCAAAGGCTCATCATAATAATTTGGCTTCGCAAAAGAAATAGTTGTGTTGTCAAGGGCCTTTATGCTAGACTAAGGCTCCATGGCTGGTGAGAATTGAGTTGTAGAATTGTAGAAGAAGAGTAAGAATATATTATTATCATAACAGAATTAATGTTCAATATAATCTACATCTTAACTTTATACACTTGAAGGAATGTACTAGACTATATAATGGAATTATCAGTAACCGCTTCTGACAGACTCTAGGTTAACAAACTTCAGAACTTGCATTGTTGCAACAAACTAACTTGACACACCAGCATCTAGATTCCACCTTAGCTAATAATTTATTTTTCTTTAAACTTGCATCAATTCTAAAACTGCTGCTTTTGATTTAGCCTCTACTTCTGAAAGAGTTGTGGAACTTGCTTGACAAACATGTGAACTTTTAGACTCAAGTTCTTAAGGGGCAGCACTAGCAACAACAACTTCGGACTGCAAGGTTTGAGCTATTTGGGTAAAAGGTTTGACAACTGTTGGTTATACGGGATTGAATGAGCATTCTTGGAAGCCTCAGTCTCCCTTTAAAGAGCTATTGGAGTTCTCTCTTCCATTGAACTCTAAGGTTTCAGCCTCCCTTTAATGATCTAAATTTATATATCTCCTTGTGAATCGATCCTTCCCTAAAGATCCTAACAAAAACCCTTTGGGAAGTTTTATGATTCTTTTAAAATGTTTGAACTCTGAAGTGTGGTGACAACTCTCACAACTTATTTTCACTTTTGAGTTTTGACATGTACAAAATTGTTATAGGTAGCTAAAAATTTATGTTGTCTAAATTTAATTTAGTAGAGACTAAAGACTTTACTCTCAGAGTCTTTCCAATGTTTTCACAGACGATCCCAAACAAATCCAAACAAGTCATTAATGTACTATTAAAAACAAAAGTGCCACTATTTTCACTATTACAACTTAGAATGTGAAGTATTCCTTGCTAAACTGCCATGCATTATCAAGTTTGCAACTTAGTTAATCATCGAGCACACATACTGTCACACTGAAGTTGCAGATAAACTGAATTTTTCAGACTTACCAACATGAGTTGTATCACAAATGTGGAACCGTTGCCCCACTTGGCTTTGTTGAGTTTTTCCTCTTTGTACTCTTATGGTGGCTGCTCACTCTTTCCCTTTTCAACCACAATGATCTACTTTTAGTTTCCCAATCATAGTTCTGAGGTCTTAAGGATGCTACTAGTTGCATGAATAGTTCCACCAGTAAGTATGGAAACAAGGTTTCCTGCAAGCATTAGTGCATTTCTACCAGTTGTGTCAAGATTTATCTTTACCTACTTATTCTTACATTGTCAACCAAAACTGTGCCAAGATTGCCAATGATGTTGGTGATACCTGTCACGATCTGAGCCTACACCCTGGACGTGGCGGCACTCGAGAACCATTACTGGTCCCCAACACCCTTATCCTGGCTGACTACAAGTGGAAGACTAACTCAAGCATACATAAGTATTAAATTGAAAGAAATGTTTAAAAACACCTTACTAAATCTCAAAACTTTTCTTAATATATTGAGTATTAATCATAAGCTTAAATAAAACATCTGAAAACTGAAAGACTCTCCAAAATCGTCTATATATGAAACCTCTACTATATGTGGACGAATGTCGGGATGAGACCCACGACTACTCAAAATGCTACTAATACTAAAAATTATAAAACTGGAGTCCTCCGGAAGCAAGGAGACCTCACTCGAAAGCTGACGAGCGGATGAAGTGATCTCAATAGACTCTTGTTGAGGATCCTAAGAACCTGCTTATGCATCATTAAAATATGCATGTCGAATAACATCAGTACATTGAATGTACGAGTATGTAATATAGCTGAAGAACAAATAAATGAATGAAAGGACTGCAATAGATATAGATATAAACTCAACTGAATTAATACATGAACATGAAGTGAAAACCATTTAAGCTTTACAATAAAATATTCAATGAAAGCAACATGAAAATAATATACTTTACTTGTGGGGAGTTTCTCTAATCGACAACCATTACCATGAGCCTAGCAGTGATACGATGTTTCGCTTCACATTGCCAGGGCCATCCTATACTTTTTCGGGGTATAGGATGATATCGTGACAATGCATCCATATAATTGGCCTTCTTAGAGGCAGTGAGGAGTCTCATGAAGAGTCAATGCTATCCTATCATACGCTGGCTACGTAGTACTATGGGACTTCTGAATCATAAAAGACTCTAACTCAATTTGGTGCTTGATAATACTCCCAAAATAAGTGATATAACTTTATGCTCAATGTTTAAAAACATATTCTTCCTCATGTTTGAGATAATTTCTCAAACTATTCTCTTAAATGAGGTAACTACTCTTCAAATATCTTTGAACTCATAACTCATTTGGAAATCAAAGTTTCTCTTTTATCAATGTAAAACTGATACCTTTGTGAATACTTAGTTCCCGTATACTCTTACTCAATTCATACTTGAAAACTCTTTCTAAAAAATATATCAAAATCATATTATGATATGATCATTGATGACTCGGGAAGTCATACTGCATAAACATTGATGGTATATCTAGATACCACATTGCTTAAATATTGATGACATACTCGACTTTCATACTAATCATATTTTAAAAACTCTTTTCAAAACTCATCTTTATTTTCTCAAAAACTTAGTTTCAAACTCAAATATTGGCTTTAAAATTTTTTCCAAAATTTATAACTCAATTCATAGGGTTCATGCGGAATTATGAACATGAACGAATCAACTCAAGGGTATTAATAGAAATATGAAAACTCAGTACTCAGAACTCAAGAACTTAAGGACTCAAGCACTCAAGTACTCGAAACTCAGAACTCAACGATACTATCCATCTCAAGATTACTCAATTCATATAGTTCATGTTGTAATATAGACATGAAAAATCAAATGAAGAATCATAATGCATAACATATAGCAATTCACTAATTAAGAATAGAATTTCAAAAGAATCAGGAACTCAAGAACTCAAAATCAACTCATCTTAAGAATACTCAAATCTAGGGTTAGAAACTTAGATTACTCTTTTAATAATTTTAAAGTAGATGTAGGGCGTAAGGACGAACTAGTCCAACACTATGATTGCCTTACATACCTGGAATATCAAGAAATTCTTGGAGAAAGATTGACCATGAAGAAGAATCTTGAAAAAAATTGAAAGAATCTTGAATGGAGTCTTCTACTTTGATCTTCCCTTAGGATTTTTCCTTGGGGTTTGAGAGAGAAGAGAATGAGGGATTAAGAGATAAAAATCTGATTGTTTTGGGCCTTTAATTGGTCAAAAAATTCATTTAGGGTTTTCTTAGAGGTAAAAAGACAAAACGATCCTTTTTAATGTTTTCCCGTCGGCTAATTCGTCACTGCATTGTATCAGGTTACTAAAATGGTCATAACTTTTTACTTGAAACTTGGATTGTTGTGAAATTGGTGGTGTTGGAAAGAAGATTCAAATACATTTAATTCGATAGGTTATGAGCCAAGTAACTCTTTATATCCTAAGAGATATGGTCATTTGAAGTTGATCCAAGTAGAATCTTATATCAAAACTTAATCGGTAAGGAAACTTTCAACTCAACTTTGTTCTAGGAGTTCTAGTGACCTTAATTTATATTCTAAGAGATATGGTCGTTTGAAGTTGACCCAAGTAGAATCTTATATCAAAACTTAATCGGTAAGGAAACTTTTAAGTCAACTTTGTTCTAGGAGTTCTGGTGACCTTAATTCATATCCAAATTCATCCCCATGCTAAAGAATTGAACTTCACACATATGAGAAATTTAAGAATAACCCATTATGATCTTATTCACAAATGAAGAATGGTCCGGGTCTTAATTTCAAAAAAATTGGGGTGTTACAATGCCAAAGATAGGGAAAGTCAAAACCGGAAACTGTCTAGATAAGGAAAGTCAAAACCGGATTTTAGAAGGGTATTATGGTATTTTTCATACCCAATTGATTTAATTCATTTTTAGTGAATTAATTAGGGTCAAAACTGAATTGGTTCATTTTTCACAATTGGAAATTCACTCTAGGGTTTTAGAGAGAAGAACTCAAGAGAGAAGAGAAGAGGAAAGTCAAGATTCGTCGTCTTCATGAGGAATTGATTGCGTATTTCGTCAAGAATTTGATCCTACGAGGTATGTGAGACTTTCATAACATTGGGTTCGTTCACACACATGCCAAACATGTTTATTTCAATGTGAAGTCGTCTTAAAAATATTGGGAGTTTGAAGGTTCTTGATGTGTCTTCGTGAATTGCTTTCGTTCTTGAATTTGGGTTGAGATTGAAGAGTTTCTTGAGGTTATAGTGTTGTTTGCTTGAGTTGGTTGAGTTAGATTCTTGTGTACATATACTGGGTATTTGAATCTAAAGATAATTTGAGAAAAAGAATCGAGTTTAGGCGAATTGGGGTTGGAAAACAAAGAAGGAAAAATTCGGACGAATCTGGGTACCAGGTCCGCGACGCGGACCTGTTCCTCAGAATTGGAAAATTCTTCTCCGCGTCGCGGAGCGGTCACGGACCCTTTTGCCTCAAAATTTATTTCGTGACCAAATATTTAAATGCATCTCCGCGCCGTGGACTTGCTTCTAGATAGCGATTTCTTGATCGTTTCTCATGTTTAACTATCTAAAAATACTCTTAAACATCACGAGATCTTTCCTATCACAAATCACAATCCTTGAATCCATAAATTCAAATTCAAGGAAAGTTAAAAACCAAGTGCAGAGGGTTCTTAGAGTCATTTCAAAAAGTCTTTTACAAATGCTTTAAACTTATTTTAAGACTTGAGTTTTGAGTTAAGTAAGAGTAACAAATGAAGTTCATTTCTTTAAAAAGAGTATATGGGAACTAAGTATTCCTAAAGAGTAAATGCTCTCACATTTAAACAAGAGAGGAAACACCAATTTCCAAGAGAGCCTTTGAGCTAGTTTTTGAGTAATTATATCAAACCACAGAAAGAGTTTTTGTTTTTAAACATATGAGTTGAGCATTTTGGGAGTCGTATTGAGCATCGATGTGGGGACGAGTTCATAACAACTCATTGTCTCCATAAGCCATGTAGCCAACGCGGGTAGAAAGGGTCATACTTTTTAGATGATTCCTTAGTGCTTTTTAGCATAGACTAGTGGATCCACTTAGTTGATGCGTTCTATATCCCGGCAAGTTATAGGACAATTCTGGTAGCGTGGGCGAAACGCTATATCATCACATTAGCTTATAGTGATGGTTGTCAGCTAGAGAAACTCCCACAGAAGTATATTACTTTATTTTATATATATACACACACACTTTGAGTTGTTATTGTATTTTTCAAATACATTGAATTGCTACCTATTGTTTAAATGCTTTATATAAACTGCATCTTTACTGTTGTTTATTTATGCATTAAGTTGAGTATCCATGAGTTGAGTAAGGCTGAGGTAAGTGTTTCTTTCAGAATTCAGTTCAAGCTTATGTCATGTTTAGTTTTCCCCTCGCATGCTCATACATTCAATGTATTGATGTCATTTTGCATAATTTTATGATGCAGATATAGGTAACCAGGATCAGCATCCAGCGCCTCGTTGATTCAGTCGAGCACTCAGAGTCAGTTAGTGAGCCAACTTGCCTTCCAGAGGATCTCTCTTTTGACATTATTTTAGTATTTTTAGTTGTTAGGATGATCGGGGGTCTTGTCCCAACATCCCTCATAGTTTTAGAGGCTTCATAGACAGTTAGTTACTAATTCTTTAGTCTTGCATTTTAGTTTGTTTTGTTACAAGACTTGAGTTGCCACTTTGGCTAAGTTGAACGTTTATCCTTAAGCGTTCTAAGTTTATTTGAGACAGTTGTTTTAAAAATGCATTTAATTTCTGTAATAATGCGTAAAGTCTTCCGCTGAGAGTCTAGCTAGGCCAAGGGTTCGCTAGGTGCCATCAATGGTTCTCGAGTGCCAGTCCCGCCCAGGGTATAGGCTCGGGTGCATGACAAAACGTGCATTGCACATTTATTCCAAAATATTTCATGTAAATTTTGTAAAAAATGACATATTTTATCCTCTTCAAATCTATTGGTATTTACTAAAAAAATCCATTAGTTTTGCGATAGAAAGTACATATATCTTCCTAATAAAAAGAATACATCCTTAATTATAAAATTGACTAAAAGTGCATAAAATAAAAATAATTAACTATTATACAAATACAATATTCAAATGAGGATACTAAAATACCACATGCTAGGGGCTAATGTATACAAAGCAACAAACTATTGTGAATTCTCAATAATAATATCGACAAAACAATAGAAAGTTGTACAATAAAATGAAACAAGAAACACAAACACTCAACAAAACAAATAAAAAGGGATAAGAGAAGAGAGCATAGAGTTTTTCTCTTCTTTTTCTCCAACTGTTTTAAGTATGTATAATATTGTGCCAAATGTCACTATTTATAGGATATGATTGAGGAACACAAAGAGTTGTCGTGAATATGCATTAATCCCTTTTAGATCATGGATGAGTATGAGAGGTGTATTAAAAATTATGATAAATATAATTAGTGGGAGTTACATATATTCACATAATGGAGAATTGGTGGTAATAAATTTATGTAACAAACTTCACATTAATCATACATACACACACACACACACACATATATATATATACACACACACACACACACACATATATATATATATATATATTACCTTAAAAGCATGAACTCCTAACTTGAATGTTAAATTACTATAATATCCCTAACTTGTGATTTTTTTGATGAGTTGTGGCTTTTTCGATAAGTTGTGACTTTTTTCGAAGGGTCGTGATTTTTCGATGATTTGTGACTTTTCCAAAGAGTTGGGACTTTTTCAATAAGTTGTGACTTTTCCAAAGAGTCGTGACTTTTTCAATAAGTTGTGACTTTTTCAAAGGGTTGTGACTTCTCGAAAAGGTCATGACTTTTCAGATAAGACACAAAAAACATTTGTTCATACTACCCTTTGTTAACTATAGATAGAAGGGCTTCCTCTCATTTTTCAACTAATTTTTTTTTAAGCTTCTACTCTTCTTCTTCTTGCATTTTAAATTTTTTTTGTGTGATTTATTGTTGTTGAGTCAGTTCGAAGTTTAGCAAAATATGAGGTACCACTATTATGATGAAGTGAGTCGTTCTATTCTAAGAGGGTATATTTCATAACCTCGAGTACTTGAGAAAAATAATTTTGATGATATAATAATTATTTTTTTGCTTAATATATACATTAGTATGTAATCTTTCAATAAATGAAGTTAGCATGATGTAGTCTAAATTCATTTGTTTTTGTTGACAATTTCTCCTATGATGTAGATATATGCTTCTGAATATTTTTTCCAAAATTTAGAGAATTGTCACGATTTGTTTTTTATGCTCAAGACAAAAGAATGATTTTATTTATCGGTGTTACTTATGTGATTGGGACTCTCATGAAGTTTGCTTCAAAATAGTTATTACTATATAAACATTGCCCTTTTGTGTTACTTATTTACTATTTCTTAATATTTCAGTATTTTAGACGAAGAAAAGTCCATATGACTTGTAATAGCAGCAGTTGAAGTTTGTATTAGTTTAATTTTTATTATTTATTTAATAATAAATTTTATGAGATAAATATTTTCATTAATTCAAATATATATTTCTATTTGGGTAGGTATTTGTATTTAAATTAAAGTATTATATATGTCACAAATGTATTATGAAGTTAACATGATCTTCTAACTTCAAAATATATTATTTTATAATGTTTCGAGTTTATTTTATTTTTAAAAAAACTCACAACAAATATGAAAATATGTGAATATGTAAAATGTAGTTGTTCTCTTCACATGCTCATGTGACATCTAAACAATTTAACGTAGAATACACATGCAAAAAAAATCTGGTTAGATGACAAGAAAAATACAAAGAAAATATTGTTTATAAGGTAATATTAGTGAGATAAGACTAATTACATGATTGAACCTCATCAAATTGAAATAAATATATACATTATTGTATTTAACTAATAAATTTTTTCATTGACCATCTTCATAGGTTTGCGTGAATAAGAGATATATATGACGATCCACGTTGAACATTCACAAAAGAATCTGCAATAATATTTTTTGATAAGCTTATTATTCAAATCTTCGCTTAAATAAGCAATATTATTTACTATAACAGATATTTTTGGAATTGATAATCACGTGCAACGCACGTGTCAAAAAACTAGTATATATATATATATATATATATAATATTGGTTTGTATGATTTTTTTTCTTTTTGTGAAGGGCAAACATAATCATTCATATTTTCAATTGGAAGATGAACAAAACAAAAAATTCATGAATTTACTCCAACATGAAATTAATACAAAGTATACAAAGGATACATATTCAAGAAACTTTATGGTGGTTGATTCATGTACTAATATGATGATTTATAATTTTATATTTAATTTATTAAATAATTTATAACATTTAAATTTAATGTAGGGGTAAAACCGTAATCTAACTTTTGCCTAAAATTCTTTCCATTTTAGTATAATATGATTCATCAACTAATTCTTCCTCTCTGCTTGTTTAATTTTCTTCGGCCAATTCAACCTTAACATTTGCGATGATAGTTACTTCATCATTATGATCAACTTCATCTAATATGTGTTCATGATGTTCCAGACTATTTTCTAACTCAATATTCACTATTTGATGATCAACTTCTACATCATTTTGGTACGCCACATCTAACATATTATCAACCTCAAATCTATCTACACACTTGCTCTTATAACTACCCACGTGAGACAATATCTCTATGCAAAGGATATGAAACACAATACACTTACTTCACATTTTGTTCAATAGTAAAAGGGACCTAGCTAGTGATCACATTATTGTGTGTACTTAACTTCAATTAATTTATGTTATTGATTCACATTTGTACCTCTATGTGATGGATCAAACCTCTTGCATCGAAATAGTACTATCTGTTTTTCGGCCATCCAAGATACCTAAGTTCTAGGAAATCTTGCTCAGTCCCTGTGTAGTCATCCGAACTTTCAAGTTGTTGTGAGTCAGTGTTCACATGATGGGACGCTCCAAAATCAACAATCCAAGGCATTGAAGCATAGTGTCCCTTGGCATCCAAGTGGTTATGAGAGAATGAATGACATACATTGGCAGTGTGCCCGATTCGTACGCCATTTTGAATGGGTGGGTGATGCAGGTTGCTGTCTAGAATTTTGTGGGCGTCATGGTTGGCCTCGCCTATGGTTGTGAGGTATTGGAGAAAACCTTTGCGCCATAGCAGCAGTTATGGACGGCGCTGCTTGGTGAGGCTCTTTATGGTGAAGAAAAGATCTCTATTGAGAAGCTTGTTATACAGGTTTGATAAGTATTAATGCTCCCAGATATTTTGATGATCTCCTCACAAGTGAGAGGACCCGGTCCTTTGCAGAGTATGTTTGTCCAGGATTATATGTTGTACAACTGGCAAGCTGTCACTTCAGCGGTTGGTGAGGCGCCAGTGTCCTAAACCAATCAGAACGGATGAGGTTGTTTGTACGTCGGACAATAGCTCTTTATGGTTGATATATTCAACACACAAACAACATTTTACTCATTCATTCAAAGAGAGATATTCAAGCTTCAAAACAGTAAGGGACCTAATAGATTGCATCATTGCTTCCTGTACCAGCTGTTACCTTGATTGCTTGTATTTGTGTGAATATTGTAGGAATCGTTTCGCTTGTGATAGAAACGTTTCAATCTTGGGTGAATCGTTGTAAGAACTTAGTTGTGAGTTACTTAGTGTCTTACATCAAAGTCTATATTAATCAGTTGGGTTAGTATAATGGGCAGTGTTGTATTTTCTTAGGCTCGTTTAAACAATAAGTGGTATTACTTAGTGTGGAGATTAGCAGGTTAATCTCATGTTGTAAACTGTGTTTTACATTTAGTTGTGAAGATTAGTAAAAACAGTTTGAAAATCCCTGTGAGACAGGTCGTGGATTTACTCCCTTGAGCAAAGAGGTTTCCACGTAAAGTTGTGTGTACAATCTTTACCTTCAACATTTATTTACTTTCAGTATTTGTTTACTTTCTATCATTATAAATCGTGTTGAGGACCTGGTCCTATTGTAGCTAGTGGACGCATACATTCCAACAAGTGATATCAGAGCTTGAGTTTTCGATTTGGGTAACACCAAGAAAAGAAAAGATCCTGAAGGAATGGCTGCTCCACCCAATATGGAGGAAGGTCAGTCATCTACCAAACCACCCCGCTTTAATGGACAATACTATGGGTGGTGGAAGAATTGCATGCATGATTACATCAATGCTAAAGACACTGAGTTGTGGGACGTGATTCTTGATGGACCTTACATTCCCACAAAGGAGGTGAAAGATGGAGAGCTGACTACAATAGTTATCAAAACCAGAAAGGAGTGCAATGAAATAGACAGGAAGAAGATAGACAAAAATTATAAAGCAAAGAAGATTATAGTATGTGGAATCGAGTCAGATGAGTACAATCGAATCTTTGCCTGTGAGACAGCCAAAGAGATATGGGACTGTCTCCAAACAACCCATGAGGGCACAACACAAGTGAAGGAGTCTAAGGTCGATATGCTTATGACTCAATATGAAAACTTATGTATGAAGGAACGTGAAACTATCTACGAGATGAACTAAACATTCACCTCCATAACCAATGAACTGAGATGCCTTAGTGAACCTATTACCTTTAGCAAACAAGTTTGGAAGATTCTCAAAGTGCTTCCCAAGTCATGGGAAAGCAAAGTGAATTCTATAACTGAAGCAAAGGATCTAAAGACGCTTGCCATGGAGGAACTGATTGGAAATCTCCAAACTTATGAGCTGAACAAGCAACATGGGACAAACATGAAGGAGCGAAAGAAGGAGAAATCAGTTGCTTTGAAAACATCTCAAAACTATGTGACTAAGGAGGAGGATGAAATGGCATATATCAGTAGAAGGTTTCACAAGATTATCAAGAAGCATGGAGGCTTTCAAAAGAAAGCTTCGACCAGTAGAACAGCATATGCAAATGATATTTGTCATAAATGTGGCAAACCTAGTCATTTTATGAGGGACTGCCCCAGCCAAAAGTAGGAAACTCAGGACTTCAAACCTCGCAGAAGGGACCAGTTCCTAGACCATGCCGAGAAGAAAGCTCATGCTAATCAACTGGTAAAGAAAGCTTTGGCTATATGGGGAAATGCATCTAGCGAGTTTGAGGAAGAGACAGACAGTCCAGAAGATGTCTTGACGATGGCTGTGGAAGATGATGAAACTGTCTACAATTCCATTTTCTCACTAATGGAAAAATCTGACAATGAAGAGGATCTAAATGAGGTAACCCTCTTTTATCTCAAGGATGATCTAGATACTCTTCCCATTAATAGATTGAGAAAACTTGTTGCTCTATTAATTGACTCAGTTGTTGAGCTAACTTCTGAAAAATTAACGATAAGTGAAATGCTGAGTTTGTGCGAGGATGAAAACTCAGCTCTCAACTCTCAAATATCCGAAATGAGTGTTAGGATAGGTATTCTTGAGACCGGTAGTCCAGAACCCAACGAGGAACCTGGTACCTCTAAGGGTGGGAAGCGAAAAACTCAATAACTTTGAGGTTGAACTAGAAGAGAAACTTAAGTCCTCTGAGTCTAAGTTAGTTGCCTTCCTGGAAAGGAACTCTCAACTAATGAAGGATCTGTGTAAGGTCAAAGAAGAGTTTAACCACTCCCTCAAATGGATAAACTCGTCTAAGATACTCTCTAACTTAGCAAATCAAAAGTTCAACAACAGAAAGGGATTAGGTTGTATACAGATAGAGCCTCCCTACAATCCTCATAGTAAATATGTGTCTGTCTCTGACAACTTTTTGTGTACCCACTGTGGAAAAAATGGTCATCAGAAAGAAAAATGTGAAATTTTGAGGGGAGTAAAAGAAAGGTAGGAGAAGTTTCTTAAATCAAGAAAAGGTTTTGAGAAAAAGAAAAAGGTACCTGGTCCCGGTTACCACTTTAGTAATAACACTTTACCCCATGGACAGGAAGGTTTCTCATTAAGCCTTTTGACAGTTTTTGGGAACTCCATTTGAAGTGGGTTCCTAAGTCTAATAAGTGATTCTTGTGCAAAAGAGAGGAAACAGTCAGTGCTAGTACATGGATAGTGGATGCTCAAGGCACATGACTGGAGACACTCTAAACTTCCTCTCTCTGAAAGCACACCAAAGTGGTGGTGTGTCATTTGGTGGTGGAAAGAAGGGATTTATTCTAAGAATTGGCAAGATAGGAAGAACAACTGATCACTCCATAAACAATGTACACTATGTGGATGGTTTTAAATACAATCTCTTGAGTGTATCTCAAATCTGCGACAAGGGAAATGAATCAAGTTCATGTTTGATAGGTGTCTGATTACAAATTGTGCAACTAAAAGGGTTGTTATGTCTGCCAAAAGAGTCAAAAATATGTATGTTACGGATCTTGACTCTATTGAAGGAGACAGTCTTTCATCCCTAAGCACTCAAACCGATGATGCAAATCTATGGCTTTGGAAATTGGGTCATGTAAGTACTTTTTTGTTAAACAAGCTTGTTTCAGGGGACCTGGTCCGTGGACTGCCAAAGTTGAAGTTCTCAACTAATAAAGTCTGTGACGCCTGTGCAAAAGGGAAACAAACAAGATCATCCTTCAAAGCCAAGAAAGGCGTGAGCACAACCAGACCTTTGGAGCTTCTTCACATGGACCTGTGTGGACCAGTCAAAATTCAAAGCAGATGAGGTAAGAAGTATGTTCTTGTAGTTGTTGATGATTTTTCCAGGTTCACCTGGAATATGTTTTTGCGGACTAAGGATGAGACTGTCGGACTTTTGATCACGTTTGCCAAAGCTATTCAACTTAAAGTCAACTGCAAGATTGCTAGTATCAGGTCTAACCATGGCACAGAGTTTGAGAACTCTCAAATTGAAGCTTTTTGTGCTGAAAAAGGAATCAATCACAATTTCTCTGCACCAAGAACTCCTCAGCAAAACGGAGATCTTGAAAGAAAGAACAAAACACTGGTAGATATTGCAAGAACTATGCTAATTGACTCAGGGCTTGCAATGAACTTTTGGGCAAAAGCAGTCAACACAACATGTTATGTTACAAATAGGTGCCTTATCAGGTCTGTGATCAAGAAAATACCTTACGAGTTGCTAAATGACAGAAAAACCTCAATTGCTCATCTTAAGCCATTTGGGTTCAAATGCTTTGTACTGAATAATGGAAAGGATGACCTTGGCAAGTTTGATGCCAGAAGTGAAGAATGAGTGTTTGGCGGGTACTCTTCTACCAGCAAGGCCTACAGGGTTTTTAACAAAAACACTCTTTGTGTTGAAGATAGCATGCATCTGATATTTGATGAGTCTAAGAAAAATGATGAGCACAAGGAAGACCATGAGTTGGAGGAGCTGATCAAGGGAAAACAGGATGAGGCAATCCAAAATCCTAAAAACAAAAAGGTTGCAAAACAAAATGGCGTAGAACACACAGGAGAACCTGGTCTCTCTTGTTTAGCCTAGGAGGCATTATCTCAAAATCAAGAAGATGATGAAAGTGAATCTGATGCTGATGTGGAAGAAGAGATTACCAGAAAGTCCGGATGGAAACATCAATCCTCACATGCACTGGACAATCTCATCTTCCCACTTGACTCCAGAATACAAACTAGATCTAGAACAAGAAATCTAGTTGCATATTCAGCCTTCATATCATCCATTGAGCCTAAGAACATCAAAGAGGCTTTACAGGATGCATATTGGGTAAGCTCAATGCAAGAAGAGCTTCATCAGTTTGAGAGAAGCAAAGTTTGGCACCTCGTCCCCAGACCTCTCAATAGAACCATTATTGGAATAAGATAGGTCTTCATAAACAAACTAGATGAGCATGGGACCATCACCAGAAACAAGTCAAGACTCGTGGTGCATGGGTACAACTAAAAGGAGGGGATTGACTACGAAGAGACCTTTGCTCCTGTAGCCAGAATGGAAGCTATTCGAATCTTGATAACCTTTGCTACCCACATGGAATTTAAGCTATGTCAAATGGATGTCAAGAGTGCATTTTTTAACAAGAATTTGAAAGAAGAAGTGTATGCCAAACAACCTCCAGGTTTCCAAGATACAGAACTGCCAAATCATGTGCTGAGCTGGATAAAGCTTTGTATGGTCTAAAACAAGCTCCAAGAGGTTGGTATGAACGTTTGTCGAGGTTCCTCCTTGCAAATGGGTTCAAAAGAGGTAAAATTGATAATAACTTGTTCCTAAAATCCAGAGGTAAGGAGTTGTTGATTGTGCAGGTATATGTAGATGATATCATCTTTGGAGCTACTTCAGATTCACTATGCAAAGAATTTTCTAATTTGATGAGTAGTGAATTTGAAATGAGCATGATGGGAAAGCTTACTTTCTTCTTGGAACTTTAGATTAGATAGTATTCTCAGGGCACATCCATATGTCAGGAGAAGTACATAAAAGAACTGCTGAAAAAGTTCAATCTGCTTGAAGCAAAAGTCCTTGATACTCCTATGAGCACAAGTGTGAAACTTGACCTGGATGGAGATGGAATTGAAGTAAATCAGACCATGTACAGGGGAATTATTAGGTCACTTCTGTATCTCACTGCTAGCAGACCTGACATAGTCTTCAGTGTAGGGATATGTGCAAGGTTTCAAGCAGCACCAAAGGAATCACACTTGAAGGTAGCCAAGCGAGTTTTGAGATACCTGAAGGGCACACAGGACCTAGTCCTCTTCTATCCCACTAGTGACTCTTTTGATCTAATTGGTTATGTTGATGCTGATTATGCAGGTTTTCTTGTTGATCGAAAGAGCACATCTGGCATGACACACTTTCTAGGATCATCACTAATTTCATGGGGGACTAAGAAGCAACACTTGGTGGCACTGTCTACAGCTAAAGCAGAATATATGGCTGTTGCATCTTGTTGTGCACATCTACTATGGATCAAGCAGCAGCTGGAAGACTTTGGCGTTCTCACAGACACTATCCATCTAATCTGTGATAACACCAGTGCAATCAACACGGCCAAGAGCCCTTTTCAGCATAAGAGGACAAAGCACATAGATGTGAGGCACCACTTTCTGAGAGATAATATATAAAAGAAAAATATGGTGATGAAGTTCTGTAAGACAGAAAACCGATTGGTTGATATCTTTACGAAACCCTTGAGTAAAGAGTGCTTCATCAAAAATAGGTTAAGGCTAGGGATGCACAAGATCACCTGATTCCATGACAAGTCTCCACAAAATACTCCATTTGATTATGTAAAGGAAGACAGATATCTATACTTGTTGCAATGCTTACCGTTTGAGAATTCACTTCTGGTACCTTAATGTAGGTATACACTCATGGCATGATGGCTGAAGGGAAGATCTAATCATACAGGCAGGGCTACATACTGAATGGGACCTGGTCCTCACATGGTTAGTAACACTTATGCTACAATGTATGTCTGTCAACGGTCATTGCCATGTGTCTATCACCCATTCATCACATCAGTTTCAGATGTCTTTTCACTTTAAATCCAAGAGTCACTACCTTTTCAGGGACCCAATACCTCTTATACTTAAATTTAAACGCTACTTCTGTAAATTCAAATCTTAATATCTTCCAAATTCCTCCGTGATTCACTTTTTGCTTCTGAATCGTTTTTCGTCTCTCCACATCAAAATGACCAACTCCACTACATCTTCAAAGACTCCTATTCCCCAAGAGGTTGAAAACCCTAGTTCTTTCAACTTCTTCATTCCTCCTCCAAAAGAGTCTTCTTCGACACCAGTCTATGGAGTTGGTGAAACAGGCAAATCCATCACTCCTCTAACTGAAGTAGTGGTTTCTCCTGCACTTCCATCTGGGGAGATTTTTCCTTATTCTCCTACTTTAGTGTTGTCCTGTGATAAATCCCAGAACTCAGAGGCACAGTTTGTTGTGAAACCTAGTGTTGAACCTACCACTGAAGTAGTAGAAGTGGCTTCTAAGGCTGTGTCTTTTACAATGTCTGAGTGACTTTTTAAACGGGATCTACCTGAGGGAAGGGGTCATGAATCAAACATTCTAGTAGTAGGGGAAGAACTGGTGGCTGTACAAAGTCTGGCTTCGCTTAGAGGAGATGTTCAACCAACTTTGGTTCCAACAGAGTTGAGATCACCGGAACATGTCCCTTTCAGTGTCCAACCTATGTTTGACCAAACTCCCAGGTCTTTTGATGTTAAAAGTGAAGAGTAGGAGGAAGAGCCTCCCTAAGATGGAGCAGAACGGGGGTACGAGGAGCCAACACTTTAACAATTTGTGTTCCATATGTGGAAACAGTTAAGAGTGCTCCTGAGGCTATTCCTACTGATAAGCCTACTGAGTTTGCAAAGGAAAGAAAAATAAAAGGGAAGGGAAAGATGGTTGAGTCCGACTCAAAAGGGGACAAGAAGAGGTATGGTTTTAGAAGTAAAATGCAGAAAGTTATGGGGAGTGCCATAGCAGCAAGCATAATTCAAATGGAAAGGGCTAGGAAAAGAAGGAGGGAAGGTTATGAGCCTGAAAAGCCTACCTCTACCTCTTTGCCTGTTGGGTCCAGTGACATTGAGTCTGATGATGTTGCTGCATATGTGGCAAAAAGAAAGAAGGAAGGAAGGAGAGGACGAGAGGGTCAAATCAAAGGATATCCAGAAAGCTGCAAAGAAATCATTTGTGAAGAAGGAGAGGATGAGAAAAAACACCACTGTTAAATCAAGTCGAGTCAAGGGACCAGGTCCGTCTATTCAAAATCTAGGTGCAGACAAGGAGATGACTAAGGAAGAGCGAGTGGCTGAAATGGAAAACCAAAAAGTGTTGTACGTCAGAGTATTCGACCCTGACATTCTTACTGCATTTGGTATGTCAACTCTCTTTGATGTTGTTTCTCTACAAGGCTGGGGCTATTTGTTCGAACCTCCGGTACCATATCTTCATGAACCTAAGGTACGCAAATTTTTCTACAAAATGGAGTTTCTAGAGGATGGAGGAATCAGGACTACTGTCAAGAATGTTAAAATCCTTCTAGATGAGGAAACCTTGGGGATCATTCTAGGTGTGCCTATGGAGGGAATCCGGTCAATCAAAGGTTGTCAGCCATCTAGTGGGTTCTCAAAACAAGCCACAAAGTGTGGGGATATCAAGAGAGCAGGGTTGCCAAAGAAGTTTCTCAAAGGTGAATATCAGTTACTTTTTTACTTCATAAACAAGGTGCTTGTACTAAGGACGGAGAAAAGAATTGTAGCTTCTGCTGTTGATCTATTTCTCATGGAAAAGTTTGATGAACTTGAGGAAATCAATCTCCCTACTTTAATGCTTGAACATATGCCTTCGAAATGGGTTAAGCATGGGATTCCTTATGGCTACTTGTTGAATTATGTGTTCAAACATTTTGAAGTGCCTTTAGGATGAGGAGTACTTGGTACCACCAAGAAAATGTTTATTTTGTTGCCACTCTGTTAGAATGTGAGTGTGTTGAAGGGAAGGCCAAGGGCAGGTCTCAAGTGGCGGATCTTCGAGAACAGCAAGCCTTTCTTAAACGTGAGTTTATCTGATCTCACTGCAATATTAAATGATAAGGAGGTTGAAATTGCGCAACTAAAATCTAAGTTGTAGAAAGCTATCTCAAAGGGTCTTGGTACCAGTGGTGTGGATGAACAAGTGGTGCAGAAGTTGAGAGATGAGAATGGATAGCTGCTGAAGATAAATGCCTCACTCAGTGAGGAAGTCAAGGCTCTCAATAAGCAAATTATTCAGGATCATCAGGCTGCAAATAAGAGGATGTCTTTGCTAATGCGCACCCTTAATCCCCTTCCCCCTCTGTCCTAAAACAGTCATGTTTCCCTTGTCTTTTCATCCTTGTGTCTAAACTCTTGTGGCTTTATGTACTGGTTTTACTGACTTCTGTGGTCAGCTTTTGTGATCTAATGATATTTGCTATTATGCCCTGTTTTATATGGTTTCATCTTCTGTTTCTGCTTGCATGCTCATGCTCGGTGTGGCCCTTGGCCCTGAATTCTTTCATGTTTTGTATATAACTCGCATATGTTTACTGCTTCTCCTTTTCAATGATGTCAAAAGGGGGAATTTTTGGGGTAAGCTATTGTGAAATCAGAAGGGAACAGTGACAGGGGGAAGAACAGTGACAGGGGGAACTAATGTAGTTTTTGAATGAATTCTTAACACTCATGTGAGGTTGTTTGTAAATTGTTTATCATCATCAAAAAGGGGGGGAAATGATAAGTATTAATGCTCCCAGATATTTTGATGATCTCATCACAAGTGCAGGGACCCGGTCCTCTGCAGAGTATGTTCGTCCAGGATTACATGATGTACAGCTGGCAAGCTGTCACTTCAGCGGTTGGTAAGGTGTCAGTGTCCTGAACCAATCAGAATGGACAAGGTTGTTTGTACGTTGGATAATAGATCTTCATGGTTGATATATTCAACACACAAACAACATTTTACTCATTCATTCAAAGAGAGATATTCAAGCTTCAAAACAACAAGGGACCTAATAGATTGCATCATTGCTTCCTGTACCAGCTGTTACCTTGATTGCTTGTATTTGTGCGAAAATTGTAGGAATCATTTCTCTTGTAATAGAAACTTTTCAATCTTGGGTGAATCATTGTAAGAAATTAGTTGTGAGTAAATTAGTGTCTTACGTCAAAGTCTATATTAATCAGTTGGGTTAGTATAGTGGCAGTGTTGTATCTGCTTAGGCTCGTTTAAGTAATAAGTGGTATTACTTGGTGTGGAGATTAGTAGGTTAATCTCATGTTGTAAACTATGTTTTACTTTTGCTTGTGAAGATTAATAAAAGCAGTTTGAAAATCCCTGTGAGAAAGGTCGTGGTTTTACTCCCTTGAGCAAGGAGGTTTTCATGTAAAGTTATGTGTACAATCTTTACCTTCAACATTTATTTACTTTCAATATTTGTTCACTTTGTATCATTGTAATCGTGCTGAGGACCTGGTCCTATCGTGGCTAGTGGACGCATACATTCCAACAAGGTCTTCTTACGAGATAGGTGCATCTCGCGCTTGGAGAGCAACATAAATTGAATCATACTCAGGTCCTAAGCCACTGAGTATTTATACAACAAGTTCGTCATCTGGAATAGGAGCTCCTGCAGTTGCAAGTTCATCTACAACATTCCTGATCTCTTGTAGATATGCAGTCATACTACGAGAATTTTTTGTAATTGTGGCTAAGGATTTGCAAAGACTGAAAACTCGTGTTTGTGATTTGTTGGCATACAAGTGATGCAGTGCATCCCAGGTTTGCTGGGAGGTGGAAGTTTTTGTGATTGCAAAGGTGATGGTTTGGTCGACTGATGCCATCAAGGCATTGAGAATCAACTGGTCCTGTCGAAACCAGATTTTGTACTTAGGGTTGGGTACCTCTAAAGCATTCTCAAGGACAGTCTTGGATGGTGCTGTCATGGTTCCATCTAGATAACCGTGAAGGTTGTGGCCTAAAATGAGAGATTCAACTTGAGCCTTTCAAATAACAAAATTGCTTTGACCCGTACGCTTTATGGGTAGTTAGGAGCCTGGATCAAATTGAACCAGGTGGGTAGTGTTATCAACATCAATGCCAGAGATGCTTGGAGTCACCATAATGGAGGATCGAGAAAAGAAATAGAGAGATGAGAAGATTTGACGATACTCGTTGTAGTTTAGAAGATCCCTGATACCATAAAGATTTAGGATGGAAAACGATGAAATTTTGATAGTTTAACAATGAGCAGATAAACTTTTTTAAATACAGGTGAAGACCAACAACAACTCCTATACTATAGGAGGTGTATTCCTAGTGGGCTCTTAATAATGAACGTGTAGTACTAAACCTATAAGCAATAAATAACTAACTAACAACTACAACTGACTATGCCTTATTATAGGGAAGATGCACCAATAGATAAGAAACATGTTATTCATGTATTAATTTTCATATATATAACTTATATGATGTTTGATAGGTAGATAGAAAATAAGTTATTAATGTATAAAATTAATACGAGGTTTGATTGACAATTTAGAAACACCCATAACTAATACATGTATAAGTTAAAAGGACATCTATGTATTATTTTAGGCAAGATAGAAAGTGAAATATCTAATAAATGTATAACCAATCCCTGCATAACTATCCTTTATTATACTTTTTCAACATGTAAAACCTTATCATCTTAATTTCAATCCCCGATATTCAGAGTTCAAACCTATAACTCCCTTTTCACTTGAGTTTTTAAATTAGACCAACCTGCAACAATAGCGACCAAATAATAAGAAAAAAGAAAAAAATAGCAAAAAAAATTAGTGGTCAAGTTTGAATTTATTTACAAAAGAACAATGTTTATAGAGTTTTTGAAAAAATAATAATAGTTAAACTAGCTATCTGTTAATTAAAAGATGATGTTGAATGAAAAACGATTTATCAATAACTGATTTTCCTCAACAACAAAATAAATACTTGGATTTCAAAATAACTTCACTCAAAACTACTACTGCCTACTGCCATTTCACATTTATGGAGTGTCATCTTGTTTGGATCGTTGTTACCTCTTGTATTCTGTTGCGATGATCGATGTTAGTTTAAATACATTATTTGTTATTATGTAACGATAAAATACAATACAATTTATCCAAATATTATATTCATCAAAATTATACAATAAAATACATTGTAAAACAATACACAAGTCATCTAGCAAGAAACGAACAAAAAATCAAACTTGAATATGATTGGATTACATCAATCTTATCATCAACCATTAAATGAAGAGGAAGAGTCAAGTTGTAAATGGATTATAAGGAAAATTATAATATGAATCATTTCCATAAAATATATTGAGTACAAATATAGGATTTTAAGAGTAAAGTTGTAAATGGGTTCCATAAAAGTTATGGCTACTAGATTCTGCTCTAAAATTGTACATGTTTTCAACAATGTATCATATGTATGATCATTCGAGATAATGGGAAAAAGGAAAAAAATACCATAAAATATATTCAGAATATTTTATTTTCTAAAAATATGAATGATTTATGCATATACATTTGCCCGCATAACTCAAGGTTATTAGCAATATATTCCTTTCATGTTGTGATTCATTGTTCATGTTTCATTGTGTATTATGTGTAACAATTGAGGAAGATTTGGATCGGATCTTGAAATAGAAGCTTAACTAGGTAATTTGCCCGCGCGAATCATAAATAATAATTGCATTGAACTTGCAGATAATCCTTTACTAATATCCATACATTAAAAATAATGGTAAAAATAGGTTCTTAAAAAATATTAGCAATATTCCTGCATGAATTTGATTATTTGTCAATATCACATAATTTAAGAACCTCTAATGAATGAATTATTTAGGAAATAATAAATCATTGGTTCTTTAATCATCATTAAAAGGAAATAAATAAGAAAATAAGAATATGTATATACAAAGGCATTTCGTAAGAAAAAAAACATATTTAAGTTGCATAGATTATACAATTGTGATATATGTCTCAGGCAAAAATTCAAAACTTTGTTAACAGATTCAAAAAAGAAATTACGTTTGAACATGAAAGCAATTATAACTTTTGAAGTTGCATAATGAATTTCTTCAATTGATAAGTGAGAAACTTCATATCTATGCAATAATAGATAATATGTAAGCTTATATATGTTAGAACAAAAATACTCAAGAAACTGATTTGAAGAATAAAAATTGAGTGAACTTATGAAATTCCTACTCTGTATTAATTTGCATAAGATCTGAATTTATACAAGGAAAAACCTAACCATTTCCTATCTAGTAGCCACT